>NC_064671.1:56575608-56898108 GCF_943734685.1 Anopheles coluzzii | reverse complement strand
TCGCTGAAAGAAGACACATATTCACAGACGGCTCGTCAAAGCACGGTATTTGTATTGGTGTTAGTGAAGCGCGCGTGTAAAACAGAATGCGAACTCTCATCGCAGCGCGTTTCTCCGTGCTTCCTCAAGCTTCCTCATTCCCCTCGGCCTGAATCACTCAAAATTTGGGGTCTCATTGTTTGCGTGGTAGGGTTGCATGGAATTATGCTTATAGGGATGTGATATTTGAAATTAGTATGGAAATTAGGTCCCTCATGCAAGAATCCATGCAGGGGCTTTAAGGCTAAAAACATAAAATAAATGAAATAATCTGCTGTCATCAATGCACCTGCCAGCGAAATGCGTCTGAAATGCTCTGAACTGCTTAGGATGGTGGGACTCAACATCACATATTTCCATTTGCCGGCGTCATAGAATGTGCAGATGGTATTTCTTTATTCCAGTTTTTCTATTGGACATTTTCGGATGTTATTGCTTTCGGATTTCGGATGTAGTTACTTCCGGGTTTAGGATGTCGCTAACAAAACCATGTAACAAGTGACAATTTTACCAACACCGTGTTAGGCCCGACCATCCTCGATAGCAAAGCTTCTTGCTCCATTTCGTTCAAGATGCAGATAATACGTACCGTTTATTTGAAGCTGATTTCCGATCATATCCCATGTATTCTTTTTTTAAAAATTGTCTTTGTACCTCGAATCGCAAAGATCCCAAAGAAAAGGATGCTCCTGTACCAAAATTATAAGTTTTTCATCATCAACACGTGAATTCGCCATGGCTCTAACACGATTGTGTTAGTTTACTTTCGCGCTAACATTTCTTATAAAATCAACTCTCTTCTGAGTTTATATTCCTGAGTTTAGATTGACAGATAAAATCGGATGCGGCGTCCGACGAAATAAATTTTTTTTATTCCGTCGTACGACAAAATCGCACGTCCGACGTTATCTCTCAAATTCCATATAAAATTTTGACAGCCCTTCCGATAAAATCTCATCTGATGGAGCACAGACACGGGCCTTATACGTTTCAAACCTGTATATTTCATGTTATAATTGATTGCGAAGCATTGCAAATATTAGTGATAGCTCTTTTAAATATTTTGCACGCAATTTTAACAAGAAAAAGAGACAAACTACGCAAACAAACTTGAAAATGTCCCGCATTGAATTCTATCTACTGTAGCTGTGAAGCGTTTGACAGCCAAGATACTCACAGCACAGGTGGGTGTCGAACATCAGAGCGTTTCTACATACACCGAGAAAGCAGCTGAGAAAATAACTGACAGCATGCTTTGACAGCGACTGGCAGCATTTTCGGTAAGAGAAATCTCCTCAGCATGCAAAGAACGATGGAGCTGAGAAAAAATTAAATTTGCAGTTTATGGCGAACGATCAATTATAGTTTGCATTTTTGCAGTCTAATAATCTCATTTCGGCGCATTCCGGAGCTTCTACACACACCGGCGTTTTAGAGGCGAAAGAACTCCGCAGGAGCCAAAGCCTCTCTAAACCATACTAACAACAACAACACACCGGAGTGAGAAACCGGTTGTCAATTCTCTCACAGCCATCTCTCAGCTGCAGTCTCGGTGTATGTAGAAACGCTCTCACAGACAGAATCAACTGACATGTTCGACTCGAGGTTTGTCTTGTTTATTTGTTTGTGTCTGACAGTGCACCTCTATATGATTATATGGGTTTGTTCGTGTCGGATGTCGTGTTCGATTGCTGCTAGAGCGCCGCCTTACGCTACGCATGATTCAACGTGCAAGCTCCAACCACACGCAACGTGTTTCACTCTGATAGCTGGAATGAACATAACACCTCATCGGAAATCCGTCGGCGAGCGGCGACCACGAGGTGACTTACGTATTACGTACTAAGTGCACGCTACGCACACCTACACCAGTGGCGCACGAGGAGAGCTAATCATCATCGCATCCTCCGTCGACGACACCAATTACCACAAGGCAATTGCATTGTCGTCGAACACACATATCGACACACCTCGGTACATGTGAAGTTAGCTGAAAATATGGGGAGTAAATAAGGACACCGGAAAATAGATTTCTACACGATTTATTTCCACTCGTTTTGTAGTTCACATTTATCCGCTCCCGTATCGTTCCCCAAACTAACTCCTCGTCCCCAAAGCGCGCACCGCTTTTATAGGTTCTGCCCATCTTCCCTCTCGCTCCGCGTTACCCGCCGTAACCGCGTTCTCCTTCCTTCGCTCATGATCGCCCGTTCGTTTTATTCCTTTCTTCTCGCGCACATACTGTCGCTTGCGCACGCTTCTTTTCTCTTCCCCATTTCACATACATGCCTCGCAGTACGTCCAGTGAATCGCAGTTGAATGAGTGCGAGACGTTTAATTCCACTTTGGAAGTGGCCGCGACAAGGAAGTGATCTACAGTTCGACTATCGGCACGATATTCTATAAGTTCGACGGCGCGGGAGAGTGGTAAGCAGCAGCTTACAACGGCAGGGATCGTCACATCATCATCGGAACGGCGGTGTTACCGCTGAAGCCCATCTCATCATCATCAGACCGGCGGTGTTACCGTCGCATCATCATCGGAACGGCGTGACCGCTAAAGACCATCACATCATTTTCCAGGAGCGGAACAACCGCAGAACATCATCGCAGCATCCCCCGGCAGCGGGGTAACAGTTGAAGCAGACGGTTAAGGGAAACATCTACTCGGTAATTCAACAATTGGCGGTGAGCGCGTTTCTTTTATTCTGTTTATATTTTTTGCACGCACTTTTCCATCTTGAGATCCAATCATATTATTATATTATTATATTATAAGAATATTAAGATTAAGGCAGTGCTAAGATTAGCAGTAAGGCTTTTTAGTTTATTTTTATTGTTCGATTTCAATTTTTAGTATGATTTTTTCCACTATTGTATTTCCTTTATATTTTTATTATTCGCCTAAATTTTTTTTGTATGGAATTTTTATCTTAACTTACATACACATAAAATTTGAATTGTATAACATGCCATTAGAACGAGAGGTTAAGAGGCCTAGTGGCCTAGCATGGTGCAGAACCCCAAAACAGTGCCACCGATGGAGCGCATCGCCACCAAGCTACCCCTATTCTGGGATGATATGCCTGAAATTTGAAATTTGAAATTTTAAACAAACCTTAGCTAAAGTGTTGGATGTTATCAAGGCTTCACATGAAAAAACACCATACACTCATTTTAAGGAACATGTTTTGAGTCGCCTTTCGACCAGTGAGGAAGTCCAACTTTCGAAACTTTTATGTCACGTGGAGATGGGTGACAGGTCACCATCCGAGCTTTATCGGCACATGGTGCAGCTCGCAGGTGGTTCGGTTGATATCTCTGCCACGCTTATACAAAAGTTGTGGAAATCGAGATTACCCAAATCCATTGAGGTAGCACTCATTGCAGCCGATTTTAAGAACCACGATGAGCAAATGTAAATCGCTGATAGACTTTAGACATGCACAAATTCAGGTAGCGTTTCTGAAATTGAATCTAAGCCAAAGTATTTTTCGCACAATTATGCGACTGACGATATTCGCCAAGAAATATCGGAGCTGCGAAACATGATCCGCCAAATGGCTGTCAAGTCTAATTATCAGTGGAGATATGGTATGGGATATCGGTCGGGTGTGGTAATCGCGTTTAGTCGTCGATAATCCCCTCATGGTCGCCAGTCGTGATCTGCTTTGGGAACCATGTGCAATGGCGAAGAAGCTGGAGAAGAAAAAGGCCGGCAAATGCCTAAGTTCAGCATATGCTGAAACTCTGCCTGGACAATTTTATGTTTCTTCGGTTGTAGACGGCGAGACTTAGCAAATGGTAGAAACCCTTTTGTTTCAATGTAGTGTGAAACAGAATGACTGACCGGTGTGTTGTAGTCAGGGGGCTCGATCAAGGATGGGTATTGTCGTAAGACTTCACCGAACTCATTTGCTTCCACAGAAAAATGTTTTGGTGTGGAAGATTCCACTGTCGCTAAGCAGCTTTTGACACAAGATTTGTAGATGGATCAATTAGGCGCCGTTCCTTAAGATCAACTAACAAATCGTGTTTGAGAATAAAGTCAGCTCCTATTATAGGACGATTCACCGCTGCTATAACGAAAGTATGAGTGAAAGACCGCCTCAATCCAAGAGATACCTGTATTAACTTGGTGCCATGTGTAGTAATGGTACTACCGTTGGCTGCTGCAAATATGTGGTCAGTTGGTTTGGCTACAGTGCATACCAAATTTTGTGGAATGACGAATACGTTAGCTCCGGCAGCTATAAGAAATGTGAATAAAGTAAACTCATCAATGATGAAGAGACGAGGTGAGGAGCTTAAAATTGCTTGTGGGTTATCCGTCAACGCTTTGAAGCAAATAAGTGTTTTTGAAGAGATAAATTGTTGCCTCCCTGCGTTGAACTATAATCGCAAGGGTTGATACACTTTTTCGCGTTCCGTCAATATTAGTGGTGGTACCAATATAGCGGACGTTCTCCCTGTTGTGAGGGTTCGTTTGTTAGTTGATCTTAAGGAACGGCGCCTAATTGATCCATCTATAAACCTTGTGTCAAAAGCTGCTTAGCGACAGTGGACACTTCCACACCAAAACATTATTCTGTGGAAGCAAATGAGTTCGGTGAAGTCTTACGACAATACCCATCCTTGATCGAGCCCCCTGACTACAACACACCGGTCAGTCATTCTGTTTCATACTACATTGAAACAAAAGGGTTTCTACCATTTGCTAAGTCTCGCCGTCTACAACCGAAGAAACATAAAATTGTCCAGGCAGAGTTTCAGCATATGCTGAACTTAGGCATTTGCCGGCCTTTTTCTTCTCCAGCTTCTTCGCCATTGCACATGGTTCTCAAAACAGATCACGACTGGCGACCATGTGGGGATTATCGACGACTGAACGCAATAACCACATTCGACCGATATCCCATACCACACGTGCAAGATTTCAGCATGAACTTGCATGGGTGCCAATTTTCCTCAAAATTGGGCTTTGTACGGGCGTACCACCTTCATCCTATTTCCGAGGAAGATGTCCACCAAACTGTTATTACAACTTTATTCGGATTATTTGAGTTCCTAAGAATGCCATTTGGTCTTTGGAACTCGAGCCAAACTTTCAAAAATTCATGAATAGCATTTTTTGAGATCTGGAATTTGTGTTTGTCTATATTGACGACATCTTAATAGCTTGTCCGACGAAAGAAATGCACATTGAACATTTACATAATTTGTTCCATCGGCTAGCTAGTCATGACATCAAAATAAAGTCATCGAAATGTGTTCTTGGGGTATCATCGTTGGGTTTCCTTAGCCACAACATTTCGGAAAAAGGAATAACTCCTTCTTCTTCTAAGGTAGAAGTCATTACAAAATTTCCCTCTCCGTCATCCGTTTAACAACTTCAGCGATTGGTAGGAATGATAAATTACTACCATCGATTTATTAAACAGGTTTTCGACAAGTTGAGACCCTTGTATCAACTCATCGCTGAGCACAACAGCTAAATGAGTAAACAAAATTTTTAATGGTCAGAAGAATGTGAACAAGCAGTACTTCAAGTAAAACATGACATATCAAATGCATTCACGTTAGCTCATCCACAGTGTAACGCTAATTATTCTCTCACTACCGACGCTTCTAACTATGCAGTTGGTGCGGTACTACAACAACATCTCATTGGTGAAAGTCAACCATTGGCGTTTTTCTCAAAAACACTAACACTAACCGAGCAGATATACTCAACCTTTGATAAAGAACTACTTGCCATTTTCCTAGGAATCAAACATTTTCGGAATTTTCTCGAAGGGACAGACTTTACGGTGTTAACAGACCACAAACCTCTAACAATGGCATCCAAAATCCAAGGCTGAAAGGCTCCGCGACAAAGTCGACATCTCGATTTCATCTCCCAGTACACATCTGATATACAGTGCATTCGAAGAGAGAGCAATGTAGTAGCGGACGCCTTATCTAGGATTGGGGACATGGATTCCTTAACGGTGTTAACGGATCAAAAATTCTCAAAAGAGCAAAAGAAAGATTCACATTTATAAATATTGCTAGAAAAACAGAACAGAAAAACTAAATATCAACTGACACAAATATCTTCAAACAATGTTCAGCTATTTATAGAGTCTTCCACAGGAAGACAACGTTTGTATGTTCCCTTGTCTCTGCGCAAGCTTACATTCCAAGGGATCCACAATAACCCACATCCTGGCATCCGGGCTACTAGAAAGCTTATAACCGATCGTTATTTTTGGCCATCCTTGAACAAGGACGTGGGAGATTGGACACGTGCCTGTATTGGATGTCAAAAGGCCAAAATAACACGCCATACTCACTCATTATTGGAAACATTTGAGATTCCGAAAGGCAAATTTGACCACATCCACATGGACATCGTTGGTCCTCTACCTCCTTCGAAAGACATATGTTACCTACTCACAATAGTAGATAGATTTACGAGATGGCCAGAGTGCTATCCCATGGCAGATATGTCAGCAGCTACCATCGCAAAAAACATTTGTCGATAATTATGTCTCGCGTTTTGGATGCCCTGAAACCATCACAACTGACCGTGGAAGACAATTTACCTCTAAACTGTTTCAGGAACCAACCAAGCTCCTCCATCACATAAAGACCACAGTATGTACTACTGTAGTCTTTATGTACTGTACTACGAGACCGGCTGTCCACAGTATACCACCCACAATAAAATTGGATGGTCGAAAGATTTCACCGACAACTAAAAGGTGCTATCATGTCAAGTGAAGACTCCATGCGTTGGATGAGACGATTACCATTGGTCTTCTAGGTATTAGGCTATCTTTTAAAGACGACATCAAGGGTTCACCAGCAGAGATGGTATATGGCCAGAGCCTTAGGCTCCCAGCTGAAGTATCTATACCATCCTCTAAAAATAACTCATAAGATCTCCCTGACTTTATCGTCAATCTGAAAAAGGCAGTTCAAACTATGAAGCCTACAGTCACTACACAAAAAACTTCGATCACTCGCTATGTTCCTAAAAATCTAAATGGTTGCGAACAATTTTTTGCATGAGTGGACAAAGTAAAAACTGGACTGCAAGCTCCTTACGAAGGACCATTCGACAAAGTTCGGTGTTTCAGAAAATTTTTCGTAATAAATATAAAAGGAAAATACGAGTCTATCTCAATAGATGAATCAGCATACCGCTCGTCAAGCATACCAAAGATCAGGCTGAGTGGAGCGATGATTGGAGAGGTGCGATTCCGCCTTTAACGCTCAAATCAATTTCATCTCGTGACTCCGTCACTGGTGGGGGGTTCTGTAGTGATCGTTACGGCTTTAGACCAGTTTCGTTAGATTCGCGTTAGACTAGTTCTAGCTATCTAGGCCTAGCTGGTAACAAATTATAACAGGTACCCCACCTGTCGCTGTGTACCTCAACCTTCCACTGAATCGAGCTAGGCTAACCGGAGAAAGAATTAGAATACTAAGGACATGCGGTCCTTAGCTCGGTCTTTTTTCTCGCTGGTTGTTGTAATGATAAGACGTAATATAAAAAATCCTTATTGATAACGTGATTCAACGCGTTATAAGCCTAATATGAAACGAGCGTAAGTGATGGATTTATTTCGATCTCGGAAATTTACCTTTTCATTGTGTTCACATTTAAACATGTAAGCATGTTTACAAAGCCAAATACAAAAACACACGCAGTGTTTAGACAGAACGGCCACACTCTGTCCCACGAAAAGATCCTCATTGAGAACATTGAGTTCCTCTATAACGGTAGAAACTCTCTCACCCGCTGGATATTGTAGCCCACCGCTCCGACAGTTTTTTGTGCTCCCAGACTTTCATGATCAGCTGATACATTTCGACGGTAAGCCTCTGAGGTCCCATCTTGAAGAGCTCGGCCGCCAGTCCATCGCTGCCGGCAGACTTATTGCTCTTAAGCTGCTTGATGGCGCTGGCAATCTCATCCAGAGATGGAGGGGGCACCTCGTCGTCTGCACCGATGCTGTCGCTGTTGTTACTGCTGTGCTGCTTCTGTGGTGATTGCCTTGTTCTGCCACTTGCGCCAGCCTCTCCTGCCTCTGTTCCTTTCAGATGTCCTTCGTAGTAGCACTTCCACCTTTCGATCACCTCCCACACGTCCGTCATTATATTTCCTTCCGCATCACGGCACATTGCGGTTTTATGAGCAAACCCGCTCCGTGCCTCCTTCAATCTCCTGTAGAACAAGCGGGTGTCCCCCGTCTGAGAAAGCTGCTGCAGCAGCTGTTCGTCTGACTCTTCAAAACGGCGCTGCTTGGCCTGGAAGAGCAGGGTTTGCTGTTTCCTCAGTCATCTGTAGATCTCCACCTTCTGACGGGTTTCATGCCGTAGCATGCGGGCGCGCGTTGCATTCTTCTTAGATAGTGCTCGTCTGCACTCTTCGTCGAACCATTTTCTTACTTTTTGAACCTTTTTCTCTCTACGTGGTAAGCGGCCGATCTTGTGTTCGGCTGCAGTGCTGATGGCTCGCTCCACCATAGTCCAGTGGTCTGCGAGGGGCATCGCGGCGATGTTGTTGTCGGCCGGTAGGTTCCGCCACATCAGCACACTTCAACCAGTCCAGGTTGAACCTTGGGGTTGCCTGACTCCGTTGGTTGTTAATCACGGAAAGATTGTGGCGCAGCTTTACCATGACCAGGAAATGGTTCGAGTCGACGTTTGCGCCTCTATACGTTTTAACGTCGATAATATCCGAGAAGTGCCTTCCGTCAATCAGAACGTGATTTGGAACTTTGAATCACCCTTCGGGTGTCTCCAGATGTACATGCTGGAAGATGGTGCTGCGGATGCTCATGTGCTTGGAGGAGGCAAAGTTTATCAGCCTGAGGCCGTTATCATTTGTCAGCTGGTGGACGCTGAAGCTTCCAATCGTTGGTTTATATGCCTCCTCCTGTCCGACCTGGGCATTAAGGTGTCGGATGACGACCTTCACGTCATGTTTTGGGCAGCGGTCGTACTCCCTCTCCAGCTGCGTATAGAAGGCCTGCTTCTCGTCATCGGTGCTCCCAAGGTGCGCACTTTGCACGTTTCTATGCGGACTATGCACATGCGCATTCTTTCCCTATACTACCTAACGGAACAGAGTGTTAAGAATTTTTTCTCCAGCACGCGCTTAAATTTTATGTACAGTTGCTGGTATGTAATAGCAGCTATATAAATGGATAAACTTATAATAAGTCCTTACAATATAAACTAATCGTTTCTGCGTTCAAAGGCCGTTCACTATTGATAGCTATTAATATATTTCTAAACCGCGTTATCAAGTCCTCATCAACACCTAACGCTTCAGTTGTAAGTTTAGGGTTTGAAAATATTCGTCTGAAACATTTCCTGTAGCGCTCTTACCTGATGAACCTGCTCGAACTTGGTCTACTGTCACTCCGAATTTGGTAAATAAATCGATCGTTATCGATGTATTTTACATTCTGCATTTCTGTGGGCTTTGATCCACATATCGGGCAGCAAAACGTGGGAATTTGTGTGATGTATGAAAAGATTTTCCGTGAATCATACTCAAGACAAATCTAAACTCTAAAATTACTGATTTTTACCTGTTTTCAGTTTCGAATAAATATGGCCAAAGTGCTTAAATTTCTGCTTCAAATTCAGATTTTTTATCATTAACTAATTCACGATTTTCTCTTGCAAAGATTATAGAAATTGATCGGCAAAATCGAACACTTTGATGAGTTAAATTTGATCACATGATTTGATTAGATGAATCACGTCGGCAGTTTGATTACAATAGTTCTGATGATATTGTGAATGGCCTGATGACCCGTCCATACCCCATGGCATCAGTGTAATTAATTTTATGAGGTTGAGTTTTCGGCTATCCAAATAGGCAAATATTTTGTTCTTTTCCATTCTGACAATGTTTTCTGTTGTCATATGTACAAGTGGTTGTAAATCATTTTTTACAGCGCTTTCAGTTACATGTATAGGCTCTGCCGACGGGGAACAATTTTTTTAGCTTTATTATTTCTATGTAGCTTGGGAACTTTGATGGACACTGTTGCGAAGCAACCGATTCTTTCTACCCGAATTTCAATGAACGTATTTTAGCAAAAATTAGAAACGTGTATTACGGACGTCACACGAAGCGTAAACTTTGGCGTAAAATTGGAATTTGATCAAAACATCTGTCAAAAAGTTTACGCTTCGTGTGACGGCGTTTTTGGTCGGTCAATAGCGCTGATGCGTAAACTTGCTGTCAAATCGTGGCTCTCTGCAGTTGAAAAAGTGTAAGAGGCTTCTGAAGCTAGGGAAGCCGGTCGCCGGCCAGCAAAGCGCCGTTGCTATTGGGTTCAACCGTTGTTTATGGAGCGCCGGTAAATTGGAAACGATGTGCTAAAGCATGTATCTGCCGAACGTACAGGTGCGATGCTGCTGAAATTCCTTCGCATGAATAGGCAAGCGTTCAGGCACAGCCCTGTCACTTCATATCGTGCTTAACGAAACACGAACATTCTTCGTTCAATTTCGAGTGTTCGGCTCGATCGAGTAGTTTATAAATAACAGTGTATGTCGCGAATAAACTCTCTCTTCCAATTTTGCTGCACAACGAATAACTGCTGGTAAATATTAAAGGTTTGAAGGTTACACCGAAACGCGGAAAATAAATTATCCGAAATAGTGAGATTAAACATTGGTGCCGTGACCAGGATTAAGACGATTCTGGTTTTCTGAATCTTAATTATTCTCGCGATAATCACTGTTTGCGCGCGTGTAACTGTGCTTTAGTCGCCTCACAATCGACCGAGTTCACTGTGTCCGCGAAATTTAGCGTTTTTTGTCAAACTCCGACTATGACTGCTCCGATAAACGTTTTGTCGTCCAGAAGGACAGTTTTGCTAGCAGTATTGGCTAAGCACGAACAATTTTTGGCAGAATTTGACCCGGAACGGGATGCAATCGAAATCAACATTCGCATTGCAAAGGTCCAGAAGCTTTCCGTTGATTTGGAAGCAATTCAGGCCAAATTGGAAGATGCGGCGGCCACCGAGGAAGTGATAAGTCACAATGCCGCGTTACGAGACGATTTTGGCTCGCGTTTGATACGCCTTGAAGCCCATTTGAAGGCTAAACGGGTGCACGCTCCGCGATCCGCAAGCACAACACCAAACACTAACCCGTTGGCAGGTATAAAGCTTCCCACCATCTCACTTCCTGAGTTCGATGGTGATTACATGCAATGGCTCACGTATAGGGACACTTTAGAGGGATTAATTCACGAAAACATGGAACTACCACCGATACAAAAGTTTCATTATTTACGAGCTTCCGTGAAAGGCGAGGCCGCAAAGGTGATCGAAGCAATCACGATCAGCGCAGCCAATTACGAGCTAGCATGGCAAATGCTCACCGAACGATACTCGAATGAGTATTTGTTAAAGAAACGGCATCTTCAAGCACTTTTTGGTATGGCCACCGTTAAGAAGGAGAGTGCATCAACCCTTCACCATCTTGTGGACGAGTTCGAACGTCACAAGAAAACGCTCAATCATCTAGGCGAAAAAACGGAGGCATGGAGCTGCTTGTTAGAACACTTAATGTGCACAAAATTGCCTACCTCCACATTAAGAGATTGGGAGGAAAATGCCTCAACTAGCCAAAATCCTAGTTACGAAGGATTAATCGCATTTTTACAGCGCCGTATGCGAGTGTTGGAAACCCTACAGGTAAACATTACCGAAGCTCCCCCTACCGTGAACCAAACGCACTACGCACATAAACATGCTCCGCCTATGCGCTTAGCAAGCTTTCCGTCAACATCACACGACACACGCACATGCCCTTTATGCCACTCCGATCACAATTTAACGAAATGCCCCCGTTTCATGCAAATGTCACCGGAGGAACGGTACCGAAACACAATGACACTGAAATTGTGCTTGAATTGCTTGCGCGACAATCACCGTGTGCGTGATTGCTCATCGCAATACAAGTGCAGACACTGCAATTCAACACACCACTCGCTTTTACACTCTTCACAAAATTACGGCACATTTTCCACTGCAAACACGTCAGCTGCGCAAAATGCTTCCGTACGCAACACACACAACACAGACGATCACACGGCAAACACGCAACGCACTTATGCAGCAGCATTGAGGCAAACTACGGAACAAGTTCTGCTTCAAACTGCACTAGTAAACATTGTTGATGCACATGGCATAATGCATCCTGCACGCGCACTTTTAGATAGTGCCTCCCAGCCAGATTTGATGAGTAGCCGTTTTGCTAACCGGCTAGGTATCAAATCGGGCACGGTCGATATCACGCTGATTGGTGCTGGTCAATCGTCCACCCCGGTGCGGAAATCGATGCGCACCACGGTATCATCCAGAGCGAGCCCTTATGCGATTAACGTTGAGTTTTTGATAGTCGAGAAGCTTATTGCTGACCTGCCCGCACATGATGTGCCCACCAGCGGCTGGAAATTACCGCCACATATCATATTCGCCGACCCCCATTTCGAGAAGTCGGCACCGATCGACATTATTCTCGGTGCCCGGCACTATCACTCGTTCTTTGTAAGCGGGGCGCAATATAAAATGTCATCGAATCTACCAGTCCTGATGGAGAGCGTATTTGGCTGGGTCGTGAGTGGATCAGCATCTACCTCTCAGCCAGCAACATCCAATACTTTTCACACTTCATCCGTGGTGTGTATGGTTTCACTAGAAGAATCAATAGAGCGTTTCTGGAAAGTAGAAGAACTACAGGTTAACGATGGCTATTCTCCTGAGGATCGCAAATGTGAGCAATTTTACAAGGATACAACACAGCGAGATGAAGCTGGTCGTTATATGGTATGCTTACCTAAACAAGCAGACTTCGATGTTAAGCTTGGCCTTTCGAAGGCAGCAGCATTAAGGCGGTTTAGTTTGTTAGAAAGGAGGTTAGAACGAGATCCAAACGTAAAAGCGGCGTACCATGATTTCATGCGTGAGTATCTGGAGCTTGGGCACATGTCACGCATAAAAAATCCCTCCGACGACGAACCCGCGTATTATCTGCCTCACCATCCCGTGTTCAAAGCCGCTAGCTCCACAACAAAGGTTCGCGTGGTATTTGATGGTTCAGCTAAGACGTCCACCGGCTTTTCGCTAAACGAGGCGTTATGCGTCGGCCCTGTCGTGCAGGACGATCTGCTCGACATAATTTTGCGCTTCCGCACATATAAGGTAGCCGTTGTTGGAGATATTGCGAAAATGTATCGACAAGTATTGCTCCATCCTATCGACCGGAAATTTGTACGCATTTGCTTTCGATTTTCGCCTCACTCGCCAATCGAATATTTTGAGCTGAATACGGTTACTTATGGCTTAGCCCCCTCATCATTCTTGGCAACCAGAACATTGCTGCAGCTTGCAAACGATGAGGGCGCCTCTTGTCCCAATGCTGCAGCTGCTTTGAAAACTAACTTCTACGTTGACGATTTCATCGGTGGTGCTGATTCCATCGGAAATGCTCGCCAGTTGCGAATCGAGCTTTCTCAATTGCTCGCCAAAGGCGGCTTCGAGCTGCGAAAGTGGACATCCAATCAGCTCGAGGTGCTCGCCGGTTTAAATGCGGATCAAATCGGCACACAGTCAGCGCGGCAATTCTTACCACACGAGACGGTAAAGGCTCTTGGTGTTTCATGGGAGCCAGAGCATGACGTTTTATCCTTCGAATCCGCAATATCCAGTGATGTGTCCATTCCGACAAAGCGATCCATTCTATCCAACGTAGTTCGCATGTTCGATCCGCTGGGCCTGATCTCCCCGATTGTCATTCGGGCCAAGATGATGATGCAGGAATTATGGTTGCAGAAAGCTGGTTGGGACGAGTATGTTCCAGATACTATCTGTAAGAAATGGAAAACAATACAAGAGGATTGGCAACTCATCTCTAAATTCAAGGTTAGTCGTTATGCGCTTCTACCTGGTGCGCGTATTCAGCTACATACCTTCTGTGATGCATCGGAGGCAGCATATGGAGCCTGCATTTATGCGCGTTGTGAAGGCGAAGGTGGGCAGATTCGCATAACGTTGCTTTCTTCCAAATCGCGTGTGGCACCGCTCAAGCGCGTCACACTACCCCGCCTTGAACTATGCGCTGCTGTATTAGGAGCACACCTGCATCACCGAGTAAAGAAGGCGATGGGGATCAACGTTGCAGAATCTTTCTTTTGGTCGGATTCCACCATCACCTTAACCTGGATCAGCGCCACACCCAACACATGGGCAACGTTTGTGGCTAACCGGGTATCTGAAGTACAGCATTACTCACACCCGCGGCAGTGGAGACATGTACCCGGCGCGTCTAATCCTGCTGACCTGGTTTCACGAGGCATGTCAGCCGCTGATTTCCTGAAAAGCAAACTGTGGAGCTTCGGTCCGGATTGGCTATCTTTGCCCGCTTCCATCTGGCCCAACTCTAACCCGGAACCAGCCAACGAAACGAATCTAGAGATTCGCCAGGTGAGTGCTGCCGTTGTAAACAAAACCACTAATCACCCTTGGTTTGCGTTGTGTTCTAGCTACAAGCGATTGCTGCGTATCGTATCATACTGCATTCGCTTCACACGTAACGCTAAGGAAAAGGCACGCACTCAGCGAACAGCAGCACAGCACCCCGCACCTTTAATCGCCACACCCGAGTACATGGAAACAGCAAAAACTGTGTTAAGCTGCCTAGCACAGCAGGATGCATTTTCAGCTGAACTCGGGCAGCTCAAAAAGGGAAACGAAGTCATGAGGCAATCACCTTTACGTGCACTAAGTCCATTCCTTGACGAACAAGGGATCATCCGTGTAGGTGGACGTTTACGACTATCTCAACTTCCCTACCAAGCGAAGCATCCTGTTTTGCTTCCCAAGAAACATCCGTTCGCGCAATTGATCGCAAAGTATCAACACGAGGAGCTTCGTCATGGAGGAGGAAGGCTGCTCTTATCTCGAATTCGCGAAGAGTTTTGGCCGTGATGGAAGGCATCTTGTTAAGCACATTGTGCAGAATTGTTTTCGGTGCATTCGACAGCGACCGACACTTGAACAGCAACAACTTGGACAGCTTCCAGCGCAGCGCATCACTCCCAGCCGGCCTTTTAGTGTTACAGGAGTGGATTACGCCGGTCCATTATACCTGAAGCCAGCCCATAAACGAGCCGCCCCGGGAAAATGCTACCTCTGCGTGTTTGTGTGTTTTTCTACTAAGGCCGTACACTTGGAGCTGGTAAGTGATCTAACTACTGCTGGTTTTTTAGCTGCATTACACAGATTCACAGCACGACGCGGTTTACCGGCACACATACATTCGGACAACGGGAAAAACTTCGAAGGCGCGGCGAGGGAGCTTCACGAGCTGTTCGAAATGTTTCGCGATGAACAGCAGCTACATCTAATTGTGACAGATTGCACTAACCGCGGCATCAATTGGCACTTCACCCCTCCCAAGGCACCACATTTCGGCGGATTGTGGGAAGCAGCTGTGAAGACCGCCAAGCGACACCTTTTTCGGCAGTTAGGCAGCACGCGACTATCCTACGAAGGCTATACAACTGTCCTACATCAGATTGAGGCGGCGATGAACTCGCGTCCTCTCCTACCTATGTCAGACGACCCTAACGAGCTATCGGCACTTACCCCAGCGCATTTCCTCGTGGGCACATCGATGCATGCTGTCCCCGAGCCGGACTACACCCATCTTCGTTCCTGCACCCTCAGCGACTTGCAGAAGTGGCAAGTAATGGTGCAGCGCTTCTGGAAGCACTGGACGACGGAATACCTGCAAGAGATGCAACGTGATAACACCATGGCGAAGAGGAACGACAGCATCTTACCTGGCAAACTGGTCATCCTGAAGGATGATTTCCTCCCCCCCAACCCGTTGGCCACTCGCACGTATCGTACATGTGCACACCGGAGACGACAAGCTGACACGGGTAGTAACACTGAAAACATCAAAAGGTATCGTAACTCGTCCGATAACAAAAATTTGTATCTTACCTGTGGCAGAGGCCGACGAGAGCACATGCACCTAATTTCTGTTTATTTTGATTGTTTTTGTTTTGTTTGTTGACTTGCGTCAAGGGGGTAGGATGTTCAGGCACAGCCCTGTCACTTCATATCGTGCTTAACGAAACACGAACATTCTTCGTTCAATTTCGAGTGTTCGGCTCGATCGAGTAGTTTATAAATAACAGTGTATGTCGCGAATAAACTCTCTCTTCCAATTTTGCTGCACAACGAATAACTGCTGGTAAATATTAAAGGTTTGAAGGTTACGCCGAAACGCGGAAAATAAATTATCCGAAATAGTGAGATTAAACAGCAAGATTTTGACTTTTTGGTGGGGCTTGTTCGTCCTATAATCGAGCGCATGGATACAAACATGCGGGAAGCGATTACTACCCAGGAAAGGGTATTAATCGCGTTGCGTTATATGGCAACTGGCGAAACGTTTACAGGCCTGCAGTATATGTTTCGTGTAAGTGAAGTTCAGCATTGCTAGAGCAAGAAATATTAAATGATCCTTATTACAGGCGTCTCGTCCATGCATTGCCCAAATAGTAATGGAAGTGTGTAAATGCATTCGAGAGGCTCTACGTGACTATGTTAAGGTAAGACCAGGAGTATTATGATTGTTTACTTAACTCATTTTTTTTATTCAGGAGGGACGGCTTTGCCGTAGTGCTTAATAGTTAACTCATTAATATTACTACATTTTATTCATGTTTTTTAGTTGATGATATATTTAAAATTTTAACTTACTTACTTACTTATCCGGCGCTACAACCGCTTTGCGGTCTTGGCCTGCCTTAGGACTGTCCGAAACCTCTCACAGTCTCGCGCCCTTCGTTTGCCAGTCCGTTATCCCGTGATTATATAACATTGATTGAAATTCGTTTTATACCAAAATTCACAAATTTATTTCTCCTACATTTCTTCACTGGCCCGAGTAGCCATCACCGATTCTTCTTCTTCAAGCAGGAGTCGCAAAATTTTGGAGGTTACCCGATCCTGCTCCTGAGGGGTAAACCTCCGCAAAAAATCAGCCACCATACGGCCGAACGTATTCTCTCTGTTATTTGCGGCAGCAAGAGTCTCCTCCATCAGCCGGTTGACGCTTCCTATAAGGACCTCATCCAGCTCATTATCCCGTTTTCTTTTCCGTGGGTTGACCGGGGTGGAATTTGAGTTACCAGGGAGCGATGAGGAGGGACCAGGGAGTGATGAGGAGGGACCAGGGAGTGATGAGGAGGGGCCAGGGAGTGATGAGGAGGGACCAGAGAGTAATGAGGAGGGACCAGGGAGTGATGAGGAGGGACCAGGGACAGGGATGGAAGGCTCATATTCATGATCGAAATGGATGATTTCAACATCATCCATTCCGACCAGGAAATAATCATCTTCCGGGGAAGATTGAAATTGGAGTGGGGATGGGAGTGAGGTTGGAAGTGGGGCTGGAAGTGGGGCTGGAAGTGGGGCTGGAAATGGGGCTGGAGGCTGTGGTACAGTTATCTGAAAAAAATCGAAAAAAAGGATTGAATAGTTCTGTTAGAAAAACATAACTTTTCACCTATGAATACTACAATACCACTGATACTACAATATATTGATTATTTGATGATATTTAAGACAAGTTTTCTTCCTTTTTAATTACAGACGCCGTGTTCGCGACATGAATGGCTCGATATTTCTGAGCAATTTGAACGACGCTGGAACTTTCCACATGCAATTGGTGCCATCGACGGCAAACATGTCCGTATTCGAAAACCCAATCACGGCGGCTCTGAATATTTTAATTACAAGGGTTTTAATAGCATTGTGTTAATGGTTGTAGTTGATGCTAACTACAATTTCCTGTGTGCTGATGCATTTCTGGAGGCAAAGGAGGCATTTCTGGTGGAATTTTCAAAAACACTCGATTAAATAAAAAATTCGAGAACAAACAGTTGAATATTCCGGAGCCGAAGCCATTGCGAGTGTCGTATGCAATAGACGTTCCGTATTTTATACTCGGCGATCAGGCGTTTGCATTTACGGATTATTGTATCCGTCCATTTCCTGGGACACATGCATCGGGCAGCATTGAACGCGTGTTCAATTATCGTCATTCTCGTGGCCGTACGGTTGCCGAAAATGCTTTAGGCCACATATCCAATCGGTTCTGGATATACCAAACCCCAATTCAACTTCAACCAGAAAAAGCTACTGAAGTTGTACTAACTACAATTTATTTGCATAATTTTCTCTGCAAAAGATCGTCAAGAACTTTGTATGCCCCTGCAACGGCATTTGATAGAGTTGTTGACGGGAGGCTTGTGGCAGGTGATTGGAGGAGTAATGACACGTTGGCTCTTTTAGAGTATTTTTCATCCCGGCCTTCTAATACACTGAGAGATATACGTATTCAAATGGCCAAGGACTTCGTGAACAACAATAGTTTATGATAATAAAACCAGAAACAAAACAGATAATTATCCCCATTTGGTCTTGGAAAGAAATGAATTTGAAATGAAAATGTGATTATGTAGGACAACTTACAGTATCCAAGAATCAACGGCGATTAGGTCTCCACTCCGCGTGTCACTGTTGCCAGTATTTCTGTTGCGCTGCATGTTAGGCCACAAATACAGCATGAGCAACTCTGCGTTACCGCGGTAGCGCGTTCGAATGACATTTCATTTCTATGGCTGGATTGTTATACGCGTTTCCGCGGGCGCGAAAACGCAAGTCGTATATTAGCGGCCTTAGATAACTTTAATTGCTCGTTGCATTACTACAAATGGTATGGAGTAGTGGCGGGGTAGTTCTAGCCAAACTCGCTGCACCCATTTTTCGGATTTGAATCCATTTACCATTCACTTACGCGTTTGAACCAGAACAGCTTCGTGTTGCTATGGCATCGACCCTTTAGATGCGCGTCGTCCCGCATATAACGTTTGTGATATTATCTTTGAGCAAGTTATGTTTTAGCAATACATTTATATTGATTTTTGTTATACGAACTATATAGTTCGATTGTCGTGGTAATGGTTTATTATTATATTCATCCCAGACAACTCAAAAACTTGGATAATCATATGATATGTGGTTTTCGTTTAACTTGTTTAATATATGTAACCTATAATTTGAGTCATCAGTAATGTTCTTGCGTAAAGGAGTTGTCAAAGTTTATTTTATGTTATAGCCTAAACTAGAGCATGTGCTCTTTCCACCACCTCACTTTATTTAAAACGAATAAATGATAAACTATAAATTAAAATTAGTAAATTATTAGTATATTAGACATCGGTTAGTTCCGACCTACCTCTATTGGACTCGATTATTAAACCTTTATTGATTTATCCATACCATGATATTCATTTTGCATATAGAAGGCTCTGGCCGCACGAAACCTGATCCTTTATACGTTCATCATTTCAATTAAGCTCTCTATCAGCTATTCGGAAAAGCTTTTACTGCTATAATCATTTGCTCAACTGTTTCACATTAATTAGGTGCTAAATTAATTCTAAGTTTCTTTTTCTTCTTCTTTCTTCTTCTTTGACTTAACAACCGTTGTCGGTCAAGGCCTGCCTGTACCCACTTGCGGGCTTGGCTTTCAGTGACTAATTGAATCCCCCCCATAGCAGGATAGTCAATCCTACGTATGGCGGCACGGTCTATTTGGGGATTGAACCCATGACGGGCATGTTGTTTATGTCGTACGAGTTGACGACTGAACTACGAGACCGACTTCTTCTTCTACTTGGCGTAAACGTCCTACGCGGAAATGCCGCGGTATCACCTCAATATTCTTATAGTTTATAATCTTATAAAAAATCTAATTTTAAAGTATTAAAAGCATTTAGTTAAAGTTAATATTAAACATTAAACATTAACCAATAAACATTAATACTAAATTAAACATACATATACTTAAACCAAACATATATTATACATACTATCCTGGTATCCTGATGGTTCGCATCCTCCATCGTGTCCTCGACGAACGCCATGGCTTCATAGGCAAACCATCTTGGCACGTACACCTCCGATGCGCCTAAAAGAAAAAGAAAATATAAATAATATAAATAATATATCTTTTAATCCTTAATTTATCATCAATTTACCTGCCCCACTATGCTTTGACTTTTTCACTTTACTCCTGTACGTCCAATAGGAGTTGAGGAGTTTTTTCCACACTGCTTTAGCATTAGCAGTTGGAAGCCCTACCTCACTACCTATAGCCGTCCACCCATCATTTTGGACGTTACGATTTTTATAGCTGTCCAACTTTTTATTCCATAAGGATGGACGCTTACTTACTGCCTCTATCACGGCACGGCATTGCTCGATATCCTTAAAAAATATATAAATGTATATACATATCACTTATACAAAAATAATAAACGTGTGGGTGTTGGACCGAATATGTAAATACAGTATAGTGAGATATCTAGCTACTTTTATAAATAAGTACCTGTTTTGCGTAGTTCCGGACTGTTTGTTTTGTGTTTTCCATTGCTAAAATTATATTAAAACCATTTAAAAATTTAATTTTCTGATTCTTTTTAACATGCACAAAAGTTGTATACATACCGCTCGCTTTTTGTTTTTCGTTTGTTTACCATGTGCGATGAAAAGCGCGCGGTAAATTTATCTGTCAAAAGTTTACGCTCAAAATTTATGCCAAGATTTCACCCTCTCGGACCTGAAATCTTTTTTTTGACATGAAGTTTACGCCTGGCAACCCAGTTTACGCGTAAACTTTTTGAGTTTACGCTTCGTGTGACGTCCGTATATAATCTATTTCTTATTCACAAGGTGGCGCTAAAAAATCGCGTGCGTATGCTCGGGTGCGCGAAGGAATCTCCCAAGTAGCAGAGCCGAAGTTGTTCAGAGATTTTTCTGTCTGCCAAAGCGAGGTGCCCTGTCTTCTCTCTCTAGATTTTGGACAGCAAACCACCGCGCGTGTAGAGGTGTGTGCGTGTGACGAAAAATGATGGATGAATAACGCGAGGAACGGGGCCTGAAGTCTTTCGTTGGTCACACACACATGCATCTACCAGCGGATTGCGCTTTACCGTGTCTACCCATCTTTCTCGATCTACCATGATTTTTTTCTGCTATCGCACTCATCCGGGTGTTAGGCATCCTCAGTCTGTCCAGAACTTTCGTTGTGGAAGGATGTGTGGGAGTGATGTGCGATTTCTTGTGTCCCCTACTTTCCTTGTTTACGTTTTGCGCAGTGTTGCTTCTTATTCCATTGTGGAATGATTTATCCTAGGTAACTTGTTGAGGTAAGTTTCTTGATCTCATACGTGCTTCAATGTACTAATTCAACTAATGCTTATCGTCTTCAAAGTTACAGGTGCATGCGCCATTCATCAACGCCTACCTGTTGGCATCATCAACAATCTTCAAAGTGGGTGACGGAAAGAAATTGTTTTCCAGTTTTAAAATATTAAGGTAAGTGTTGCTCTCATCATATACGCAAAACTATCCAAAGTAATACACTGGTGGACATAAAAATAGGAACTTTTTTCTGTGACCGAAAGACATAGTTCTTGTCAGAAATATTTGGTAGCCCTGAAAAGGACTGTTTAAGTGGTTGTTGGGAGGAGGTGTTGCGGTGTTCCACTGAGCGAAAACACATTCTAACGGTTAATCTGGTGACCGTTATTCGCTATCACTTCCTGACAGCGTTTGGCCATATCACCGATGAGATTACGGCATTCGCTTCTGTCTATGCGTTCCCACATAAACTTGCAGCGTGTCCATAGATCATCGGCTGAACGTGCAGGCTGGTTCTTAAGCTGACGCTTGAGAGTTGACCACAGATTTTCAATCGGGTTGAGGTCAGGACTCAACGCAGGCCACGGTAGAACTTGCACATCCTGGTTTGCCAAATAACATTTAACTGTTCGCGATGTGTGCTTAGAGTCGTTATCATGCTGAAAGATGTAATGCTCTTCGTCTCCGAATTGTTGTCGGGCGTATGGCAACATCTTACGACTAAGTATTTTTCTATACCCTTCCGAGTTCAGTGTCCCGTTGATACGGAACAAAGGACCCGTGCCGTGCCAGGAGAAGCAACCCCACACCATTACGTGGCCGCCTCCGTGACTAAGGGTTTTTATCGTATTTTTCGGATGATACGCCTGATTAGGAAAGCGCCAGACGTATTTAATGCCGTCCGAACCATCCAGATTGATTCTGGACTCATCCGAAAAAATGATTTTGCTCCACCAAAAGATGGATGCAGCTAAATGTTCTTCGGCAAACCGAATGCGCGCTTCTACGTGGTGCGGCTGCAGCTTCCTCGGTCTCCGGGCACAGAACCCAGCGGCGTGTAAACGGCGAGACACCGTTTTCGCCGAAACTTGCAAACCAAGCTCCTGCTTGATACGAGTGCAAGTTTTGAAAGGATCCGCCCTGATCATCTCAACAATCCGCGCGTCAACGTCGGCCGTTGTTTTTCGCGGACGACCTGTCGATTTACCCGTAGCCTCGCTACGAATGGCGTTGTCCACAAACGTCCGCGAACGGCCGAACGCCTTGCAGATTGTCTTGATTGGCACGTTCTCACGATACAGCCCCTGAATGTGTTTTCGCTCCTCTGGTGTGCAGTGCTTTCCGCGACCCATGATGATTTTGTGGAATTTTTAAATAGCAACCTTTCACCTTGACCACTGATGGAAGAATGAAGCACAACACGGTTTGGCTCTCCTTTTATACTGCCGCAAAACGCTGCCGGCACTCAAAACTCAGATAAGTAGCGCACCAAAAATGAGAGTATAAAAGGCAAAATTCGGCTGTTACAAATTCAGTAAGCCTCGAACTGTTGGCGATGACACACCTAGTGTATGCAAAAAAAACACACAAATTTTTTTTCCTATTTTAATGTCCACCAGTGTACGTACTACATACATTAATTATTGGTTCATTTTTATTGACAGCGTTCAGTCCAACTCAGCCACAAAACAACGCACAGGATTACGCTAAGAACCTGTCGAAACGCGCGCAGCCCCCGGGAGCGGTAGGAGAAAGGAAGAACGAGAGGAGGAAAAACTAAAGCCAGCGCGCAGCTCTGATGGTACCCCGGACGCGGTAAGAAGAAAAAAGATCGAGAGGAGGAAGAACGGTAAATTTGGAAGGGGGAGACCGTTCTGCCGTCTACATAGTGTGAGTATGCCAAAGCACGTGTTGGAACGGAGAGAAAAAATTGGATTAAAACGCATGCGAATGTGTGTGTTGGAATTTGAATAATTATTTTCGAACCTTAATTTGAATTGCATAAAACAAAGCGTTAGGAAACTAAGATTAGGTTATAAACTACTCGACGTTAGAAACTGCTCGATCTGCATGAATTATGAACTGCATGAATTATTATATACAAAAAAGGACAAACGAATATACAGTTGCAAACCGACCAGCGATAAAGGTGTACACTTTCCTATTCAAATTTCCTCCAAATATCACAGCCAGCCCCTTTTCGTGAATATATTTCACATTTTTGGTCCTTCGAACCGGATTGTGATATACGGAGAAGAAATAAGATTCATTCTGCATCAATAGTGGAATTTGGTATTCGTCGTCAAGTGTGCAAGTCATTCCGTGACAATTCCCACCATCGCATATCGCCCCGCATCAAGGGCAACGGTCGGTTACACGCCATAATTTTGAAATTCGCGCCATCGCTTTGTTCGTTATTTTCGTGTGATATCGCAGTATTTTCTTTGTGCAATGGATAAGAAAATTAAAGCAGTGCAACTGAAAAAGAGGATCGCCCTGGAGAACATAAAATCGCTGGAACGGTTCCAGGCGAAATATTCGAGTGATGATGCCAAGCAGATTCCGGAGGCGTTAGAAGATCTGGAGAAGCACAAGGCAGAGTTCTTCACCGCAGTTTCGAAACTGGAAGAGCTTGACGATAGAGACGAAGCGGTCGAAGCCAGCATAATGGAACGGATCGACATTGAAGAACGCTGTCGCAAGCTAAAATCATTTCTACGGGAAAGACAGCCAAAGGAAGGTTTGCTCAACGATACAACGGGATTGGCTTCCTCAAATTTATGTTTGCCCAAAATCAAACTTCCAACATTTGACGGAGATCACACAAAATGGTTTTCTTTCCGAGATCGCTTCATCGCAATGATCGACGCTTCAGCCGAGCTTCCATCTATCGCGAAGCTACAATACATACTGTCATCGTTGAAGGGGGACGCGGCGGTTCACCTTTAACCGAGCATTCGAGCATTCACCTTTAACGTCGGACAACTATTCGGTTATCTGGACGGCGCTTCTTAAACGGTACGACAATTCTCGTCTTTTCATTCGCGAATACTATCGCAAATTGCACTACCTTCCGGGAATGCAATTGGTGTGCTTAGCTGGTTGATAAGCTCACGCACCTGGTGGATGAATTCACCCGCTTCGTCAACGGGTTGAAAAAGTTGAATGAACCGGTTGATTCGTGGGATACACCCCTCTCAAACATGTTGCTGATGAAGTTGGATCGAGAGACATTGTTGGCTTGGGAGAAACATTCCGTGCACTTCACGACGGACAAATATAAGGATGTGATCGACTTCCTGCAAGATCGTATCCAAATCTTGAAATCGACGAAATCTTGATCGTGAAGGATCAAGCAGCTAGTGGTATCAAGGTGGCCGGTCTCATTCGTCAACCAGGGCAACGGAGATTCATCACGAATGCAGCTACATCTCGCTCGGCTCCTGCTGCATCGACTGCGCACACCCAACAGCCAAAGTGTCCATTGGAGTGTTCTGAAGACCACACACTGCGCAACTGCCCAGTGTTCATCGCCAAGGAGGTCCAACAGCGACGGGACGTCGTCGCATCGAAGCGACTGTGCTGGAACTGTTTGAGCAGCAATCATCAGGTTAGAGCGTGCAAGTCGGATTATTCGTGTCGCACGTGTCGTGAGCGTCATCATACTCTTCTACACCATTCACCACCCTATGCTCCACCCGCAACGGTAACATTGTCAGCTCAGTCGAATGAAGACAATGTGTTTCTGGCGACGGCAAACATCCAGATCAAGGATGACTACGGGAACACCCATGAAGCAAGGGCTTTGTTGGATTCGGGATCCATGTCGAATTTCATCGCTGAGGAGTTCGCACGGAAACTGCTGACGAGTCGCAAAAGGGTCAACGTCGCTGTATCGGGCATCGGCAATGCAGTACAGCAGATCAAGGGTTCCATCGTCGCTACTGTTCAGTCCAAGACACAACCCTGCGCAACGTAGATGACTTTCTTGGTTCTGGACACGCCATGCGCAAAAATACCTACATCACCAACGGACGTCTCTTCATGGAAAATGCCGGACGTGGCAATGGCGGACAGCACCTTTAACAGTCCGGGGCAAATCGACATCGTCATCGGAGGCGATACGTTCCGGGAGCTCCACACCGGTCGCAAGCGCTCTATCGGTAGAGGCAAACCGTGGCTGGTCGAAACCCATTTTGGTTGGGTTGTCACCGGCAACACTCATCATTCGTCCATCGGTCCGCGGCTGTGCCATCTATCTGCATACGACACTCCACTGGAGGAGACCATGCAGCGGTTCTGGGAGAGTGAAACCATAGCCGAGGATCCTGTGCTATCGGTTGAGGAGAATACTTGCGAGAAGCATTTCGCAGCAACAACTGTTCGCAACTCAAGTGGAAGGTATGTCGTTAGTTTGCCATTTAATTCCAAACCCTAATATCGTTTTAGGAAAGGCGAAGGAAATAGCCGATCGCAGACTGCGTTGTATCGAACGGCGGTTGAACACCAATGCTAAAATGAAAGAAGAGTATGTGAAATTTATGAGATAATATGAGCATTTGGGGCATATGAAGCGGCTTACCAGTCCTGCTAACGATTCGGTAGAGCATTACTACCTCCCACATCACGCTGTCGTTAAAGAGTCAAGCACAACCACGAAGGTGCGTGTCGTGTTCGATGCATCCTATAAGACTTCGAGTGGTTACTCATTGAACGATAAACTCTTAGTGGGACCAGTCGTTCAAGACGATCTTTTATCGATCATCCTTCGGTTTCGTTCTCGTGCCATTGCTCTCACTGCAGACGTAGAGAAGATGTATTGGCAAATTTTACATAGCCCTCATCCGGTACAGAGAACATCCTGCAGATCCTATATCGACTTTTGAGCTACAAACGGTTACGTACGGCACAGCCTCTGCTCCATTTTTGGCAACCAGGACCCTAAAACAGATTGCTCTTGACCACAAGGAAGAGTATCCTTTGGCAATGAACGCGGTCATGAACGATTTTTACGTAGATGATTTGCTAATGGGTACCGACGATTTGTCCGAAGCAATCGTTATACAAAGGCAAATCTCAGACATGCTAAATTCAGCTGGTTTCACGCTAAAGAAATGGGCATCGAACCGCACCGAAGCATTGCAGAACGTTTCTTCAGAAGATGTGGCGGTACAACTCACGCATGCGTGGAAGAGCTCGAAACAAGTATCCACGTTAGGCATCGTTTGGGAACCGGCAACTGATACACTACGGTTTCGTATTGAGATACCACCTACAACACCCAGCATAACTAAAAGGCTAATTTTATCTTATATCGCCAAAATATTTGATCCCCTCGGGTTACTGGTCCCAACGATCATCATCGCAAAGATGTTCATGCAGCAACTATGGGCTCTCAAGATTAATGGAAAGGCATATGACTGGGACAGCGAGCTACCATCGCACTTACAGCATGAATGGTCGAAATTTCACTCTACACTATCTTCACTACGCAATTTGACAGTCCCACGGTACATATCGCAATGCACGGCAACAAGTCTGCAAATTAATATCATACGCATCACAACTAGCATATGGTGCTTGTTGCTACATTCGGGCTGAAGGCATGGAAGGAGTCACCGTGCAGCTGCTAACAGCCAAGTCAAAGGTCGTTGCGTTATCCAATTCACATTCCATAGCTCGATTGGAATTATGTGCAGCGCGACTAGCCACACTCCTTTACGAGAAAGTCCAGCAATCACTGCAAATTTCTGCTACCACCATCTGTTGGACCGATTCCATGACTGTCCTTCACTGGCTGAATTCAGCACCAAATCGATGGAAGCCCTTCGTTGCAAACAGGGTTGCAAAAATTCAGCAAACGGCTGGAATACAATGCTGGAAGCATGTGCCAGGCTCGGACAATCCAGCAGATGACATTTCGCGAGGCTTAACTCCGGAAAAGTTGCTAGTGTGTGAGCGCTGGTGGCACGGGCCACATTGGTTAGTGTTCCCAGCACGTCAGGGCAATTAACCCGTAACGGTGCTCTCGTCGAAGCGAGGACGATTGGAAGCAACTCTGATCCTTTCGATCCCAAAGCCAACCAAATAAATAAGGCTTATTTCATTGGCTGTGAGAAGTTCAATTTATTGCTCATTTTTAATTCGCGAACCCTTCTCGCAACGCGTGCTATTGTAGCGATGCGTAATTTACACTTACGTGAGAAGGCCGGCCTAACATTTTTCCTTACTTCCTAAACTAACTTAATTTCCTAATTAAATAATTAAACCTAAAATTCTACCTTACTAATCCTTAAATAATTATATGACCCAACTTCTATTCTTGCTATGCTATGCTACATAATTCGATTCATTTCTTGCTATTAATTAATCCAAATTAATCCTAACGCTCCTACGCTTATCCCTTATTACTTCCTATGCTCTCTATTGTCGCTTACTTCCGTAAGCAAGATAGGATACGCTTACGCGCGCATCTCGGGCATTGCTCTTCCGAAAAGAGCAATTCGAGAGCGGCGCGCCGTTGAACCGATCCTAGCCGTTCGCTCATTCCTAGCTTGCCCTCTCCTTCTAACATGCCATTCGGCCACGTTTAGCCTCTCTCTCTCATCCTAGCCTCCTGAGAGTGGCACATCGTTAGACCAGAGGAGTCAAACTAGTAGGGGGTGGCGAACCACTACCGGGCTAGTACAAATATTATATTTTCGTCAGCGACATTCTTTCCCCTGTAATTCCTCGTAGAGGGGTTACATTACTAAGCTGACGAAACTATGATTTTGTAATTTATTCCTCCCTACGAACTTCTAACCTAGCTACCTTCACCGCTGGACGCTTCAGTGTTGTTTTACCTACTTTTATTGTTACTGAACGAACTTGTTTATCGTGCCCTTCGTGAATTTCCGTGACTATTCCCTTAAACCATTTTCCGCGGGTCTGCTCATCAGGGAATGTTACAATATCGTTTACGCGTAGTGGCTTCACCGGACTCAACCATTTTTCTCTCTTGACTAGTCGAGGTAGAAATTCCTTTATCCACCTAGACCAATATTGTTGAGCGATATATTGCGATTTCTTCCACCCTCTCTTTAGTGCATCGGTATCCGTTATGTTACCCTGAGTAGGTTCCGCTTCTCCAGAACACCCAATTAAAAAATGGCTCGGAGTGAGGGGTTCGTCATCCTCGTGATCGAGGGGGATGTGGGTTAGAGGTCTATTATTTATCATAAATTCGATCTCTATCAGAGCACTTCTTAAAATATGCTCAGGGTATGGCTCATGACTAATCGAAAGCAGACTCTTCACTTCTTGTACCAATTGACGTCTGACGTCTAACTGCTCGGTCGCTTATCGCTGTGCTCCGCGTTTTTCCAAAAATATTTAAGTGTATTTTCTAACGTACCCAGTTAATACTCGTTCAACTGACTACCAAACTGCTTCCTGTTACTGTTGCGCGTTAGTGTGTTATTTCATTGACCCACGACTGTGTATTAACGTTTTTAATCCGGGTTAACGGTGGTGTGATCAAAACCGCACATAATTTCGCGATGGCGGCTATCTGTTTCGCGTGTGCTGTGTCACTGGATGCTGCCGACTGTATCGTCGGCTGTGCGTACTGTGAGGCTACTTTTCACCGCGGTTGTTGCAGGCTGCCTTCCGAGCTGATTGATGCGGTCCTGACTCACATCGATCTGCACTGGAGCTGCACTGGGTGCACCAATATCCTGAAAAATCCGCGCTGCCGATCAGTCAAAGAGATCGGGGCTCAGGTCGGTTTTCAAGCTGCTCTCACCTCAACTGTTGCGGCTGTGGGGAAGCTTATTGAACCGATTATCGCCGAGGTGCGCAGTGGATTTACTCTACTGCAAAATGCACCCATACCTCAGCTTTGCAATACCGATCCTCGGCCCGTTGCGGGTAGAAAGCGGCGGCGTATCATCGAGGATTCTATGTCCCCTGATGTCAACAAAAACGTAAACATTCGTCAAAATAACATGTTTGCAGCGTCATCGCCAAGCGCGTACACTAACACTACAGTCGGCATCCCACCCTCGTCTACGCTACCGGAAGAACTCATGGGAACCGATTCGCTATCGTCACCGCTTCGAGCAGCATTTCCCCAGCCGGCCACAGACAGAATATGGATCCGACTATCTCGCTTGTCCACTGCCGTCACCGTGGAGCAAGTGGTCGCTTCTGTGAAACGCCGTTTAGCCACCGATGACGTCCTAGCATACTGCTTGCTGAGGAAGGGAGTCAGTGTTGACAGCGTAAACTGGCTTTCTTTCAAAGTGAGAGTACCGGCCGCCCTTCGTGACGCAGCACTCGCCCCATCGTCCTGGCCTGTCGGTATTGGTGTACGTGAATTTGTACAATCCCGTCAACGAGAGCATGGACACTCATCGTCACCAATCACCATCAAACACCGTTCTCTCACACGCACACCTGTTGTCATCGATCGCCGATCGATGCCTCGCACACCAACATCCACTGTCTATCACGCACCGGCACACGCATCAACTTCACAGGCTCAAACACTAACATCACCACAATTGGGAGAACACACGCTGAACGACACTACTCATGGTCCTAATTCAACACTCATTGACGGCCCGCTTTTAATTCGCCGCACTTCCAACACCAACTTACAACAGACCACACTTGACCGTTTCTTTCACGAATAGACGAACCTCTGTTAAGTCTGCACAAACACCTACCTGTTATGTTCCTGCTGCTAATGCGCTTCGCACTGCCCGTTCCACTGCCTCTGTTTACTATCAAAACGTGCGGGGACTGCGCACGAAGGTCGATGAGTTTCGCTTGTCGGTGTTGGAATCCAATTTCGATGTAATAGTGCTTACGGAAACCTGGCTCGATCCTAGTCTACCTTCGGCTTTGCTGTTTGACGATAGCTTCCGAGTCTACCGATGCGATCGTAGTGTTGACAACAGTACATGTTCCCGCGGTGGAGGTGTGTTGATTGCGTGCTCTCAGTCTCTGACGTCACGGGAGCACACAACGGTGCATCCATCGCTTGAGCTAGTGTGCGTTATAATACAACTAGGCAATTCCCGACTATTCATCATTGCTGCATACCTCCCGCCTAGACTTGCCGCAAATGCTGCCACGCTCCGTGAAATCGAAAATTGCATTCGCTCATTATGCTCAACTATGCATCCCGGAGACGGTTTACTCCTGTTAGGAGACTTCAACCAACCTCTCGTCTCCTGGTCAGCCGCTCAGCATGATCCGGATTTGCCATTTCTGCATTATGAGCCACGTACGCGATCGGCTCTCTCCGCTCTGTTTATGGACGAGATGCATCATAGCGGACTCTTCCAGATCAATGGTCATCTTAACACCAGCGGACGCGTCTTAGACCTGGTGTTTGCAAATAATGCTGTTGCTTCTGTTTGCCTTCCGCTTGAACTTTGCCTCACCCCGCTGTTAGCAATTGACACCTATCACCCGGCGCTTGAGTTGGCCATCCCGCTACCACGAGAGGAATCAGCCGTTCCTGCGCTAACATCACGCCTTGACTACGCGCGGACGGACTTTAACAGGCTCCTGCCGATGATCGCCTCGTTCGCGAATGTCTTCGATTGTTCCCATTACGCCACTCTTGACCTCGCTGTGAAAGATTTTGAGCGGTTCATGTTGCAAGCCCTGAATGAATGCACGCCGGTGAAACGACCTAAACGAGGCCCCCCTTGGGGTGACAGAACGCTGCGCAGGCTCAAAACGGCTAAAGCTGCCGCGTATCGCGATTATTTGTTGCGTAGGTGTCCCGCTGCATTGCGCAACTATAACACTGCGCACTCTCTCTATCGGCGCTATAACAGGTTCCGCTACCTGGGGCACGTACGGCGTACGGTTTTGCGCTGCCGCGGCAATTCACGAGTACTGTGGAACTTCGCAAACAATCGTCGGAAATCCTCTGGTTTTCCTAGCTCCGTCAGTTACAACGGGCGCAACGGCAACAATCCGTCTGCTGTATGTGATATTTTTGCCTCGCGCTTTGCCGCCACCTTCCTTCCAGCTGTAACTGATGAGAGGCAGATAGCCGACGCATTATCAAACGTACCGGTGGATGCTATGGCCCCAAACTTGCCGATCATCGATGAGTATTCAGTCTCGAAAGCGATTGACAGGCTGAAATCTTCGTTTGCTCCAGGGCCTGACGGGATCCCGGCTTCCACGCTTAAGCGTTGCGGCACCACCATCGCGCCTATCCTGGCCTCGATTTTTCGCGACTCGCTGCGTTCGGGCATCTATCCTGCCTGCTGGAAAACTTCGTGGCTTGTTCCAGTGCACAAAAAGGGGGACAAATCAAATGCATGTAATTACCGTGGCATTACATCGCTTTGTGCCTGCGCTAAGGTCTTCGAGCTCCTGGTGTACGAACCTCTCCTCGCAGCTGCCTCGAACTACATTAGCACAGCTCAACATGGATTTGTCCCTCAGCGTTCAACCACCACCAACCTGGTTGAGTTCGTTAGCCTCTGCCACAGGACCATCGATGCCGGCTCGCAGATCGACGCAGTCTACACGGACATCAAGGCTGCCTTCGATAGCGTTCCGCACGCCTTGCTGCTCGCAAAGCTCGAAACGCTTGGTCTGCCTGTGCAGCTGCTGGCCTGGATGCGCTCCTATCTTACTGGTCGCACATACTGCGTGAAGATGGGACCCCATACGTCGCGCCGTATCGATGCTTCTTCTGGGGTGCCGCAGGGGAGTAATCTTGGACCGCTGCTGTTTGTCATTTTCCTGAATGACGTAACACGGTTGCTCCCTCCTGACGGCCACCTACTGTATGCAGACGACGCGAAGCTGTTCCTGCCTATCCGCGACCGGTCAGACCAACTCCGCCTTCAAGCCACTCTAAGTGCCTTCCAGTCATGGTGCTCTTTGAATGGTCTTGAATTGTGCGTCGAGAAGTGTGTTGTCGTTACGTTTGCGAGAAAGCGGTGCCCCTTAGTGTATGACTATGCGTTAAATGGATCTACCATTGGTCGCAAAAGCTGTGTCACGGATCTAGGAGTGCTCCTTGACGAAAAGTTGAGCTTCCACGACCAGCTAGAGCACGTTGTCACTAAGGGTAACCAATTGATCGGCTTACTAAAACAAATAGCACGAGACATCACTGACCCGATTTGCATCAAGACGCTATACTGTGCTTTGGTGCGACCAGTGTTAGAATACGCTTCTGTAGTATGGTGGCCTACAGCTGCTCGTCCCCTAGCTCGTTTAGAGTCGATCCAGCGCAAATTCACGCGGTTCGCTTTGCGCTCCTGGAGTGTCCAACTTGACTATGAGGGACGCTGTGCGTTGCTTGGCATCGAGACGCTGAAGCAGCGGAACTGCAACACTCAGAGGCTGTTTGTCGCGGGACTTCTTGACAATCGGATCGACTCGCCCGCGCTTCTTTCGAGGCTCAACATGTATGTCCCGCCGAGATCGCTCCGAGCTAGATCGCTACTTGACGTGGAGGAACGCCGCACTCGCTTTGGCTCCTCTGATCCGTTTATTCGTATGTGCCGTGAGTTTAATGTCATTTGTGATCGTCATCAACCTGACATGTCGCGCACCGCATTGTTGAATAGTATTCGTGTCGTGCGACCTTTTACATGTTAATTATGATACTTAAGACTAAGCGTGACAAATGAATGACCGTAATGTGACTATGTTATAATGAATTAATGTAAATGAATTCGCTTCAAGTGGGCCACTTGCGGTCCGTTGAATTTTAATAAATAAATAACAAATAACAAATAAATAACAAATGCGTTCCCATGCTCCGCCGAAATGTGGTGACGCGGGTGGATTGAAATGAAATTCTATTCCCTCCGTAGCGCATTTTTCTTGCAAAATTCCCATTTCACGGCATGCTCCCACAAAATTCGTTCCGTTATCGCAATACAAGTAGCCCACCTTTCCCCGTCTATGTTGCATTGAGCGCAGGCATATAAGAAACGAACTTGTGCTAAGATCATTTGCAAGTTCCAAGTGCACGGCTCTAGTAGTGAGGCATGTAAATAGTGCACACCAACGTTTTTCAGTTCGCCGTCCTATCGATACCGTTAGTGGCCCAAAATAATCTGCACCCGTGTGTGTGAAAGGTTTAATAAATGGTGCTGTTCTACAAGCTGGTAAGGCTGCCATCAAGGGCGCTTGGGGTTTAGCACGGTCGTTTCTACACCGTTGGCAATTTGTTACCACCTTTTTCAGCGCTGCTCTTAAATCAATAACCCAAAAACGCTGACGAATTGCTGCTATGACTGTTTCCGGTTTTTTATGCCAATATTTTTCATGGTAGTAACGAAGAATAAGTGTAGTTATGTAGTTATTTTTCGGAAGTATTATCGGTCTCTTGGTTTCTTCGCCTAAGAATTGTACTCTTGTCAGACGACTCTCAGCCCTCATTACTTTTTCTTTGTCTAGAGTAGGACAAAGGGTTCTTAATGGGCTCTTATTGGGAATGGGATGTCCTGCAGACAGCAGCACCATCTCTTCATTGAACCCTTCCCATTGGGCCTTTTTGAGTAATATTTTTTCCGCCGAGTCCAATTCCTCCTTTGTTATAATGGGAGACCATGACTCGAGTTTTGCCTTAGCTTTTAACCAATCGAAATATTTTAGACAAACAGCAAGAGATTTTCGTAGCTTGAGCCACCTTGATGACCAATCTACGTTAATAACACTCCAATCTAATTTGTTGACTGTTTTAGCTGTGCAACTGTGTCGCATTTCCTCCATAGTTACCACTTCTATCTTTTCTGTTGAGTGTTTATAATTGTTTTTTAGGAATGCAGGCCCTTTAAACCATATTGACGGTCCGTTAGTGACCTTAGTGGCTTCGTCTGCTGGGTTTTCCTTTGTACCTATCCAATGCCATTGATTCGAGCAGCTTCGATTTAAAATTTCCCCGATCCTTAGAGCTACGAATTGTTTATATTTTCTTGGTTCCGAGGTGATCCACGCTAGCACTGTCTTCGAATCAGTCCAAAAAAGTGCTCCATCTAATTCCATCCTCATTTCCTTTAAAACAGTTTCTGCTAGTCTGGCCCCTAGAACTGCTGCTTGCAGCTCCAGGCGTGGGATCGACAGGGGTTTTGTGGGTGCGACGCGGGATTTAGCAGCTACGAGACTAATATCAACCCCCTTTTTGTGCGTGGTGCGTAAATACGCCACTGCTGCAAACGCCTTTTCAGATGCGTCTACAAACACGTGAAGCTCACGCCTTAGCACCTCTGATACCGATGAGTAGCATCTGGGAATGTTAATTGTCTCCACTTCCTTCATCCTTACCACCCATTCCTGCCATCTCCTTTGCAGCTCCGCCGGCAACTTATCATCCCAATCCAATCCTTGCCTCCAGATGTCTTGCATTAATATTTTTGATTCTACCACGTAGTTAGCAATTAATCCCAAGGGGTCGTAAATTTTCATTGTGTTTGATAGTAATATTCTTTTAGTGGCATTCCCTCCTGTTTCTATTAAGCCTTTTATTATATACTTAAGTGAGTCCCTTTCTCTATCCCACCACTGACCGAGGATTTTATCATATGTGTTGTCTGATTCACATATTTTCATCAGGTTGGAGTCACTCACTCTCTCTTTAGGTAGACTTTCCAATACTTTAACTGAGTTCGATAAAAAATTTCTGATATAGAATTTCGCTTCATCGTGTATATTTATCACTTCCTTTGTTCTCTTGATCGCCAATTCATCAGAATCGAAACTGTCTAGATAATCATCCACATAATGGTTGCGGACAATTGCAATCGCTGCTTCCGGATACCTCGTTTGAAAAAGTGCTGCATTTTCGTTCTTAACGAACTGGGCGCATGCGGGGGAGCATGTTGCCCCGAAGGTCATTACCTTCATTTCGAAAATTTGTGGTTTATCATTTGGGTTGCTACGATAAAGAAATCTTTGAGCACAACGGTCCTCCTGCCTTATGCCCACTTGGTGAAACATTTCCTTGATGTCACCTGAAATGCCCACGCGTCCCTCTCTAAAGCGGATCAGTATGCCGAAAAGAGATGCAACTGCATCAGGTCCGGACAGCAATTGTGAATTAAGTGATATGCCATTATTTTTTGCTGCAGCATCAAATACAAGTCTCGGTTTAGGTTTGGGCTTGTTGTAATTTATTATAGCAAAGTGCGGTATGTAATTTAGTTTGGGGTTATGTTCATCTTTCAACAGATTGTTCCCTTCGATCGCTTGAGCGTATCCCTTTTGACAATATGCAGCTATCTCTTCGTGATACCATTTCTTTAGTATCGCGTCTCTTTCCATCTTCCTTTCTAAACATTGCAGTCTTCTTAGTGCTTGAGCGAAGCTTTCCGGGAGTCTGATCTCATCTCTTTTCCATAGTAGACCTATTTCATACCCGTTCTTCGTTTTATTTAATGTTTCCTTCATTAGTATTTTTGCTCTCTCTTCTTCTTTTGATTGAGGCAAGTTGGTGACGAGCTTAACACCGAACTCTTCGGTAGAAAAATACCCTTTCATTAGATCCGCCATTGTTTTTTCTTCTTTGCCATTCTCCATGAGAGAAAACAATCTTTCCTGTTTTGATTTTGAACTACTTGCTCCTAATAATACCCACCCCAGGTGGGTTTGCATAGCTATTGGTCCTCCCGCGCGTCCTAATTTGGTGCGTAATGCACACATGAGGTGAGCATGTGGTAACCCGATAATTATTTTGGGTAGTCCATCGCGATAGCTTGCTAAATGAATTCCCTTTAAATGCCGATATTTTCTTTTAAGCGCTGCTCCATCAACGGTTTGTTTTGGTAGCTCCATTGACTCTACTGTTCTCAGGCCATCAAGGTTAATAAATTTTCCAGACTGGTCCTTAATCAAAATGGACACAGTTTGGCTGCCTGGTCCTCCTGAATGGATCCGTTTGTCCAAGCCAAAGAAAATGGCCGAGGTGATCCCTCCACTTGCAGTTCTTCTTTGAGATCGCGTAAAATCAAACTTGCGGAAGACCCTGAGTCCATAAAGGCAAAGGTCTCAAGTTCATTATCCCCGTGGCGAATGGTCACAGGTATAATTTGAAAGTATATTTCAGGTAATTCCGGTTCCTTGTGAATGTTTAAATTTTCCGTGCGTACCGGTGTAGTTGGGTTCTGGATTGAAATGCGATGGAGCAAGGTGTGGTGTCTTCCCCGACAACCATATTGCCTGCATTGCGGAGGCAAATAACAACTATGTGCATCGTGGTTAGTTTGATTGCAACAGTTAACACAGATGCGCATACGTCTCACGGTTTCCCATCTTCGTTCTATTGGCATATTTTTAAATTCTTGGCAATCAGTGGCTCTGTGATCATAGCCACAAATGAGGCATCTAAATCGAGATCTAGGAGGTGGATTGTTATAAGAGCTGTTTCGTTGCTGCGGTCGAGTATCGCGATTGACAGATTGAATATTATGTGGGAGCCTTTGAGAATTGTCTTGTTTCTTAGTGGTTTCGGCTGTTAGCATTATTGCTAACTCTTCCGTAGGCTTCAACCATGTGGCAAAATCTTTCAATGTTTTTATCTTATTTTTCCCAGTTTTTCTATTATCATCTAGGAGGTGCATGTACCACCTTTCCTTTATATTAGGTGGAAGTCTTTGTGCTAAGTCTTTCAAGAGGCGTTGGTCGTTGAGGTATTCTTCTTGATCTAGCGTTACCATGTTCACCACAAGGTTGTTTAAGGCGTGCATGAAAGCTGTGATTGACTTCGGCCTTTGCATTGTAGGATTCTCTACGTTCATTAATTCCTTCAACAGCGCGTTGTAAATCAAATCGGGCGCTCCAAATTCTTGCTCTAGACGCTTTATAATTAAATCGACGTTCTGCGCATCGAGCATTAATCCGCCTACGCACGTCGCGGCTTCCCCCTTTAATGATCTTTGTAGGCGAGTTAGATTTTCCAAATCGGAAAATTTTCCTTCCGAAGAAGTTTTATCATAAATGGATTTAAAATGCGTCCATTTTTAAAATCCCCGTCGAAAATCGGAAGCTCCATCAAAGAGTCCTTTGTTGCGCGCTCCTTCAATGCGTCAACCATTCCCCTGATAAGCACTTCGGAAACCGAGCTAGAGTTGTTTGCCGATGCGCTTGTCGATGCAACATTCCCTTCTTGCGTCTCGCGTTTTTGTGGTTTATCTCTTTTCTGCTTTTTTAATTCTGTTTGTAGCTCTAGCATTTGCGCAGCTAGTCTAGCAATATTGGGGTTCGTTTCCTCCAAGTCGCTTATCTTGGTTTCGAGTCGCTTTTGCATTTCGACCTGCATTTCTATAACTCGCAGCATTTCCGCGCGATCTTCCTTCATTTTGACTATCTCCTCCCTTAAATGCCCTAGCTCATTTTCTTCCCCTCCCTCAAAAAGTACAATTTTCTCCTTAGAATTGGCCATTTTACTCACGATTTCGCAGTATTACGCTTCGCTGGTGTTACTAGGCTTGTAACAATGTTGACGTTACGCTGCCGCTGCTCTGCTACCGCTGCTCTGCTACCGCTGCTCTGCTACCGCTGCTCTGCTACTGCTGCTCTGCTACTGCTGCTCTGCTGCTGCTGCTCTCCTGCTGCTGTTGCACTTCTCACTTGACCGGGAATGGCGTCCTCTGGTTGCTGCTCGGGCGGGTGGCCCTTCTTCCTTCCTCGTTGGCCGGGAATGGCTTCCTCCGGCTTTCACTTCACTGCACTTCACTTCACTGCATTAACCAGGAATGGCGTCCTCCGGATTGCGGCTTGGGCGGGTGGCCCTTCTTCCTTCCTCGTTGGCCGGGAATGGCTTCCTCCGGCTTTCACTTCACTGCACTTCACTTCACTGCGCTGGCCGGGAATGGCGTCCTCCGGATAGCGGCTTGGGCGGGTGGTCCTTCTTCCTTCCTCGTTGGCCGGGAATGGCTTCCTCCGGCTTTCACTTCACTTCACTTCACTGCGCTGGCCGGGGATGGCGTCCTCCGGATAGCGGCTTGGGCGGGTGGCCCTTCTTCCTCGTTGGCCGGGAATGGCGTCCTCCGGCTTTCACTTCACTGCACTTTACTTCACTGCGCTGGCCGGGAATGGCGTCCTCCGGCTGGCTCGTGCCGGGAATGGGGTCCTCCGGCTGGCTCGTCCTTCCTTCCTTCCGTGCCGGGAATGGCGTCCTCCGGCTGGCTCGTGCCGGGAATGGGGTCCTCCGGCTGGCTCGTCCTTCCTTCCTTCCGTGCCGGGAATGGCGTCCTCCGGCTGGCTCGTGCCGGGAATGGGGTCCTCCGGCTGGCTCGTCCTTCCTTCCTTCCGTGCCGGGAATGGCGTCCTCCGGCTGGCTCGTGCCGGGAATGGGGTCCTCCGGCTGGCTCGTCCTTCCTTCCTTCCGTGCCGGGAATGGCGTCCTCCGGCTGGCTCGTGCCGGGAATGGGGTCCTCCGGCTGGCTCGTCCTTCCTTTCTTCCGTGCCGGGAATGGGGTCCTCCGGCTGGCTCGTCCTTCCTTCCTTCCGGGCCGGGAATGGTGTCCTCCGGCTGGCACGGAACCTTCTCTTGCTCTGGGTCTTAAGGTAGAGTTACTATCCTCTCTGGAGCCACCAATGTTCCCAGCACGTCAGGGCAATTAACCCGTAACGGTGCTCTCGTCGAAGCGAGGACGATTGGAAGCAACTCTGATCCTTTCGATCCCAAAGCCAACCAAATAAATAAGGCTTATTTCATTGGCTGTGAGAAGTTCAATTTATTGCTCATTTTTAATTCGCGAGCCCTTCTCGCAACGCGTGCTATTGTAGCGATGCGTAATTTACACTTACGTGAGAAGGCCGGCCTAACATTTTTCCTTACTTCCTAAACTAACTTAGTTTCCTAATTAAATAATTAAACCTAAAATTCTACCTTACTAATCCTTAAATAATTATATGACCCAACTTCTATTCTTGCTATGCTATGCTACATAATTCGATTCATTTCTTGCTATTAATTAATCCAAATTAATCCTAACGCTCCTACGCTTATCCCTTATTACTTCCTATGCTCTCTATTGTCGCTTACTTCCGTAAGCAAGATAGGATACGCTTACGCGCGCATCTCGGGCATTGCTCTTCCGAAAAGAGCAATTCGAGAGCGGCGCGCCGTTGAACCGATCCTAGCCGTTCGCTCATTCCTAGCTTGCCCTCTCCTTCTAACATGCCATTCGGCCACGTTTAGCCTCTCTCTCTCATCCTAGCCTCCTGAGAGTGGCACATCGTTAGACCAGAGGAGTCAAACTAGTAGGGGGTGGCGAACCACTACCGGGCTAGTACAAATATTATATTTTCGTCAGCGACAGGTTAGCACGCAACTCGGAAGAATGGCCACAGAATACACCATCACCAAGCGAAGATGAGAGCGAAGAAGAAGAAAAACTATCGTCACGGGTTGCAAGCACAGCATTAATCTGCGAATTTCGAAACAGTTTGTTCTCACGATTTTCGATCTACCACAAACTGCAAAGAGTTGTTGCACATTGTTTGCGCTTTATACAAAACGCAAAGCGCCGCGTAGGAAACAAGGTCCATGCTAAGGACATCTCACCGCTCACTGTAGACGAACTCAAGGCGGCAGAACTCAAGTTGTGTTATCTTTCGCAACAAGACACCTTTTCCGAGGAGATACAACACCTGCAGAAGGGCAAAGAGATTCCGAAGAACTCCAAATTGAAATGGATTTCCCCTTTCATAGATACGCAAGGTATTCTGCGCATTGGTGGCCGGCTCAGTAACGCACATCATCATACATCATCATCGAAACATCCATTGTCCGCACTACTAGCTGTTTCGATACACTTGAGTAAGCTGCATGCTGCACCACAACTGCTTTTAACAACACTACACCAAAGCTTTTGGATAATTGGCGGTCGCAATTTATGCAAGTCTGTGTACCACAGTTGCCACGCATGTTTTAAAGCCAAACCCACACTTATTAAGCAAAGTATCGCCGATTTGCCAACATCACGAGTCACACCAACAAGGCCATTCTCAGTATGCGGAGTAGACTATTGAGGACCAATCTATATAAAACAAACCATACGCAACAGAAGTCCGATTAAAGCATACATCGCCATATTTGTATGTTTTTCAACAAGAGCGGTACATATCGAACTGGTTGGCGATTTAACATCAACAGCATTTATCAATGCACTTCGTCGTTTGATTGCACGTCGTGGCCAAATCAGTGAACTGCATTCCGACAATGCAACCACCCTTAAGGGAGCGGCACATGAGCTGAATCGCGTCTACAAGATGTTAAAGAGCGACGAACACGATCGAGCTGCTATATTTGATTGGTGCGCGATGAATCAGATGAAGTGGAAGTTTATCCCACCAAGAGCACCACATTTTGGAGGTTTATGGGAGGCGGCGGTGAAAGCAGCTAAAAAGCATATAATCTGAAAAATAGGAACAACAAGCATCACACAGGAGAGCATGCTTACCCTACTTGCCCAGGTAGAGCAATGTTTGAATTCGCGACCGATTACACCTCTATCCGATGAGCCGTCGGACTTGGAACCATTGACACCGGGACACTTCCTCATCGGTGGCAATCTGCAAGCGGTACCAATCATTGATTACACCGAGACACCGAGCAACTATTTGAGGGAATACCAGTTGGTACAAAAACATCTGCAAACCATTTGGGCTCGATGGTATCCGGAGTACCTGCAGCAGTTGCAAGCTCGAGCCAAATATTGCAACGGGAAATCAGCGGTTCTGAAGGAAAATACACTGGTGATTATTAAGGAAGACAATGTACAGTATCGGACATTAAGATAGGACCCTTTTTTTCAATGCACCGTGCACTTGTTTTACCACGTTACTTGTGTTTGTGTGTGTGTATGTGTGTATGTGTGTGTGTGTGTATGTGTGTGTGTGTGTGTGAGTGTGTGTGTGTGTGTGTGTATGTGTGTGTGTGTGCATGTGTGTGTGTGTAGTAGTAGAAAGAGAGTGTGCTTTTTAATGTGTATTTGCAAGTGCGCGGGTTTGTGTCTGAAAAACATAGCTTGCCATGATGTCATATTGCGTTGAAATTATTCTTATTATGTGTGATATCATGTGAAACATTGTGCGTTTACACTTGGATAAAAACTAAAGTTTGCATCGACAGCAGCGCTTGTTCCTCGGACGAAAACGCAGGTGTGCTGTTTCATGAATGTGAACGCGACACCGGTGCGAAATGGACACGCGCACAATAGCAATGAACTCGTCATTCCCTCACAGGTGTTTCTCCAGTGCACGCCATTGAAAGGCCTGCGTGCATCTTTGCGTTGAACGTTGTGTGCGAATGGTAAACTTTGTGCGTGCATTGAGCTGGCGCGCAGTTATTCTTTTCAATGGGCGTTTTGTTTCATGAGCGCGGCAGTATTCTTTTCTCGATTTTGAAGGGAAGACGCTTATTCGCGTACTCGTTGATAGTTTTTATCCATGCGATGTTTTCGCTGCTCCAAAACGATGTAATTCATCGCGTATAGAAGTATAACGCAGGCAGAGCACGGGATCAGCCGTGTCCAAGTTTTTAACCAGCGCGTTCTTGACGGTCCAAGCAAGCAATATTAGTAACAATAGGTCGAGGTAAACGTTGTACCGATTATCAGCGCCATATGTAAAAGCGAATGGCTGCTGCTGGCATTAAGCGCAAAAGGATCGAGTTCGTAATGGAACGATCGCGCACTTTTGTGGCAAACGCGCTTCGGACAACCGAAACGTGCTTAGACAACTGAAACGCGCTTGGACAACCGAAACGCGCAAGTCAACCGGACGTCCTCAGAAGACCACGGCGAAAGAAGACCGTAACATTGTTAATATATCGAAAACACACTGATCGCGAGGGCGGTGGTCCTGCTTATCACACCAAAAACCTAACCCAAAACACAAAAAAACTACTTACAAATCTATCCGAAACGACCTACTTGTGAAACAAACACACACATCAATACACATTCAAACATACATCCACACACACACACACATGCACACACACATACACACACACACACACACACACACACATACACACACACACAAACACATACAAACCACACATAAACTTGGCCCAACGGGTGCACGGTGCGTTAAAAAACCAATGCCCTATCTTTCTGTCCGATACTGTACATCCTACCTCGTGGCCGATGGGCATCGTTGCAGTACACCCTGGAAAGGACGATGTAGTTCGCGTCGTTACACTGCGCACTGCTTCAGGGAAGCAAATCGTCCGCGCACCTAATCGTCTGGCGGTTTTGCCTAATCCGGACGTAATTAGCAACTTAGAGCAGAAGGAAACCACTCGCACTGAGTAACGCGCAGCTGCAAGCCACGCGACATTGTTTACATTTCGCACTCATGGCAGAACAAGATACCCACGGCGCAAAGCGACGGAAGGCGTTATGGCGTTCTGAGAATTTTATCATGCCTTCCCTTTCCCTCCAACGGCAAATTTGTCAAGCAGCTCGTCGAGCTGCCCGTCCCTGGCTCCGCCTCATACCCCTCGCCTGAGCGCGCTGTCGAAGGTTTGGATGTGTTGGTGCGTCAGACGGCCAATCGCTGTCAGCCGTCGTCCGTGCTTTTTCCCTCCATAGCGCTATCTCTTTCTCGCGTGTGGACAATGCTCATGAGTTGCTGTGGCGCTCAAAAAACCGTTTATACACATTGCGGCGATGAAGTTGCATTTTTACAAATCAAACCAAAAAAGCGCAATAAGTTTAATCGTTGCAATGTTAAAATGACTAAGGAATCGTTAATTTACGCTGGAGGGTTTGCTGTGCAACGCGCTGAACCCTAATTTGCATTGACACGTTCGGCCCGGCGCTGATTTTCATCAACTTTCCTTTCCACCAGCATCTAGAACGCAAGCTGATTGTGAAACCAGCATCCTGGAAAGTTCACTGGTAGTCCCTGGGACATGTCATCGTGCTGAACGTGTTAAGCATTAAGCATAACTTTGTTATACTAAGCTTTTTTTGCTTTCGTATGCTGTAGATTACATAGATATGCTGAGCCATCTGCGCGTGGGTGTGAGCGTGCCTGTGTGTGCAACACTTTTGCCTAATGTGTTTTCTTCCGGAATGTTATGATCAATCGGTCGAAGAAAGGAAGGTGTTCATTAAAGGCGGAAAGACGAATTGAGGCCCTTGTCAATGGTAACTGATGACCGGGAGGAGGGGGTACTGACACACAGCTGTTGGAAGATTGAACAGTATACTTAAATTGCCGGTAGATGGATGGGGGGAGGGGGGCTGTTGGTCATGGGACCCCTACGATCATGGGTGGCAGGCCCTAAAATTGTTATCGCCATGGGGGGAGGGGAGGTGCAAATGGTTCTCCAGCCATGGAGCCCTAAAGACCATCTTTCCGGGGGCCCTTGTCGCTAATAATCTGTCCACTTGTAGACATACGGCATACTACAGACTAGAGATCTTCGGCGACCGCCTAGTCCGCCTATCGTTAGGTCCGCCGCTGGTTCATGGCCGTGTTTTTTTTATCGTGGAGGTGCATCCTTCCCCCTGCCTGCAGCGTATGCATCGAGCAGGAGACAGTGTGGCAGTATGCAAGTAACCCGCTGGATGGGAGCGGTCGCGAGGCAACGCCATCGTTCCGCACATCTGCATGCCCGTTGTGGGTTCTAACCGCGTATGAACCGTCCGCCGTAGCAAGAGGTGACTATCCGGCTACGTGGTACTCAAGTCCTGAAAAGGCCGGCATGATCGCGTTGGCTAGTACGCCAATAATAATAATAATCATAAAAAGAACTTAGCGTAGCAGTCCACACTCGGGGAAGGTTTTTGTTTTGACTTTGGTGCTGCCGGGTCTACTGCTGTGGCGCGACAAATGCACGCAATGCACTCGACTAAAACATGAACCTACCGATCCGAACCCATTCCAAGGCAGTGCCGGTCGCACGGCGTCATGATACCGACTCAAAACCAACAAGCCACCAGATTCTGGACGGACAGGTGCAGTATCATACGCGCACCGCAATAAACAAATCCAGAATCCTCTTTTGTATGGATTCAATTCAAAATGTTGTTTCCACTTGCGCCCGCTAGCTGAATTAGAAATAAATGTGCAACATATCACACGCACGTTTGCTTAGATCGTGTGTCTTTTTAATACCCCCAACAGCAGAGCCGATCGCAAAGATGCCAATGCCAATAGTTGTGTTGACTCTCAGGTAGCGAGATCGAAAATGCGTGGTATTTTGTAGCCGCAGTGGATGAAAATGTACGCATCAGAATCAAATAGTTTTGGGGTTTCCAATCGCACGCACACACACAAACACGCGCGCGCAAACTCACACACAAACACGCGCGCGCAAACTCGCACACACACACACACACACACACACACACACACACACACACACACACACACACACACACACACACACACACACACACACACACACACACACACACTCACACACACACACACGCACACACACACACACGCACACACACGCACGTACGCGCGCCCGCGAGCATGAAAGCGCGCACGCCAGCACGCACCCACGAAAGCGCGCTCACGAGCACGCACCTGGTTATCGGCCTGGTCTCCCGCGCTGTTCTTCAGCGATTTCTGCGCTGGGTCGAGCAAGTTTAGCGCCATCTGCTGGCAAAATGGACGAACTATTTATGGCGGCGGAGCAAAAAAAAAAACGGTAAAAAAATTAAAAATATTGGCGCCCATTTTTTCGTCCGCTTCTTCTCCCGCCCTCGCCCTGCCTTACCTTACTTACGCTTCAGCCCGTGCCTTCCGCCGCCAGCTGATTGGCTGTTGCGGTGTATGCGTTGATACTCATATGTGCATTGCGGTTGTGTATTGTTATTGGTGGGTGTTAACATTTATTAATTTGTGTGTGACCTTGAGACGATGCGGGAGAAGCTGGATTGGGATTCAAAGTGTTATCGGTATATTGATGGTTTATTTTATTTCGTGCCGCTGCTGATGAGACCATTCGATGCCCCTGCCAATTGAGGGTGAAGAAGCCTATTTAAAACAAGCGTATGAGAACATCTAACACATCTAATATTTTTTTATTGGAACATGTTAGATGCTTCAACGACATTCAAAGCATCATGTAGCACAGCGTATAGTGACTATAAATTTTTTTTTAATGTGCAGAAATCTGTCTCGCGTTTTCGGGTCTCGTCACACACACGCACACACACAGCGCGGGGAAAGTGACTGTTCACTCTATCATGTCGCGATTCCCCACCTCGCCCGGCGCTAGGGATGAGGATGCGCTATATGATAGCTGATGATTGCGGAAGGGGAGGGGGGGTTTGGTGGAGGGTGCGTGCTTGCGTGCGTGCTTTCGTAGGTGCGTTCTCGCGTGCGCGCGTTCGTAGGTGCCTTATCGCGTGCGCTCGCGCGCGTGTCTGTGTGTGTGTGTGTGTGTGTGTGAGTTTGCGCGCGCGTGTTTGTGTGTGTGCGTGCGTGCGTTTGGAAACCCCAAAACTATTTGATTCTGATGCGTACATTTTCATCCGCTGCGGCTACAAAGTCCATGCATTTTCGATCTCGCTACCTGAGATACAACACAACCATTGGCATTGGCTTCCTTGCGATCGGCTCTGCTGTTGGGGGTATTAAAAAACACACGATTTAAGCAAACGTGCGTGTGATATGTTGCACATTTATTTTTAATGCAGCTAACGGACGCAAGTGGAAACAACATTTTGAATTGAATCCATACAAAAGAGGATTCTGGATTTGTTTATTACGGTGCGCGTATGGTGCTGCACCTGTCCGTCCAGAATCTGGTGGCTTGTTGGTTTGGAGTAGTTATCATGACGTCGATTGACCGGCAATGCCTTGGAATGGGTTCTGTTGGAATCTCGCGTTCCAACTACCTGTCATAAACGGGACGTTTTAAAACGAGCGACCAGTACACGAACAAGGCACGAAGCGTAACAGGAAAAAAGCGTTAAAAAGGGCCGCAAGATAGGAACGAGCCCCTTTCTAAACCAATCGCGGAAAAACGGACAAATTTTTGACGCGTAATAAGATAATAAAACGTTTTTGGCAAGAGATTTCATCCGCTTTGGTTTTAGTTCCCAACATTCCAAAAAATTTGTCCGTTTTTCCGCGATTGGTTTAGAAAAGGGCTCGTTCCTATATTGCGGCCCTTTTCAACGCTTTTTTCCTGTTACGCTTCGTGCCTTGTTCGTGTACTGGTCGCTCGTTTTAAAACGTCCCGTGTATGACAGGTAGTTGGAACGCGTGATTCCAACATTGTCCCCCCAAGTGTACCACAGCTTATCTGCCTTTAATCACCTTGCGTCATTTTAGCTGTGGCTTCACTTCCTTGTGTGACCTGTCATAAAAACGCGTGCATTTGTTTACATTCTGTCTCCTTATTGCAAACTACCTCGTGGTATGCCGTGATCCCGTGCTGTTTTCCGAACAATTATTTCCCTGTGACAGATTATTAGCGACAAGGGCCCCCGGAAAGATGGTCTTTAGGGCTCCGTGGTTGGAGAACCATTTGCACCTCCCCTCCCCCCATGGCCTCTACAATTTTAGGGACTGTGACCGATGATCGTAGGGGTCCCGGTCATCAGTTACAATTTACAGGGACCTCAACTCGTCTTTCCGTCTAGGACCCCCGATTCCCCCAATCCGCCACTGCCATGAACACCTTCCTTTCTTTGACTGATGGATCATAACATTCCGGAAGAGCATAGATTCGGCGACAGTTTTGCATACACACGCACACTCCCACCCATGCGCAGACGGCTCAGCACATCTATGTAATCTACAGCATACGAAAGCAAAAGCTTAGTGTAACGAAGTTATGCTTAATGCTTAACACGTTCAGCACGATGACATGTCCCAGGGACTACCAGTGAACTTTCCAGGATGCTGGTTTCACAATCAGCTTGCGTTCTTGATGCTGGCGGAACGAAATGTTGATGAAAATCAGCGCCGGGCTGAACGTGTTAGAGTGAATTAGGGTTCAGCGCGTTGCACAGCAAACCCTCCAGCGTAAACTAGCGATTCATTAGTCATATTTATATTGCAGTGTTTGAACTCATTGCGATTTTTTGGTTTGATTTGTGAAAATGCAACTTCATAGCCGCAATGTTTGTTAACGGCATTTTAGGCGCCACAACAGCTCGCGAGCATTGACCACACGTGAGAAAGAGATAGCGCTATGGAGGGAAAAAGCACGGACGACGGCTGACAGCGATTGGCCGTCTGACGCACCAACACATCCAAACCTTAGACAGCGCGCACAGGCGAGCGGTATGCCAAGGACGGGCAGCTCGACGAGCTGCTCGACAAATTTGCCGTTGGAGAGAAAAGGAAGGCATGATAAAATTCTCCGAACGGCATGATTTCTTCCGTCGCTTTGCACAGCGGGTAGTTTTTTGTTTGGTTTTCTATGGAGTGTTTACATGATTTCAGCCTCCAACTGTCAAACTCCATACAAAAAACTAACTAGAATCGTAAAGGCCCACTATATTAGAATATACCACAATCACTTTTTCACCTTCACTCACTTTTTTCGTCCCTTTGCTAATCTGAATTACTTGTTAAGTTGTAGGCTTTGTGGCTGGTCCTTACTGCTCGCTGGTTGGATTGCTTCGCTCACTACGTTCTACTCCGTTTCGCTGCATTTCTCTTGGCGAGAAGGGTGTGAAGAGAGTTTTTTCTTGATCCACATATGCAAAATTAGAAAAGGCGAAGTTTGTTAGAGTTGTAAAATCCGAATGAATGTTTATTGAAAGTTTCGTCCCTTTTATATCCCTGAAAGCCCATACATTTTTAGGGTGTTAGTGTATCCATTCCGAGGATAATTAGTACATAAGTGTACATATGCGTGAGTGTCGTGTGTTAGTGTTTGTGACGCATATTTATTCAGCTTTTACACGCAGCGTACCCGGTTTCTAGATTAAGGTGATCGTGCACCACGCAAAATTACAGTTTGAAACATTGTGAATAGTCGCACGCGTAACATCCTCCCCCTCTTAATTTACCACGGTCAATTATCCAAAAGAAAAAAACGGGTGACAATTCTTCATTCGCGATCGCAATTGCTCGCAAGCAATTTGGCTGTCCAGTCGCCTGTGATGATTCGCTTGGTTGACGGGGCCTCCTTTAAAGTCACGTCATCTTCTAGCAGCCTCTTGGTCATCTTGGACGGCGGTTACTTCACGACGAGTTGGTGGTTCTTGGGTTTCACGTCCACTACTGGTACCTTGACCTTCAGCCATTGTCTCGCAGGTCCGTTTTCGTTCGTGAACACCACTACATCGCCCACCTTCACTGGTTCTGCCTTGTTGGTCCACTTGTTTCGTTTGATGAGGGTAGGTAGGTACTCCTTCTTCCAGCGATCCCAGAAAACCTTGGCAGAAAACCACTTTAAACTGCTGCCTAAATACATAGGATGTGTCCAGGCCATCCGGCGGCAGGCTCTCAACGCCTCGTCCAATAAGGAAGTGGAACGGCGTCAGAACCTCGACTTCCTCGTTGGACCACAGTATGTGCCTAAATGGCCGCGAATTGATCATAGCCTCTATCTCTATCAACGCCGCTCGCAACGTTTTCGGGTTGGGGTGACACGTCTTCCACTCAGTAGCCATGTGATGCAACGCTTTCTTCACTATTTGAATAAGTCGCTCCCACGATCGTCCGAAGTAAGGAGCGGACGGTGGATTGAATTTCCTTTCAATTTGGTATTTCAGCGCGGCATCTCTTCCCATCCTCTCTACGATTTCTTCTACCAACTTCTTCATCATCCTTTCCGCGTATGTAGTTGGTCACTTTGTCGCTGTATAGGTGGGTGATCTTCCCTCGTCGATTCGTAAAATTCTTCAGGCAGACTAAGAAGCTATCGACGTCCAGCTTCTCAGCCAGTTCAAAGTGTACAGCCCGTGTGCTCATGCAAGTGAATATTTCCCCCCACCGTTTCTCGATGGACCTCTTCACGGTGACGTCGACAGGCCCAAAATAATCCACTCAGGAATGTAGGAATGGCGGATTGTGAGGGTGTGTCCTGAAAGATGGCAGAGGCGCCATCAAAGGAGTTTGCGGGGTAGAGGTGTTGAGAATACATATCTGGCAGCAACCTTTAACAGCTTTCAAAACGTTCCGCAGCTGCATGATTCCAGTAGGTTTGCCGCAGGGTACCAATTACGACATTGTCGGCCTGATGATGATACTTCTCGTGGTAGTTCGGCACGAGAAGCTTCACGATGCGCGGGTTTTGCGGCAGAAGTATTGGTGAGCGCGCACTTTTCGGTAGCGCCGTCGCATTCTCTAAACGGCTTCGCGACCTCAGGAGATTGTGTTGGTCTAAATAATGCTGTTAAGGCCGGGCTACATTGACCGTACTCTCTGGTGTAATTTTGATTTTCACTAGCGCATCTGGCGGCGGCTGACCGAAGCTTTTTTTGGTCGTCGAGGGAATGGTCGTGCCGGATCTCAAAATTAAGTTGTTTTTCCATCGTTTTTTGATGCGAAAATGGATGGAATGCGTGCAAGACATGTGCATCTACCTTTTACAAAACTTTTCTCATCCAAATTAAGTAAAAAACATGGAAAAATAACATATTTTCTGAAGCGGCTTCAATTTGTTTACCAAATTGCTTCCGACAGCCGCCGCCAGATGCGCTAGTGAAAATCGAAATTACACTACGGAGTACGATCAATGTAGCCCGGCCTTTAGAAAACGAAGCGGAAAATAATTAAGTGCCGAACACGTTAAAGGTTTTTTGTTATACTTTAGCTGTTGCCAAAAAATTAGTCTGTTTATTCCGCCGGTTCGTTTACGATAATGCCAGAATTTGTCTTTCGAGACCGTTTTATCGTTTTTCACCTAGCTTTTTCTCCCTTTTTTCCTATCTCTTTTTCTCCTAAACAATTCCTAACGCTAATGTCGACAGGTCGTTGGAACCCTTCTATCATGCTGTTGTAAGGTTCCAACAAAGGCAACAATGTTTTAATACTGCTCTTGCTGAATATTTCCTCCCCCTTTGTGAAGGCCTCCATTTCATCCGGGAACCCTGCCCATTGCGTCTTGCGTAACAAGGCGTATTTGGAGTGTTCTAAGTCCTCATGTTCAATCATCTTGATGAACGATTTCTGGTCTTTCAAAAAGTCCACGAATTTCTTTAGAAATGTGTGATGGCGAAGCAGGCGGTCCCATGTTGAGTTGTTCAGCTCAGGAACCACTGCCTCGTGATGGTGAAGCACTAGGTTTGCGGCGACATGTTTCTCCTCCTCTGGCCGAGCACCAGCCTGTCTCAGACACAATCACTCTCTTGATAATAGGAATCCCGGACAATTAAACCACATACTTGCGTTGGTTACTTTAGTGGCGACATTAGCTGGATTTTCCTTTGAAAGGATCCACCTACATTGGCTGGCGCTGCTCGTGTCCAAAATATCGCTCACTCGATGTGCCACAAATTGTTTGTACTTGCGATGCTCACAATTGATCCACGACAAAACTGTTCGTGAATCAGCCTAGAACGTGGTGCGGTGAGCCTCGCTTCTAAAATGGCATCTTGCAACACGAGGTTGATAATTGTAAATGCGTGGATCGGAACCACTCCAGTCTGTGCAGCTACAAGCCTCACGACATAGCACCTTTTATAGCAGCTCCTTGCGTAAACGCGTGCTGCAATTGCATTAAGAGATGCGTCCGCAAAGATGTGAATATCGATCGGCGCATTTCCTGCTGCGGTGATTGGTCTAGGAATGGCTAGGTCCTTTGCTTCACTTATTGTTGTCGTCCATTCATGCCACTTTGTTGCGACAGTGTCGGGAATCTTTGTGTCCCAGTCCTCAACGGCTAAGTGGACAGCCTGCATGAAAATCCTCCTCTGAATGGTAAGGTGGCTGATGAGACCGAGGTGATCATATATGCACATGACAAAACATAACGCACCTCTCGTTTGGGGAACTCTTCGCCGACATCTGTGAGCTTTTTCTACATTTACTTTATAGCTAAACGTGTCCACCTACGTGTTCCATTGCACACCTTATAATTTTTCGACGCACTGGTTATTTTTCTTTATGTCCACTAATCTTTCTTGTAGCTGGTGCTCTTCCGGTATGGTTTGTCTTAGTTTCAAAATGTTGGAGACAACATTCCTTATGAGGAATCCATCCATCGCGTGAACTTCTCTCACCTGTTTCACCGTATCGATGGTCTCTTCTAGTGAGAAAAAATTGTTCAAGTAGTCGTCCACGTAATGCTTACGAGTGAAGGGTCTAAGGGCCAGCGGGTGAGTATGTTAATGCTGCTCGACGATTCGATTTTTAACCGCTTGAGCGCATGATGGAGGTCACGTTGCACCAAACGTCATGACCTGCATGACATAGTATCCGGCTGCCGAGTTGCGTTTCTTTCTCGCCACAGTATGTGTCCTGATCCTCCTTTTTTATTTTTATTTGGTGGAACATTTCCTTGATGTCTTCACTAACGCAAATGTTCCCTTCCCGGAATCTTAGCAGTATGCCAAATAGTGACGGCATTTTGTCAGGCCCAGTGAAGAGCAGGGAGTTTCATGAAACGTCCTTAACCCTTGCGGCAGCGTGAAACACTCGCCTTGGTTTGGGCACCGGTTTGTTGTTATTCACCTGCACGAAGTGCAACAAATAAAATATATGTGGCCCGTGCAGTGCTGCTCCTTCTCGTGAGAACTTGCTTAGCCCTTTTTATCGTACTCCTTGAAGGTTTCACGCAGCCAAGTCTGCATGTTCGGATTCTTTTTTAGCTGTTTTCCTGGCTCACTAGACGCCGTTAAACAGCTTGGTAGCAGACCGATCTTCTCGTAACATCTCTCCGATTTCACTAGGGTGTTGGCAATAATTTTCTCGGCACGTTCCATCCCGCTCGACTTTACTGTTGCTACTAGTTTCACTCTAAACTCTTCTGTAGTGAAGTTACTTCGAATCATGTTATTCATGGCTTTTTCCTCACAGTGGTTCATCAGAAAATGTTCGTAGGCTTCGTGGAGTTTAGTGTCCACCCCGAAGGTAACCCATCCTATCTTCGTGTTAATCGTCATTAGCTCATCACTTGGGCCCATTTTTCGTCCTAGTGGTATTAGTAAGTGAATATAGTTAAGGCCAATTAAGAAAGTCGGTTTCGCGCACTTTGATTCCTCTCAGATGAGGATATTTCTCTGCGAGATCACCGCAGTCGATGGATTGGCTCGGGAGCTAGAGCGTTTTAGCCGTTCTCATCTTCTCGACGATCCTGCGTCTAGAAATGCAAATGAAGCCTGGCTTTTTTCTCCATTTCGCAGAACAGTTGGCATGATTTGATAAAAAATGTTTTCCTGTGCCTAGTGATAATTTGTGTTCGATGCATAGGAAAGTGTAGCAGTTGATAGTATGTACATTTCATTGCACCGTTGTAAGCCGCATTCTCTTGCTGCTCTACAGTTTTGTGCACGGTGATCATTACTGGATAGACAAGCGAAGCATTGTTCTCCTCTAAGTGCGATTTCTACGCGTTCTTGTGCCGGTCACCTTTTAAATATATTACATCGGTATAGTGCGTGGCTTCCGTGACAACACGGGCAAGAAGAAGCTTGGCTCCATTGTCGTGTTGCAATGTGTGTAGATGGTCGGGCCGTCGGGAAGCTGGTTAACTGCCGTTCGTTTCAAATATGTATTAGTGTCAATGCTACTACCCTTCAGCGCTTCGATCAGGGCTGCGATGGCCGTGTCTTCGCCCGGGCCAGTTGATGCTGGAGCCTTAATCTTTGCGTAATGCTTTGTGCATTTAATGCACAAGAATGGTTCATCCACTTTAGGTAACCGGTTCAGTTTGGCACATGCCATATGGAACCAGCGATTGCATTCGTCGCATTGGGCCAAACAGAGTTTCGAATCATATAAGGGAATAGTTCAATCACTTAGGGGAATGTTGCAAATCGGCAGGGGAATGTTGCATGCAAGCTGTGGAAGTTTGTAATCATATAGGGGTGTGTTGCAATCGATTAGGGGAATTTTGCAAGCGTTCTGTGGAGCTATCATCAGACTGTAGGTGTTTATACCGTAGCAATACGTGCTTTGACTGCAACATGGGTACACGAATCAATCAATCTTTTGTTTTTTTTAATCAACGAGCAATCCTTGTTTCTTTCAGAAATCTGCTCCTATGATTGGATGATTAACTGTAGCTATTACCTTTACCCAATACACAGCAATGGATGTTCCATTTGCTGGAATAAGAATGTCATTCGTTTTACTAACATTTCCGAAAATGCTTTTTGGTATGACCGAAACTTCTACGCTACTGGCAATGAGAATGATTCATTTGGACATGATTTTTTTTTTATTCAGTAGGGACGGCTTTGCCGTATTGCTTAGTTTGGACATGATATTGAAAACAAAACACATTTGGAAGTAGCGCTACCAAAACGTGTGTGGTAGCAACACTTGAGGTTAGGATTTTGGAATTGATCGCGACCAAGTGAAGTACTTCGATGACAATTCCATGGCCACTTTCCCCTACAAACAAATAGCGGGTTACTTTAACATGGTGTGCGTGCATCCGCAAAACTTTATCTGGGTCAAAATGACCCAAAATGATCAAAATGATTATGACTTTATCTGGGTCAAAAGAAAATGGCGGAGGCCTGTACCAGTACTCTCCCGCTTCCATACAAAATATACGGTGCGCTCTCTAAATGCTCGCTACTATGCGCGAGCATCCTTTCGTGTGTTTGTGTTTGTTTCTTTCGTGTTGCGCTGTATGCGTTTCTTTTGTTCAGCGATAGCTCACACTCGCTACGTATGTTTTATTTTTCTAAATCTTAACAAAAACACAAATACGCTTAGATATTTCTTTTTTCATCACTTTATTGAAACTTTTACACATTTACATTACATGATTTCACACATTTTATGCTGATGATGATAAGTCCCACCTCTTACCCCAACATAGGTTGTAGAAGGACGGAAGTATATTTACGATAATTGTTTTAATTTCAGCCCAGTATGTAACGCACCGAAATGCAGAAGCACATGCCAATATATGTACAGAAGCATCAGCCACTATCAAACAAAAAACATACATGTAAGACTACGGCAATTAATAGGGCAAAACAAGTACGGAACATTCATGCGCAGGTTGGGTACAATATGAGAAATTGGGTTAGCAACAACAATGCTGCCCACGAAGGTCTGGAAGAATCAACGAGCGATCGCGATATGTTCATAAATTTCGGTCAAGAAGGAAAGCACTCACGTGTGCTGGGAATAATGTGGGACCCTGCAAACTGTCATGAAGAGCTAAAACCCTACATTCATGGCAACTGCGAATCGGCATGAGTCTGTTTGACCCATTGGGACTTGTGGCGCCAGTGCTCATCCATGGCAGAATGATGATGCAAGTTCTCTTGCGTGAAAACCTCCTATCGACGAGAAACTCCTAAACGCATTAGCCAATTTAGAAAATCTGATCAACTCTCGAGCGCTTACCGATATGCCAAAAAGCTCGTCAAATGCAGAAGCGCTGACACCCAACCACTTTTTGTCGGAGAGCTCGTTTGGAACCAAGGAGCAGCTGCCTATTTTTGTGTGTTTTCAAATATAAAACAAATTTTGAGCTATTTGACACGGAGTGAAAATTTGAGCAAATTTTCGTTTTTTGTTTGATGGTGGCTGACGCTTCTGTATATATATTGGCATGTCCTTCTGCATTTCGGTGCGTTACATAATAGGCTGAGCATGGAAAACAAGAGGCTCCAAATGTAGCGACATCCATGATGTAGGTTTGTGATTTATCGTTTGGATCGAAACGAAAGAGGAATCTTTGTGAGTGCCACACTAAACGCTCCCACACTAAACGCTTTTTATCTGGCTTTCGGAGATGCCCAACTACGTTGAGTGGTAAATACCAGACCCTTTTTTGTTCGACCGAGTTCAACTCAGACTCCTCCGCCCTATGCGCGTAACCCTTTTCAACTTCTTCTTCTTCTTTGGCTCAACAACCGTTGTCGGTCAAGGCCTGCCTGTACCACTAGTAGGCTTTGGCTTTCAGTGACTAATTGATTTCCCCCTATAGCAGGATAGTCAATCCTACGTATGGCGGCACGGTCTATTTGGGGATCGAACCCGTGACGGGCATGTTGTTAAGTCGTACGAGTTGACGACTGTACTACGAGACCGGCTTTTCAACATACAATCGTATCTGATTAAGTACGTTGTATTTCAGGTCTTCATCCTTTTATAAATTTATTTCGAGGGATCGAAGCCTAGGCATCACCATCGGTTTATATTTATTTATTTATGTTCATATTTGTTTATTAAATAGACGGACCTATTGGTCTAATCGTTTATATTATAAATAATATCACACATACGTCAGATATATACGTTACACATCAGAAGAGAAACAGAGATCGAAAGACTCTAATGCATCGTTAAATTCCGATGACATGCGAAGCACTGTCGATTCACTGCCGGGGCGCGTTATAAGATTAAGCAGTTGGTTTCCCTTCGCAATAACGCTTGAAACGACTATAAATTAATATTTTACGATTGTAAAAAACTGTATTTATTATAACAAAATTCCCACTACAAATTAACCGCCATTCTAAACACATCCGAACTACATTCGTGGGGTGTTTTAGGATGTACGCTGGAATGTGATTAGGTCCAGATGAAGTAGTCGATTTTAGATTATTGAGTGCATGGACTACAGTGACTTCATCAATCGGCGGTATAATAAAATCAATCATATCGGAAGGTGTATTGTTCGTGGCCTCTGCAAGTAAGTTTTGGTCATCGACTGGAACAGTGAATGCACCAGCGAAGCGGTTGGCAAAAGAGTTGCAAATATCGGACGTATCAGTAGTAGTTACTCCATTGTAGCTCAGGGATGAAGTAATACCACTTATGTTGCGCCATTTGTTGCAGAAGATCCAGAACCGCGTCGGTTTCGTAAAAAGTTGTCGTTCAGTGCGACGTATGTAGGAGTGGTAGAACACACAATACTGCCGCTGATAATTATTCAGTGCATCAAAAATATTCTCCTATGCAATACTGATCTATTTCTGTGGTGATCATCGTAAGCTTTAGATTTTATTTTCTTTAGCCGTCGAAGGGATGCGTTTGACCAATCGGGACCAGGCTTACGATGCGCATCAGTAACGCAGGAGTTGAGCGCATAAACGCATAAAGAATTCGATTGCAAACAAATCTGCATTAGTGGTGCTCCTATCATATGAAGTCACAACAGGCTGCGCGAGCGGATCTGTAGTGGCAGTTGGTATCGTAGTGCTCAATCCTAACCGTGGGAGAGGATTGCGATAAGTGTCTGCAGTGAGAATGGCGATCGAGTGTAGGTTATTACTATTGGTCCGGTAGTCGCGTAGGGCCATGTCTCAGGTGAGAGAGCCTTCCAGAGTTTACTGTCTGGAAATCTGGAAATCATCGCTTTTCCACAACAAGCCTGAAGTGCCACGGCCATTGCACTTAGTTGTAGTGGTTTCTAATATTGTTTTAGCTCTACGCACATCTTATGGTTCTGGCAAGAACTTGTTAAAGGAACACACAGCACTTTCTTCTAACACAAAGTACTGCCGCATGGTCTCGTTCAGTTCTTGATCACTATTTTCTTTGCTGCTGGAGGATCTGTGGCTGGCCTCAGTCAGATGGATGTCTTGATGATCAGCGCTTTGACATATCTCCTTACTACTTGTATTTATTGCCCCATAAATGGCCCACCTTAGCACCCCGCGAACGGCGATCGGCTCTCCAGACTAGTGTTGGGAGATTCGGGATTCGGAAGATTCGAAGATTCAATCCCTAGAAAGATTCGTTCGGATCGGATCCCGTTTGTAGAATTTGAATCCCTAAAACATTCCATTGCGATTCGGTTGGGATAGGGATTGGAAATGCGATTGCGATTCGATTAGGATTGGGATTCTTTTGGAATTTGATTAGGATTATGATTGGGATTGGGATTGCGATTCGTTTGGGATTCGATTGGGATTGCAATTCAGAATCTAATTAGGATTGGGATTGTACTCCGATTGGGATTATGATTGCGATTGCGATTGGAATTCTGATTGCGATTGGAGTTCTGATTGCGATTGGGATTCTGATTGCGATTGCGATTGAGATTGCGATTGTTATAAAAGGCTGTCTCCGAGATACGCTATTAATATGGGTCGAGAGAAACCACGTAGCTCTAATTTCGGAAGTCGAATCACGTAGTTTTCAGTCAAAGTATAGAAAATGTTCGTGAAATGTAGCATTTAATGAAAAGTTAGAGTCGCTAAATAAATTATTTGATTTGAGTTTGAATAAAGGTCCGCATATCTTAGGGACCTGTACTAATTATGATGAAAATACTGCAAAGTTAAATAATTTGTAGTAAAACAGAATGACCTCTTATACCAGCTTTAAGCAAACTAGAATAAAACGCTATACCACATTGGGATTAAGATTGGGATTCAAAGATTCGAATCCCATCCAGGATTGGTATTCGAAGATTCGATTCACTTCGGAGAATCATTTGTCCCATCACTACTCCAGTTTCTAGCGGTTTTAGCAATTCTACGTCTGCTATCCCGATGAGCAGCTATAGAACGGGTGGTCGACGGTGAGAAGTGGGATGTCCTGCAAGTAATAAAGGTTTCTTATCAGATGTTTGTTGTTTTTTTTGTGGTGGGAGACTTAGCTTTTTGATAGTGTGAGTGGCCGCTAACCCCCTTTTGGCAAAATCTGCCGACTGACGCGACGCGAAGTAGCTTCATTTCTTTTGACATCGGAGTCCAATGAAGCTCCAGCGGATCTGGATCCCCCTTCAGCCCAAGTTGTTCCTCTAACGCCGCTTCCACCAGTGTGAGAGACGATCCTTCATCCAGGAACGCCAAGGTTTCGACGGTTACAGTGCCGTTGATAACGTGGGTGTGGAATCTGGTGGACCCTTGTGAAGTAGCGTGTGGTGTCGTTCTCGACAACCCGAAACTTGGCAGACGTATCTGGATCTGCACAGATAGCATGCATGCATTCCCAAACGGACATGACACAGTTTGAACTTTCTCACGGAGGCTTGTCGTGCTTCAAGGCTCTTGCGTTTAAAGCTATCGCCGTGTTTAACGCGATCTGCTGGGTCGTGGCAGACCAGGGATTCACCTGTCCCATAGAAAACTCTCTCTGGACCGTTGTGTTGGTTTCTAGCACTTGAAGTGGAGCGTGAAGGGCTGGTATTCCTGTCTTGTTCGATACTGTTGGTTGCTGGTGCTCCTACATGCGAACGGTCATGATTCGACGGACGTGCGAACGGTCATGATTCCTTGCAGGCCTTGACGTGCTGGATTTTCTACCAGGACTTCCATAAATAGGCCAAATTCATGTATAGTAGGCTCTATTTGGCGTTTGGCTTGGATAGCTCGTTTGTATGTGGCCCAATCCAACTGCCTTGACGCTGGTAGTTTATCGAAAAGCTCTTTCAGCGATTCGTGATTAGCTAGTGCTTTCAGTCATCGGAACTAAGATGGCTGCATAAGTGTTGAACAGCCAACCCAAAGGTATTTAGGTCGTCTAAGCGCTCGGGTCCAGGCGGATGCACTTGTCGGATTTTCTGCACCATATCCGTTACCACGAGATATGGTTTGCTAAACAGACGCTGGAGGGTTTTAATTATTAACGGCACGGATGAAGGTGAACCTAACCAGCTTTCAACAACATTCCTTGCTGCGCCAGACAAACACTCTTCCAGTCTGGGTAGATTTTTCACGTTTGAAAATCTACATGCTGCTGTTGACTCCACGTAGCTGTTATGAAATCGTGACCAGTCCCTAGGCGTTCCGCTGAACGTAGGTAATTTGCGTGACCATGCCTGTCTAGCTGCAATCTGATCTGCAGTTTGTCTCAGACTGTCCTCTCTCTGTGCAACTTGTCTCTCACCATATCACTGTAGCTTGCTTGGTTAGTCGTCGAAGGTGTAAGGTGTTCAACTGCATAGTTCCATGTGGCTCCCAGCTGCTAGCGGGCCGTGGTAGAAACGCATTTTGCTTATATTCATATTCATATTCATATTCATATTCATATTTATTTGTCTACCTTTTGGTTACACAAATACTTAAATAATACTTATTACCTATGTTCCTAACCTAACAAAAATTTACACAAATTATCTAAAATTTGAGAAAAATTTTTTTTTTAGAAAATTAGAATCTAAAATTTAAAAATTAAAAATTAAGGCAGCACGGGATTATGGAGAGTTCTGATGCGGGATCGGAAAGAGGATAAGGGAAGGTTGAAATCAAACATAGAATATACATAGTTAAATCGACGAATTGCACGAAGAAGGGGGTCATTACGGTTCACTGCAGTTCGGCGGGAAGGGATCACTAGGGGAGGGCGGTTTCGAAGAACACGGTTAGGGGCGTAGAAAGGTATAGAAGAAAGAAGGGAAGGAGAATCAATATTACCAAGGAGTAATGCGGCAATAAAGGTGGATTGGGCATGGGAACGGCGGTTTTCCAATAGTTCCAGGCCAAGCTGCCGACACCTGCCCTCGTAAGGAGGTATGGGGGAGGACAATCTACCCAGGATTTTACATATAGCAAACCTGGTGAACGATCGCTGCACCCGCTCGATACGTTCCACGTGGGTTCGAGCTGTAGGGGACCAGACTACTGAGCAGTACTCCAAAATCGATCTGACCAGAGAGCAGAACAGAGTCTTCAGGCACATTGGGTCGGAGAAATCGCAAGCAATTTTCTTTAGGAGACCCAATGTTTTCCGCGCCTGATTGACAACTGTGTCAATGTGGTGGCTGAAGGTGAGGCCTCTGTCAAGCAAGACACCGAGGTCTTTTACGACACAAACACGATTGACTTGTACAGAATTTAGGACGTACGAGTAAGTGATTGGAGACTGCGAACGACTAAACGAAATGACGTTACACTTATCAGGACATAATGTGAGGGATCCACCCAAAGGTATTATACCTTGCGGTACGCCTGCACTACATGAAAAGGGAGTCGAAAACATATCATTAAATTTAACACTATAGGAACGATCACATAGAAAAGAACGTAACCAAGATACAAAAAGATTATTGACGTCAAGTTGTGAAATTTTATTTAGAAGTAAGGAATGAGGAACACGATCAAATGCAGATTTGAAGTCAGTATAAATAGTATCAACTTGTTTAACTGACTCTAACTGGGATGATACGAAAGAGGTGAAGGACATAAGGTTAGTTGTTGTAGAACGGTTAGGAAAAAAGCCATGTTGCTGAGGCATAATAGTAGAAGAGGTGAGTTTAAACACATAGGTATGGATAATATGCTCAAATACCTTGGTTATTGCGCATTGTATTGAGATGCCACGGTAATTGGAAATGACAGACGGGTTACCTTTTTTGTGAATGGGAACTAGCCATGCTCGCTTCCACAATAAAGGGAATGAAGACGAGGACAAAGATAGGTTAAACAATTTTACCAATAGAGGGACGAATAGAAAAGGTGACTTTTTTAAAACCGAGGCTGGTATTCCATCCGGTCCAGGGGAGAAGGATGGCTTAAGTTTTTAAGAGCTTCAGAGACTGTATTAACATTGACAATACCCTCAGCCCATGCGACGGAGTTAAAACCAGGCCATATGCCCTCAGACTCTGTCAAAGGTTGACTCTCCGGTCTAGACAGACCATTGGCGAAATGCTCAGCGAATAGGGAACAGGTGTCAGCAGCATTGTCCATAGTAGTGATGGGTAAATAGGCACCCATCGGAGCCCCCGAGGCACCCCTCGGAGTCGGACTCGGAGTTGCTCCGGACTGTTTAGCGGGGGGGGGAGGGGTGCGTACGGGAAAACCCTCGGACTCATCGACTCCGAGTCCGGATCACTCCGGATTACTCCGGATTACTCCGGATCACTCCGGATTACTCCGGATTACTCCGGATCACTCCGGATCACTCCGGATTACTCCGGATCAGTCCGGATTACTCCGGATCAGTCCGGATTACTCCGGATTACTCCGGATCACTCCGGACTACTCCGGATCACTCCGGATCACTCCGGATCACTCCGGATCACTCCGGATCACTCCGGATCACTCCGGATCACTCCGGATCCAGAATGACTGTCCATTATCGTTTAGACAATTCTTGATGAGTTCATTGACTTTCAAGTCGTACATCTAATATGTACGAAAACTGATCCGGACTGACCTGGAGTGATCCGGACTGATCCGGAGTGATCCGGACTGATCCGGAGTGATCCGGACTGATCCGGAGTGATCCGGAGTGATCCGGAGTGATCCGGAGTAATCTGGAGTGATCCGGACTGATCTGGACTGATCCGGAGCCGGAGTCATATTTTGCGCACCGGAGTCGGAGTTGATCCATGACTCCGCTCCGGATTACACATCACTAGTCCGTAGTGACCGAACCGAGCGACATGGAAGTAGGAAGGGACCCAATACCCAATACCCAATATGCACCCAATACCCAATTTTCATCATCACTCCGTTTCTCGAGATCGTTCATTTTACGCTGCAAGTCAATCTGCAGCTTCAAATGGTCGGCCATCATCTTTTCCTTTTTCGCGAGGAGACGCTTCACCGTTTCATTTTGTTCGGCCAGAAGCTTCATTAACGTGCATCTGGATGAGCTTCTCGACATTTCACTAACTGTGTGGCGCGATTCACGTTCTGGTACTCGTTGTTCGTATTCTCACACGGTCACTTCTTGCTACTCGGTGTGGATTGGCTTCCTGTCGGCTCCTGATCGCCATCGCCATGGCCTGCTTTGGTTTCTTCTTAATTAACCAAATCACTGCTAGCTTGGGGCTTACTGCCGGGCACCATATTACTCTCGCCTTCAGCATGATCCTTTGTGGTATGTTTTGAGATAGTCACGGTATGTTCGATTTTTGGGACGGTTGCCATGTAGTAGCTTTGAATTCGCGTTGGCCAGTGTGGCCTCCAAACATAGTTAAGGAAGGTCATCGTTTATCTAACTAAGCAGAACTGACGTGGGTACTGTTTCCAATCGGATTTTCGCCACTTGATCGTTCAGGCGATCATAGAAACCTTTAGAAAGTTTTCGTACTGGAAACGTTGGAGTTTAGAGGACTTACCTTGGGTAGGGGGACATAACTAAACTCTTTAAATGAGAAGTCGATAGATGTTAGATGGGCATAATCGTATCCTGACAGTCCGAACGAATCTGACTTGCCATGATCGGAGTTGGTTTTATTTATTCTCAAGATAAGTTATGGGTTTCGTACATTTTGTTTTGGAATGTGTTTTTGTCTTACTGTTAGTGTTATAGGTTACAATTTATAAATTGAATTAGAGGTTTTACTGTATTGCGAAAGAAAGTTTCAACTATTGCTGCTAAAGAATAGATGTTTCCGTTGCTGTGCTTATAAGTTGCTATGCGTTCTCGGTTCACCTAGTTTGCCTGCAGTAACGCCTGCTTTGCTTATGCTCCGTCTTTCGGGTGTTTTCAAGAAGTGTGTCACAATTGTTTTTATATGAACGGTGTGGCATGAATTCTTCCGGTTGCTTTGTTATGGTATGATCTGATTTACTGAGTGTGTTACCGCAAGGCCAGACGAGCTAGCTACTGTGGAAGAAAATGTATGTAAATGTAAATGACGATCTTTGCAAAATGGTTGTAAATTTTGTGCGCTCTTACGTTCTAGGGTTGACGTAACCAATTGTTTACACGATGCACTTGATATTCTATTCGATAATAATTTCCTCCCACAGTGTGCTTGGAAAGGTGTAACCCGGATTATTTAGAAGTCATGTTTTGGTTTTGTCGTTTAATGTTAACCCATTATTCTTTATTACCAAACAATAAGATAGTGATAAATTATAAACACTAAATAGCTGGCAGTAGTATACGGATTGCCGAAAGCCGAAGAGTATGAATAAAACCGTTGTGTCCCTTGCGCCAATCAATTTGCTACTGTTTATTCACTTGTCATTTCATTACATATATTTCATTTTTTAGTTCATCTGATTTCTAGTCCTAAGAGTTCATTCTCCAGTTCCCATCTGTAATAGCTCTAGTTCATTTGAAATATTTCACCTTTTCAAACAATTCACGAAAGACATGTAATTTGAATTAATCTAAATTTCTAAACTAACTATAATTCAATTCAATTCACTTTCCAACAAAGATCATGTATAGAAATTATGATTATATATTATTTTCACAAACTTTGCGCAAACGAGAATAGAATATTTTATAATGCTTAAATAAAATAAATGAACAAAATAATGTAGTTCAAAACACATACCTGTCTGTAGTAGTTGTAGTCAAGGCTCGTGATTCTAAACTATAGCTATTTGACCAAAGTGTGAAGGAGTGGTATGACGACTTTACTACCTCCTTCATTTACATCAATTGTTGATAACATACATTTAATGTCGTCCAAGGAAACCTCGTGGCATGTTTGGGTAAGGTCATTTATTTTTGCGCAAAATATATGCAATAGTGCTGAGTCGCATAGATCCATGAAAAATGAATGTTGCTTTAAAAAGTATTGCCCTTTCACACTAATTCCATCAGAGGTCGGAACTACTCCGGCAAACTTCATGATGAGGTTGTTTTTTGACATAAACGATCCATCGCGCTCTGCCTTTCTGAGCATAAAATTGCTCCCTACTTGTAGGAGTACTCCACCTGCCTTGTTTATTATAACAGGATACTGGTGGGAATCCTGTTGGGCAGCCGAGTTGAGCTCATTAACCATACTAACAATCTCTTTGATGCGATTGATTATTTGCGGCGTGATATTGTTGCCTGTACGTATCATATGCTTCATCAGGTACAGCGCACTTTCATAAATGTAGGTGAAGTATCCAACGAACCAAATCTACATACATCTTCGTAAATATGTTTTGGATTGTGCACATTGCTTGTAACGAAACAATCGCCTTAGGCATAGCTCCGGATAAATTTGAGCTTCATTTCATGTGAGCTGGCGCTCGTAGAGCTGTTCATGAGCTGGGGATGAAAAAATGGTCAAGGCGCAGAAGATCAATTTGAATTATCATACGCTGCTTCTGGAAGCGTATACTTCAGTGCCACGATGCTGGGGTAGTGCAAGAAAATCTTAAATTCAGCACCTTTCCAAAATTGTAGATATTTCAAGTTGCGTAGCTTTCGTGGTACTTCCGAAGGCAGCTTTATCGTTTCCATTATATTTGATATAAAGCTTATATCATCCAGCGTCCACTTGTACTTTTGCCCAAAAAAGCCTTTTTTCCTGATCAAAAATCACATCACTCCTAGTTCGATTAGATGAAGTCGATAGGTTGTGGGTACATCATCAATGATATCAAAATATAACAGGGCAATGAGTTGGGTGGAGTTTTCGCAATGGTTCTTATACCTTCTTGCCTTGAAATGTTTGGCGGTTCTATTCAGTGCATCTACTCCCGAAAAGTGCATCCGATGCGTGCTACGGTTATACACAGTGTGTCCTGTGCACTTAAGACAGGCATCGTAGCCGGTATGAGTAATAGCGTCTGCATAGAAATACATCATTTAAAGAAAGAAATGATCATTTAGTTCCGTCGTAATTTACCTTTGATGAAAGCACGTGCGGGAGTGTAGGCAATGATGGCGTGTACACGTATTTTTACCTTCTTCCCACCTAGCTGAGGGTGACTGCAACCGGTTCAGCTCTGCAACCTGCTGCCGAAGATAGTCCTCTGCGCTCGCCGGTTTGGTTGTCCCACAAAACAGAGCAACGACAAACACAGGTGCATTGGGTAGATCGGATACGCCGTTGTACCAAAATTGGCCTCCTGCCATATTTTTGATGTCGATAGACGTAGCTGTCGGTGTTTTTAACAGAGTCCTTGGATCTTTCGGCAGCTTGAAGTTAGTCTCCTCTTTGATCAAAGAGAGAAGCGAACCCATAATGTGAAATGTTAGACCAGAGCGCAAAATGCCTAAGCTTTCTCTGAAACTGATTATTACTAATATTCACACCATCGTCGTCTTCTTCTTCTTCTTCTTTGGCACTATGGAAAAGGTCACTATTTAAATTTTTGTGGATTTGTCCAAAACACAATTTCAAAATTCAGATGTTTAGTATGCTACAATTTGCACTGTTATATCTGCTCTGTTATATCTGGACGGAGAATCAGCACGTGGACTGCGTGACCTATTGGAGACGTGAAAAATTCATGTAGACGGACTGTCTTAGGCCGCGGGGCCACGGAGCATTCTCAAGCTGAGAAAACATTCTCAAGCATTCAAAACATGTTCTCAGACGTGAACTCGTGGCCGTCTTCAATTTTTTTCACTCTGAGAAACTGATAAAGCCACTCAAGCTTTATTTGAAGCTTCAAATAGAAATTTAGTTTTTGATCACAATTTTTTTTTTAAAATTCAATTATAAACATTGAATACGTTTTCCAAAGTGATTACCGAAAAACAAATAGCACAATTGCTCATATTTCAGTTAGCCGATCGCTGCATCGTCCACTTTCTCAAAGATTCTCAAAGATTCTCAAAACCGATTTTGTTCCGATTCGCCAAACGCTGAGAACGAGGATTTCTCAAAAGCACTCATGAGTGCTTGAGAAAATGAGCGTTGTGAATCCCCATGGCCCCGCGGCCTTACATGAAAAAGGAGATTGATACTCCCGCCATGCAATTGACAGCGATTTGACACATAGAGCACTCACATTAAAGAGCTTGTAAGCCTAGGCAGTTTTTTCGTCCCTTATTTAAGCAGTTATAATTATAGCACCCAGTCCCAGTCCCCAGGTCCGTCTACATGAATTGGGTGCTATAATTATAACTGCTTAAATTAAGGACGAAAAAACTGCCTAGGCTTACAAGCTCTTTAATGCGAGTGCTCTATGTGTCAAATCGCTGTCAATTGCATGGCGGGAGTATCAATCTCCTTTTTCATGTAAGACAGTCTGTCTACATGAATTTTTCACGTCTCCAATAGGTCACGCAGTCCACGTGCTGATTCTCTGGCGAGAGGTTTCATTTGAAGCAGTCCCGAAATCACACGAGGATTTTCGTAACGTATCTGCCAAGCACAGACGAAGTTGTTTCTAGGGATGATTCTTGCGTTTAAGATGCCACTTGCATTGCCAACCAAAGCTTTGTTCAGGTGATGAAGCTTGACGGCATGAGACGCACCAGATTTCTGCACAATATCTAATGAAACGGTTATAACTATTTATTAGGAATAAAATACTTATTTTTATGATCCCCAACACCAGAACTTTTATTTTAATTATCTACACTTCTGCTCTAGCCAAGCACCTACACCATCTTTTTACCGCCATCGCCCGTTAGCTCCTTCGATCATCCACCTTGTCCTCTCTCCATCCTCACGATCATCTTTCTGTCACCTTCTCTCCTACTTCATGGTTCAGGTTCTTTAGCCGCCTGTACGGATACGGCCGCCGTTATCAGCTGTCATCGACGGCCTCTGTCGTAGCGGCCAAGGGTGTGTGTTGTCTGACGTGTGTTGTTTTTTCATGCATATCGATATTGTTATCAACAAACTTTCCCTTTTTTATCGCATCCGGCAAACCTTCCTTGTGCTTTCAATCGACGTACGTGTTGGTGTACCTCGCTAAGTAAGTATATCGATTTAATTTGATACTTCAGTTTCGTGTAATCGCTTTCTCTCTTATTGATAGGATATATTGTCTGTTCTGACCGCTCGTTATTAATTGAATGCTGCTAACCGATATTTGTAACATGATATTTTGTTCTTTTTATTTGCGTTTTATTTCTTCGAAGTTTAAAACAATCTCGTCGATACTGTCATTCATTCACTGAGACAAATGTCATTATATAATTATTTGTTACTGATGCCTTAGCTTGGGTGGAACTTGGCTCGAGAGGTGTTGCCACGGGTGTAGCTTTCCGTTTATTTGAGTTGCTGTTACAGAATTTATGTGTGTCGCTCGCGTATTTAGGGTTCCACCGATCAGCTCAAAAATTGGTCTGTCTTTTCTCGTATCTGATTTGCAACTAAGCGCCGTCTTCAATGGCGCTTTGTTTCTGACCAGCTGATCTACTTGACCCTATTTGACCTCGCTTAGCGACCTTTGGCGAACTTTTCCCTTATTGGCCCTATTTTATAGCTCAGCCAGTTGTCTCATATTGGGGATATCTGTTCATCCTTATCTTACTCACAACTAGTGATGGGTCAAGTAGCACTTTTCACTGTGTGGTGCTGTAGTACCACGCACAGTCTACTGTGATGTGTGTGCGTGGTATGTTTGGTCGCACAGTACCTGTGTTCCCGCACAGATGTTGTGCGCGCACACAGCGATTGTGCGACCGCATAGTTACTGTGTTATCGTACAGTTACTATATTACCGCACAGTTACTGTGTTATCACACAGTTAGTGTGCTTTGCCCACTTTTTGTGCTCCGCACACTTTTTGTGCTCCGCACAGCTATTGTGCGCGCGCAGTTACACCACGCTTTCGCATCAATCGATACGGACGTCATACGAGACGTAAACTGGATTTAAGCCATACAACTCTATAATCTTTTGACGGGAAGTTTATGCTCTCCCATGCAAATCAAGCGTGAACTTTTTGAGTTAACGCTTCGTGTCCCGTTGGCTACTTACTTATTCAGCGCTACTACCGCTTTGCGGTCTTGGCCTGCCTCAGGAGTATCCGAAACCACTCACGGTCTCGCGCCATCGTCTGCCAGTCCGTTATCCCGGCCTTAATGGCGGACGTCTCCACACCATCTTGCCACCTCAATTTGGGCCTACCACGCCTCCTCTGTCCTTGTGGACGGCCTAAAAAGACTTTACGGGCTGGGTCGTCTGTTTCCATGCGTACAACATAGCCAGCCCACCGGAGCCTGGCGAGCTTGATACGTTGTACGACAGTGAGGTCGCCGTACATCTCGTATAGCTCGACATTAAAGCGGATCCTCCATTGTCCTTCCACACATACGGGGCCAAGTATCCTTCTTAGCATCTTCCACTCGAACGCAACTAAGAGGATTTCGTCAGATTTGGACAGTGTCCATGTCTCAGAGGCGTATGTGAGTACTGGTACTATATAGGTACTATATAATTCCAGCTTCGTCCGTCGCGACAGGTTCTTTGAGGTGAACTGCTTTTTCAGGCTGTAGAATGACCGGTTGGCAGCCACCATCCTTGCGCGCAACTCAGCTTCCATGCTATTGTCGTTGCTGACCTTTGACTCAAGAAAGGTGAATTCTGGGACGACTTCAAAAGTGCGTTCACCTATCTGCACGTCAGGCCTACGTAGATTCTGATTATTTATTGGTAGGCCCGCTGATGTTGACACCATCAGTTTGGTCTTTGTCTCCTTTAGCTGCAATCCACGTTGGATAGGAGACAGGCAAGCCCGTTCCCCTGGCGCAGATCCTTGGTGGTAGCAAAAGGTCCTGATCGTTTTCCATCTACCCTCACTTGGCAAGTGACGTTGGTCATAGACATCCTAACTAACCTCATCAGTTTGGCCGGGATTCCAAAAGAGCTCATAGCGTCATACAGTTTTACCCTATCATATGCGGCTTTGAAGTCAATGGAGAGATGGTATGTGTCGTTTCTTTATTCATTTATCCTCTCCAAGATCTGCCGCATGGTGAAGATCTGATCAGTGGTTGATTTTCCGTTTCGGAATCCTCTTTGATAGTTTCCGTCTATCTCTTCGAAGTGCGGGACAAGGCGATCCTGAAAGATCAGGGGGAATATTTTATAACAAAATATAGAATTCCTTTATTTTACAGGCTTCCCCTAAGAAACGAAAGATAGCAGCATTGAAAGGAAAAAAGCAGGTTGGTGGAATTACCTCCGCTGAGCGTGGGTTATCGACTACAGCAATAATGTGCATGTCAGCAGCAGGACAACACCTTCCTCCGTTTTTAATTTTTGCTCGTGTGCGAATACATGACGCTTTAAAGAATGGAGCACCATGTGGAAGTAAATTTGCATGCAATTCTTCCGGTTATATGACTGTGGAAATCTTCAATGACTGGTTTGATCATTTCTTGGATAATGTGCAGCCATCCGAAGATAAACCGGCCTTGCTCATTATTGACGGACATTCTTCCCATACGAAGAACCTAGCATTTACTGAGAAAGCCAGAGCTAATTTCGTCTCTGTCTTAGTATTGCCTCCGCATTGCAGTAACAAAATGCAACCACTGGACGTGTCGTTTATGGCACCCTTTAAGTCATATTATGCTTCTGAAGTGGAGAGGTTCTTACAGCAAAACCCTGGGAAAGTTGTAGGTCAATATGACATTGCAGATTTGATGAAACCTGCTTTTATTAAGGCAGCTACCATGAGTGTAGCCGTCAATGGGTTCAAAAGGGCCAGAATCTGGCCATACAATTCTAACGTTTTTGACAACGATGCGTTTGCACCATCAGAGGTAACCGATCAATTAGTAATAGATGAACTACCTTTGCAAGTTGAAGAACCTTCGATTGCTTTAATTTTTTTTAAGATAAGAAGACTCAAATTTCCTCTGAAGATTTCGTAGGTTGCAGTTCTACAAATTCAACCCCTGTTAGTGAAAAATCGATGTTTCAAGTGTAATACTATGGAATACGATGCAATACTACCATTGCCTAAGATGGTAGTGCCAAGAGCCAACAAACGAAAACGTCAAGCAGAGAAAGCAACTGACGTTACCTCTAATCATTAAGTTATTACTTTGAAAAAAGCCAAAGCCAACCAAAATATCCAAGCTATAAAAAAAGAAAAAAATCTTACAAGAAGATGAATCAAAAGCAGTCCTAGACCGACACGATGTGTGACACCCTATGTGAAACATTTGGTTTCCAATTTTCCAATTCAGACCAGGGGACAGGACCCTACTAGCAATGAGAATGAAAAAGTGTGCGACTTTCAGGCGAGGGGCATGTAGAAGCATGGGGAGACGGTTGGAAATTCGCGGAATTGCTCGGAGGCGCGAGCGTGTTTTGGTTTCTACTAGTGTTGGGAATTTCGTTAAAAAAAAGGAACGGAACGGAACTAGTTCATTTTTCAAAAAGAACGGAACGAGAACCTGGGGTGCAAAAGAACCGACCCAAAGCTTAGTAGCCAAACTGTCATCTGGGGGGGGGGGGGGGGGGGGGGGGGGGGATACTTATTATCCAGGATACGAAAAGGCGTTTCTTCAATCTGAAATCATATCTCACACCAAATCTAGATGGGTTGTTTCAACCTATGCCCAGTAAGCTGTACCAGCTGTGCTAATATAAAACATGCATTTATTATCTAGCATTTTTTTAAACTTTTTAGATGCGACGACCATTTTCGGTCAAAGCCTTCCTGTACCACTAATACGCTTGGCTATCAGTAACTTATTAAATGCCCATAGCAGGATAATCATCCCAGCGTATGGGGGCACGATCCATTCGAGGCTTTTACCCATGCCGATGTTATTGAGTGCTACGAGTTGACGATTGTATCACGAGATTGACTAATTATTTTAATTTCACTTACTATTTAAAACAAATAGTTTTCCACACAAATCGTTTACAAGATCACGGCACTCAAACGGTTGTCGAATGGAACAGAATGCTTCGAATCGAATGGCCAAATATTGGAATCATGCCGAGTGCCAAGATCAAGTTGATATCGTGACATAAAAAATAAATACATTTTATTTTTCGTTGTTCATACTCGCATATTATAATACATCTTTTCCAACCCGTTCTGCCATATAAGTACAAATTTAAATTTTATAATAGTTTTTTGTCTAGTTAAGACAAGCAAAATTATAACAAAAAGTATAATAGATGTTACAAATTGCACCATAATACCAAATGCAATTCCATTTTTGATTTCGCTTATCACCGATTTTTATAAACGATACGCGACGAAGTGCGATGAATATTCCTGTGAGCATGGGAGTGTGCACAAGCAACACATACTGTGTGCGAGAAAGAGTGAACAGTTATCTTGCATGCAGCAAGCAACAGCCGGACAAAACCGGTTTTTTTCAAAGAACGGAACGGACGAACGATAGCACCTTGCTAACAATATTGAAGACCGGAACGGAACGGAGCGAACGGAAAGAACGAATTGAACGGAACGGAACGAACGGAAAGAACGGAATGAACGGAAAGAACGAAATGAACGGAACGGAATGAACGGAATGAACGGAATGAACGGAATGAACGGAACGGAACGGAATGAACGGAAAGAACGGAATGAACGGAACGGAACGATTTTGTATAAAGGATCGGAACGGAACGGCCTGCATAAAGAACGGATCTTTTTTACTAGGTTCGGACCGGAACGGCCAACACTAGTTTCTACACAGTTTTTGCACTCACACAATTACACATGTGTGAATGTGTGCGTTCACTTTCACATTGCTTGTAACGAAACAATCGCCTTAGGCATAGCTCCGGATAAATTTGAGCTTCATTTCATGTGAGCTGGCGCTCGTAGAGCTGTTCATGAGCTGGGGATGAAAAAATGGTCAAGGCGCAGAAGATCAATTTGAATTATCATACGCTGCTTCTGGAAGCGTATACTTCAGTGCCACGATGCTGGGGTAGTGCAAGAAAATCTTAAATTCAGCACCTTTCCAAAATTGTAGATATTTCAAGTTGCGTAGCTTTCGTGGTACTTCCGAAGGCAGCTTTATCGTTTCCATTATATTTGATATAAAGCTTATATCATCCAGCGTCCACTTGTACTTTTGCCCAAAAAAGCCTTTTTTCCTGATCAAAAATCACATCACTCCTAGTTCGATTAGATGAAGTCGATAGGTTGTGGGTACATCATCAATGATATCAAAATATAACAGGGCAATGAGTTGGGTGGAGTTTTCGCAATGGTTCTTATACCTTCTTGCCTTGAAATGTTTGGCGGTTCTATTCAGTGCATCTACTCCCGAAAAGTGCATCCGATGCGTGCTACGGTTATACACAGTGTGTCCTGTGCACTTAAGACAGGCATCGTAGCCGGTATGAGCAATAGCGTCTGCATAGAAATACATCATTTAAAGAAAGAAATGATCATTTAGTTCCGTCGTAATTTACCTTTGATGAAAGCACGTGCGGGAGTGTAGGCAATGATGGCGTGTACACGTATTTTTACCTTCTTCCCACCTAGCTGAGGGTGACTGCAACCGGTTCAGCTCTGCAACCTGCTGCCGAAGATAGTCCTCTGCGCTCGCCGGTTTGGTTGTCCCACAAAACAGAGCAACGACAAACACAGGTGCATTGGGTAGATCGGATACGCCGTTGTACCAAAATTGGCCTCCTGCCATATTTTTGATGTCGATAGACGTAGCTGTCGGTGTTTTTAACAGAGTCCTTGGATCTTTCGGCAGCTTGAAGTTAGTCTCCTCTTTGATCAAAGAGAGAAGCGAACCCATAATGTGAAATGTTAGACCAGAGCGCAAAATGCCTAAGCTTTCTCTGAAACTGATTATTACTAATATTCACACCATCGTCGTCTTCTTCTTCTTCTTCTTTGGCACTATGGAAAAGGTCACTATTTAAATTTTTGTGGATTTGTCCAAAACACAATTTCAAAATTCAGATGTTTAGTATGCTACAATTTGCACTGTTATATCTGCTCTGTTATATCTGGACGGAGAATCAGCACGTGGACTGCGTGACCTATTGGAGACGTGAAAAATTCATGTAGACGGACTGTCTTAGGCCGCGGGGCCACGGAGCATTCTCAAGCTGAGAAAACATTCTCAAGCATTCAAAACATGTTCTCAGACGTGAACTCGTGGCCGTCTTCAATTTTTTTCACTCTGAGAAACTGATAAAGCCACTCAAGCTTTATTTGAAGCTTCAAATAGAAATTTAGTTTTTGATCACAATTTTTTTTTTAAAATTCAATTATAAACATTGAATACGTTTTCCAAAGTGATTACCGAAAAACAAATAGCACAATTGCTCATATTTCAGTTAGCCGATCGCTGCATCGTCCACTTTCTCAAAGATTCTCAAAGATTCTCAAAACCGATTTTGTTCCGATTCGCCAAACGCTGAGAACGAGGATTTCTCAAAAGCACTCATGAGTGCTTGAGAAAATGAGCGTTGTGAATCCCCATGGCCCCGCGGCCTTACATGAAAAAGGAGATTGATACTCCCGCCATGCAATTGACAGCGATTTGACACATAGATACGCGACGAAGTGCGATGAATATTCCTGTGAGCATGGGAGTGTGCACAAGCAACACATACTGTGTGCGAGAAAGAGTGAACAGTTATCTTGCATGCAGCAAGCAACAGCCGGACAAAACCGGTTTTTTTCAAAGAACGGAACGGACGAACGATAGCACCTTGCTAACAATATTGAAGACCGGAACGGAACGGAGCGAACGGAAAGAACGAATTGAACGGAACGGAACGAACGGAAAGAACGGAATGAACGGAAAGAACGAAATGAACGGAACGGAATGAACGGAATGAACGGAATGAACGGAATGAACGGAACGGAACGGAATGAACGGAAAGAACGGAATGAACGGAACGGAACGATTTTGTATAAAGGATCGGAACGGAACGGCCTGCATAAAGAACGGATCTTTTTTACTAGGTTCGGACCGGAACGGCCAACACTAGTTTCTACACAGTTTTTGCACTCACACAATTACACATGTGTGAACTGGACTGACACCCCCTCCCGCTCGTTTCTTTCGTAGCGCGCTGTGCGCTTTCCTTCATTCGGACTTGGTACACCCGAATCAAAACAAAAACTTGAACACATCAAACTTGGTTTATATTTTATCACTTTTATTGCAAATAAAGGGGCATTTTCACACATAGCTTCACACAATCTTGCCACAAAATCACACAAATTCTTAATATAAAAAAATCGTCGTATTTCAAAGAGCCGTCAAACTGCGTGGATCCCGTTGTTGATGTTCGATACAGCAAAAATAAACATTGAAATAAAGCAACGCAAATCACACATTTAGGATAAATGATAACAAATAAGCGCAGCTTCATTTCAATGTGCACAACACTTCAACACTTAGCGAAACTTCGATCGCCCGGGACTTAGGCTAACACGCGCGCAGCCTTTCACGGCGAACGCTTGAGCTGAACTGACGATTTCGTGTGGTGGCAAGAAGGGGAGCGCACAGAGGAACACTCGCTGCACTAGTGCGAGCGAGACACCGATACCCGCATGCCGCTGCGAGAAAACCAAACTGAGCGCGCAGGCTGAAAGTGAACGCACACATTCACACATGTGTAATTGTGTGAGTGCAAAAACTGTGTAGAAACCAAAACACGCTCGCGCCTCCGCGTAATTCCGCGTATTTCCAACCGTCTCCCCATGCTTCTACATGCCCCTCGCCTGAAAGTCGCACACTTTTTCATTCTCATTGCTAGTAGGGTACACGAGGCGCTCTCGCTGCAAAGAACGCTCGCTCGCGCTGTTTCATCACCCTACTAGCAATGAGAATGAAAAAGTGTGCGACTTTCTGGCGAGGGGCATGTAGAAGCATGGGGAGACGGTTGGAAATTCGCGGAATTGCTCGGAGGCCCGAGCGTGTTTCGGTTTCTACACAGTTTTTGCACTCACACAATTACACATGTGTGAATGTGTGCGTTCACTTTCAGCCTGCGCGCTCAGTTTGGTTTTCTCGCAGCGGCATGCGGGTATCGGTGTCTCGCTCGCACTAGTGCAGCGAGTGTTCCTCTGTGCGCTCCCCTTCTTGCCACCACACGAAATCGTCAGTTCAGCCCAAGCGTTCGCCATGAAAGGCTGCGCGCGTGTTACCGTATTAATACACGATGCGCAATCTCAGATTGCGCATATATTCGTTTTATCAAAACATATGTCATTTCGCGTAGCCAAACCTTAGCTATAAACGTCATTTCCATATAATTACAGATTGCGCCAAGATTGCGCATAAATTTTCAAGATTATATGTCCGAGATATATAAATATTTTTTGACAGATAAATATATCAAACCCAAGGTGTGTTTATTAACCGTAGAGTTGGCAACCAGATTTACACACGTAAGTTGGCAACCGGCATACCCGGGTATTCCACACGTTTTGATGCAAAAAATTAACGATTTTCATAGGTAAACAATGCTTTCTATATTTTAATGCTGTAAGCAAGTAATGCCGACCATATATTCTCTTCTATTTCATTTATTAATTAAGTTTTTCCATTTTATTATAAAAATAACGGTCAAATTGAAATTTGGAATCGCTTGAATTTGACTCGAAAATAAGCACAATACAAAAAGAGGAAGAAGAGAAACGTCATTCTCCATACAAAATGTATGGAATACCCGGGTATGCTGGTTGCCAACTTACGTGGTAAAGTTTAAAAAAAATTCAAAATAAAATACTTACAGACTGTTTAAAATTAAAATTTATGTACCAAAAAATCATAAATTGAAAGTTGGGAGGCTACGGAAAATTTCAGGTCAATAAAAGCAATGAATCAAAAGTTATTGCAGTTTAAAGTTGAAAAAAATACCCGGGTATCCGGTTGCCAACTTAAAGGTTAAGGAGGTGAATTGTTAGCGCGTTTACCGGGCGCCATCATTGAGTGTTGTTATGTCAAATCGCATACAATTTTCTATACCCCCTCCAGCCTTCCCCGATTTTAATACCGGAGCCCCCAGTATTGTTATGTCAAGTCGTGAAATGTCAATTTGCTCTGAAGCACTTCACCTCCTAATATCCATACACCTTGTATCAAACCGATCCGTTTGACAGATAAATATATGCGCAATCTGAGATTGCACATCGTCTATTGCTACGGTTAGCCTAAGTCCCGGGCGATCGAAGTTTCGCTAAGTGTTGAAGTGTTGTGCACATTGAAATGAAGCTGCGCTTTTCTTTCACCATTAAACTGAAATGTGTGATTTGCGCTGCTTTATTTCAATGTTTTGTTTTGCTGTTTTGAACATCAACAACGGGATCCATGCAGTTAGACGGCTATTTAAAATACGACGATTTTTTTATATAATAATGTGTGTGGTTTGAAGCAAGATTGTGTGAAGCAATGTATTTAAATGTGATTTTATTTGCAATAAATGTGATAAAATGTAAACCAAGTTTGATGTGTTCAAGTTTTTGTTTTGATTCGGGTGCACCAAGTCCGAATGAAGGGAAGCGCACAGTGCGCTACGAAAGAAACGAGCGGGAGGGGGTGTCAGTCCAGCGCAGCGCAATTCGCTGGAATCAAGTGGGAGGGGGTACCAGTTCAGCGCAGCGCAAGCCGAAAGAAACGGGAAGGAAGGGGTATGCCCGACAGACAAAGAGAACGATTGTGATATTGTGTACGGTTTTTAAAGTATAATTATCACATTATCAAACATTATTTTAAATAAAATACACGATATCATAAATGCCAACTCTTCAACTTCGGTTATAAACTTAATATTCATAGATATTCGACATACGACTTTTTCGACTTACGCCTTGCTTTGGGACATTTTTTCGGTCCCAAATACAGTCGTATCTCGGGGGACACCTGTATAGGAGTGGCAAAAGTTAAGTAAGTATATTAGATTGGTCTCAATCGATCGTTTCGGCATAAAGCCATGTTGAACATTAGAAATTAATAGTGAAAAGGCTTGGAGCATATGACGAGACAATATCTTTTCAAACAGTTTACTGCACGCACATAACATTGAAATTCCTCTATAATTGCACACATTTGTTTTGTCAGATTTTTTATAAACAGGAAACATCCACGATGATTTCCAAAGACGCGGGAAGCATTTCGATTGCAATTTTTCGTTGTTCATACTCGCATATTATAATACATCTTTTCCAACCCGTTCTGCCATATAAGTACAAATTTAAATTTTATAATAGTTTTTTGTCTAGTTAAGACAAGCAAAATTATAACAAAAAGTATAATAGATGTTACAAATTGCACCATAATACCAAATGCAATTCCATTTTTGATTTCGCTTATCACCGATTTTTATAAACGATACGCGACGAAGTGCGATGAATATTCCTGTGAGCATGGGAGTGTGCACAAGCAACACATACTGTGTGCGAGAAAGAGTGAACAGTTATCTTGCATGCAGCAAGCAACAGCCGGACAAAACCGGTTTTTTTCAAAGAACGGAACGGACGAACGATAGCACCTTGCTAACAATATTGAAGACCGGAACGGAACGGAGCGAACGGAAAGAACGAATTGAACGGAACGGAACGAACGGAAAGAACGGAATGAACGGAAAGAACGAAATGAACGGAACGGAATGAACGGAATGAACGGAATGAACGGAATGAACGGAACGGAACGGAATGAACGGAAAGAACGGAATGAACGGAACGGAACGATTTTGTATAAAGGATCGGAACGGAACGGCCTGCATAAAGAACGGATCTTTTTTACTAGGTTCGGACCGGAACGGCCAACACTAGTTTCTACACAGTTTTTGCACTCACACAATTACACATGTGTGAATGTGTGCGTTCACTTTCACATTGCTTGTAACGAAACAATCGCCTTAGGCATAGCTCCGGATAAATTTGAGCTTCATTTCATGTGAGCTGGCGCTCGTAGAGCTGTTCATGAGCTGGGGATGAAAAAATGGTCAAGGCGCAGAAGATCAATTTGAATTATCATACGCTGCTTCTGGAAGCGTATACTTCAGTGCCACGATGCTGGGGTAGTGCAAGAAAATCTTAAATTCAGCACCTTTCCAAAATTGTAGATATTTCAAGTTGCGTAGCTTTCGTGGTACTTCCGAAGGCAGCTTTATCGTTTCCATTATATTTGATATAAAGCTTATATCATCCAGCGTCCACTTGTACTTTTGCCCAAAAAAGCCTTTTTTCCTGATCAAAAATCACATCACTCCTAGTTCGATTAGATGAAGTCGATAGGTTGTGGGTACATCATCAATGATATCAAAATATAACAGGGCAATGAGTTGGGTGGAGTTTTCGCAATGGTTCTTATACCTTCTTGCCTTGAAATGTTTGGCGGTTCTATTCAGTGCATCTACTCCCGAAAAGTGCATCCGATGCGTGCTACGGTTATACACAGTGTGTCCTGTGCACTTAAGACAGGCATCGTAGCCGGTATGAGCAATAGCGTCTGCATAGAAATACATCATTTAAAGAAAGAAATGATCATTTAGTTCCGTCGTAATTTACCTTTGATGAAAGCACGTGCGGGAGTGTAGGCAATGATGGCGTGTACACGTATTTTTACCTTCTTCCCACCTAGCTGAGGGTGACTGCAACCGGTTCAGCTCTGCAACCTGCTGCCGAAGATAGTCCTCTGCGCTCGCCGGTTTGGTTGTCCCACAAAACAGAGCAACGACAAACACAGGTGCATTGGGTAGATCGGATACGCCGTTGTACCAAAATTGGCCTCCTGCCATATTTTTGATGTCGATAGACGTAGCTGTCGGTGTTTTTAACAGAGTCCTTGGATCTTTCGGCAGCTTGAAGTTAGTCTCCTCTTTGATCAAAGAGAGAAGCGAACCCATAATGTGAAATGTTAGACCAGAGCGCAAAATGCCTAAGCTTTCTCTGAAACTGATTATTACTAATATTCACACCATCGTCGTCTTCTTCTTCTTCTTCTTTGGCACTATGGAAAAGGTCACTATTTAAATTTTTGTGGATTTGTCCAAAACACAATTTCAAAATTCAGATGTTTAGTATGCTACAATTTGCACTGTTATATCTGCTCTGTTATATCTGGACGGAGAATCAGCACGTGGACTGCGTGACCTATTGGAGACGTGAAAAATTCATGTAGACGGACTGTCTTAGGCCGCGGGGCCACGGAGCATTCTCAAGCTGAGAAAACATTCTCAAGCATTCAAAACATGTTCTCAGACGTGAACTCGTGGCCGTCTTCAATTTTTTTCACTCTGAGAAACTGATAAAGCCACTCAAGCTTTATTTGAAGCTTCAAATAGAAATTTAGTTTTTGATCACAATTTTTTTTTTAAAATTCAATTATAAACATTGAATACGTTTTCCAAAGTGATTACCGAAAAACAAATAGCACAATTGCTCATATTTCAGTTAGCCGATCGCTGCATCGTCCACTTTCTCAAAGATTCTCAAAGATTCTCAAAACCGATTTTGTTCCGATTCGCCAAACGCTGAGAACGAGGATTTCTCAAAAGCACTCATGAGTGCTTGAGAAAATGAGCGTTGTGAATCCCCATGGCCCCGCGGCCTTACATGAAAAAGGAGATTGATACTCCCGCCATGCAATTGACAGCGATTTGACACATAGATACGCGACGAAGTGCGATGAATATTCCTGTGAGCATGGGAGTGTGCACAAGCAACACATACTGTGTGCGAGAAAGAGTGAACAGTTATCTTGCATGCAGCAAGCAACAGCCGGACAAAACCGGTTTTTTTCAAAGAACGGAACGGACGAACGATAGCACCTTGCTAACAATATTGAAGACCGGAACGGAACGGAGCGAACGGAAAGAACGAATTGAACGGAACGGAACGAACGGAAAGAACGGAATGAACGGAAAGAACGAAATGAACGGAACGGAATGAACGGAATGAACGGAATGAACGGAATGAACGGAACGGAACGGAATGAACGGAAAGAACGGAATGAACGGAACGGAACGATTTTGTATAAAGGATCGGAACGGAACGGCCTGCATAAAGAACGGATCTTTTTTACTAGGTTCGGACCGGAACGGCCAACACTAGTTTCTACACAGTTTTTGCACTCACACAATTACACATGTGTGAATGTGTGCGTTCACTTTCAGCCTGCGCGCTCAGTTTGGTTTTCTCGCAGCGGCATGCGGGTATCGGTGTCTCGCTCGCACTAGTGCAGCGAGTGTTCCTCTGTGCGCTCCCCTTCTTGCCACCACACGAAATCGTCAGTTCAGCTCAAGCGTTCGCCGTGAAAGGCTGCGCGCGTGTTAGCCTAAGTCCCGGGCGATCGAAGTTTCGCTAAGTGTTGAAGTGTTGTGCACATTGAAATGAAGCTGCGCTTTTCTTTCACCATTTATCTTAAATGTGTGATATGCGCTGCTTTATTTCAATGTTTATTTTTGCTGTATCGAACATCAACAACGGGATCCACGCAGTTTGACGGCTCTTTGAAATACGACGATTTTTTTATATTAAGAATTTGTGTGATTTTGTGGCAAGATTGTGTGAAGCTATGTGTGAAAATGCCCCTTTATTTGCAATAAAAGTGATAAAATATAAACCAAGTTTGATGTGTTCAAGTTTTTGTTTTGATTCGGGTGTACCAAGTCCGAATGAAGGAAAGCGCACAGCGCGCTACGAAAGAAACGAGCGGGAGGGGGTGTCAGTCCAGCGCAGCGCAATTCGCTGGAATCAAGTGGGAGGGGGTACCAGTTCAGCGCAGCGCAAGCCGAAAGAAACGGGAAGGAAGGGGTATGAAGAAAATACGATGAAACAGCGCGAGCGAGCGTTCTTTACAGCGAGAGCGCCTCGTGTATTTTAAAGGCAAGCAAGAGAGCGCATTCTCTCCGTGGTAGCGCTCCATCCGCCATTTTTAATTTCGAGCCCAAAACAACGGACTTTGGATCCGACTTCGGGCCGGACCCCCACCGCATGTTTCTACCTACCCCTCGCCTGTAAATTTCGTTCTCTTTGTCTGTCGGGGATGGACTATGTGTTCGAAATGCTTCTCTTGGTTCCACTCAGAGTGCTTCAACACCCGACAGACAAAGAGAACGAAATTTTCAGGCGAGGTGTAGGTAGAAACACGCGGTGAGGGTCCGGCCCAAGCTCGGATCCGAAGTCCGTTGTTTTGGGCTGAGAATAAAAGATGGCGGATGGAGCGCTACCACGGAGAGAATGCGCTCTCTTGTTTGCCTTTAAAATACCCGACAGACAAAGAGAACGAAATTTTCAGGCGAGGGGTAGGTAGAAACACGCGGTGGGGGCCCGGCCCAAGATCGGATCCAAAGTCCGTTGTTTTGGGCTCGAAATTAAAAATGGCGAATGGAGCGCTACCACGGAGAGAATGCGCTCTCTTGCTTGCCTTTAAAATACACGAGGCGCTCTCGCTGTAAAGAACGCTCGCTCGCGCTTTTTCATCGTATTTTCCTCATACCCCTTCCTTCCCGTTTCTTTCGGCTTGCGCAGCGCTGAACTGGTACCCCCTCCCACTTGATTCCAGCGAATTGCGCTGCGCTGGACTGACACCCCCTCCCGCTCGTTTCTTTCGTAGCGCGCTGTGCGCTTTCCTTCATTCGGACTTGGTACACCCGAATCAAAACAAAAACTTGAACACATCAAACTTGGTTTATATTTTATCACTTTTATTGCAAATAAAGGGGCATTTTCACACATAGCTTCACACAATCTTGCCACAAAATCACACAAATTCTTAATATAAAAAAATCGTCGTATTTCAAAGAGCCGTCAAACTGCGTGGATCCCGTTGTTGATGTTCGATACAGCAAAAATAAACATTGAAATAAAGCAACGCAAATCACACATTTAGGATAAATGATAACAAATAAGCGCAGCTTCATTTCAATGTGCACAACACTTCAACACTTAGCGAAACTTCGATCGCCCGGGACTTAGGCTAACACGCGCGCAGCCTTTCACGGCGAACGCTTGAGCTGAACTGTCGATTTCGTGTGGTGGCAAGAAGGGGAGCGCACAGAGGAACACTCGCTGCACTAGTGCGAGCGAGACACCGATACCCGCATGCCGCTGCGAGAAAACCAAACTGAGCGCGCAGGCTGAAAGTGAACGCACACATTCACACATGTGTAATTGTGTGAGTGCAAAAACTGTGTAGAAACCAAAACACGCTCGCGCCTCCGCGTAATTCCGCGTATTTCCAACCGTCTCCCCATGCTTCTACATGCCCCTCGCCTGAAAGTCGCACACTTTTTCATTCTCATTGCTAGTAGGGTACACGAGGCGCTCTCGCTGCAAAGAACGCTCGCTCGCGCTGTTTCATCACCCTACTAGCAATGAGAATGAAAAAGTGTGCGACTTTCTGGCGAGGGGCATGTAGAAGCATGGGGAGACGGTTGGAAATTCGCGGAATTGCTCGGAGGCCCGAGCGTGTTTCGGTTTCTACACAGTTTTTGCACTCACACAATTACACATGTGTGAATGTGTGCGTTCACTTTCAGCCTGCGCGCTCAGTTTGGTTTTCTCGCAGCGGCATGCGGGTATCGGTGTCTCGCTCGCACTAGTGCAGCGAGTGTTCCTCTGTGCGCTCCCCTTCTTGCCACCACACGAAATCGTCAGTTCAGCCCAAGCGTTCGCCATGAAAGGCTGCGCGCGTGTTACCGTATTAATACACGATGCGCAATCTCAGATTGCGCATATATTCGTTTTATCAAAACATATGTCATTTCGCGTAGCCAAACCTTAGCTATAAACGTCATTTCCATATAATTACAGATTGCGCCAAGATTGCGCATAAATTTTCAAGATTATATGTCCGAGATATATAAATATTTTTTGACAGATAAATATATCAAACCCAAGGTGTGTTTATTAACCGTAGAGTTGGCAACCAGATTTACACACGTAAGTTGGCAACCGGCATACCCGGGTATTCCACACGTTTTGATGCAAAAAATTAACGATTTTCATAGGTAAACAATGCTTTCTATATTTTAATGCTGTAAGCAAGTAATGCCGACCATATATTCTCTTCTATTTCATTTATTAATTAAGTTTTTCCATTTTATTATAAAAATAACGGTCAAATTGAAATTTGGAATCGCTTGAATTTGACTCGAAAATAAGCACAATACAAAAAGAGGAAGAAGAGAAACGTCATTCTCCATACAAAATGTATGGAATACCCGGGTATGCTGGTTGCCAACTTACGTGGTAAAGTTTAAAAAAAATTCAAAATAAAATACTTACAGACTGTTTAAAATTAAAATTTATGTACCAAAAAATCATAAATTGAAAGTTGGGAGGCTACGGAAAATTTCAGGTCAATAAAAGCAATGAATCAAAAGTTATTGCAGTTTAAAGTTGAAAAAAATACCCGGGTATCCGGTTGCCAACTTAAAGGTTAAGGAGGTGAATTGTTAGCGCGTTTACCGGGCGCCATCATTGAGTGTTGTTATGTCAAATCGCATACAATTTTCTATACCCCCTCCAGCCTTCCCCGATTTTAATACCGGAGCCCCCAGTATTGTTATGTCAAGTCGTGAAATGTCAATTTGCTCTGAAGCACTTCACCTCCTAATATCCATACACCTTGTATCAAACCGATCCGTTTGACAGATAAATATATGCGCAATCTGAGATTGCACATCGTCTATTGCTACGGTTAGCCTAAGTCCCGGGCGATCGAAGTTTCGCTAAGTGTTGAAGTGTTGTGCACATTGAAATGAAGCTGCGCTTTTCTTTCACCATTAAACTGAAATGTGTGATTTGCGCTGCTTTATTTCAATGTTTTGTTTTGCTGTTTTGAACATCAACAACGGGATCCATGCAGTTAGACGGCTATTTAAAATACGACGATTTTTTTATATAATAATGTGTGTGGTTTGAAGCAAGATTGTGTGAAGCAATGTATTTAAATGTGATTTTATTTGCAATAAATGTGATAAAATGTAAACCAAGTTTGATGTGTTCAAGTTTTTGTTTTGATTCGGGTGCACCAAGTCCGAATGAAGGGAAGCGCACAGTGCGCTACGAAAGAAACGAGCGGGAGGGGGTGTCAGTCCAGCGCAGCGCAATTCGCTGGAATCAAGTGGGAGGGGGTACCAGTTCAGCGCAGCGCAAGCCGAAAGAAACGGGAAGGAAGGGGTATGCCCGACAGACAAAGAGAACGATTGTGATATTGTGTACGGTTTTTAAAGTATAATTATCACATTATCAAACATTATTTTAAATAAAATACACGATATCATAAATGCCAACTCTTCAACTTCGGTTATAAACTTAATATTCATAGATATTCGACATACGACTTTTTCGACTTACGCCTTGCTTTGGGACATTTTTTCGGTCCCAAATACAGTCGTATCTCGGGGGACACCTGTATAGGAGTGGCAAAAGTTAAGTAAGTATATTAGATTGGTCTCAATCGATCGTTTCGGCATAAAGCCATGTTGAACATTAGAAATTAATAGTGAAAAGGCTTGGAGCATATGACGAGACAATATCTTTTCAAACAGTTTACTGCACGCACATAACATTGAAATTCCTCTATAATTGCACACATTTGTTTTGTCAGATTTTTTATAAACAGGAAACATCCACGATGATTTCCAAAGACGCGGGAAGCATTTCGATTGCAAGGATTTGTTGAATAGTTTGGTCAGTATGGGAATGAGAGCAGCCTTGCAGTTAATGAGAATTGAATGCGCTGGGAATATTGTCAGGCCCAGGAGCGTAGGAAAGCTTCAACAACGAAATAGCAGATTCCACCTCATCATCGTTGAATAGTGGTGTGCATAAATTAACCTCATCATTAATGAAGGATAAAGCCGATGTTGAGTTAGACGGTACCGAGGAATTGTTGGTGTACACAGAAGAGAAATATGAGGCAAATGCATTGCAAAACTCTTAAACGTAATGAAACTGGTATAAAATAAACAATGACTAGGTTATAAATGTTTTTTGCTACACTTTCTTCTGGCAAACTGTTCAATAATTGTCTCTGTATCAAGTTGATCCATCAAATCTTGTTCTAAGAATAAAATGGCAAGATTGTTAAGCTTGGCTTCACCCATCGAGTTACGTAAATAGTTCTTAAATCGTTTTAAAACAGAAAAAGATCGTTCGTCAGAAGTATTAGAAATGGGAATCGTTAGGAATATTTTCAATAATGTTTCCATATTTGGGAACATGTCATACAGTATCGGACATACAGTATCGGACATTAAGATAGGACCCTGGTTTTTTCAACGCACCGTGCACTTGTTTTGCCTCGTTACTTGTGTTTGTGTGTGAGTGAGTGAGTGTGTGTGTGTGTGTTTGAGTGTGTGTGTGTGTGTAGTAGAAAGAGAGTGTGCTTTTTAATGTGTATTTGCAAGTGCTCGGGTTTGTGTCTGAAAAACGTAGCTTGCCATTATGTCATATTGCGTTGAAAGTATTCTTATTATGTGTGTTATCATGTGAAACATCGTGCGTTTACACTTGGATAAAAACTAAAGTTTGCATCGACAGCAGCTCTTGTTCCTCGGACGACAACGCAGGTGTGCTGGTTGATGAATGTGCATGCGCAGCGATGCAAAATGGACACGCGCACAATAGCAATGAACTCGGCATTCCCTCACAGGTGTTTCTCCAGTGCACGCCCTTGAAAGGCCTTCGTGCATCTCTGCGTTGCACGTTGTGTGCGCATGGGAAACTTTGTGCGTGCATTGAGCTGGCGCGCAGGTTTTCTTTTCAATGTGCGTTTTGTTTCATGAGCGCGGCAGTATTCTGTTCTCGATTTTGAAGGGAAGACGCTTACTCGCGTACTCGTTGATAGTTTTTATCCATGCGATGTTTTCGCTGCTCGACAACGATGTAATTCATCGCGTATAGAAGTAGAACGCAGGCAGAGCACGGGATCAGCCGTGTCCATGTTTTTAACCAGCAATGTTTGTAACAATGGGTCGAGGTAAACATTGTACCGATTATCAGCGCCATATCATTAAGCGAATGGCGGCTGCTGGCATTAAGCGCAAAATGATCGAGTTCGTAATGGAACGATCGCGCACTTTTGTGGCAAACGCGCTTCGGACAACCGAAACGCGCTTAGACAACCGAAACGCGCTAGGACAACCGAAACGCGCTAGGACAACCGAAACGCGCTAGTCAACCGGACGTCTTCAGAAGACCACGGCGAAAGAAGACCGTAAAATTGTTAATATATCGAAAACACACTGATCGCGAGGGCAGTGGTCTTGCTTATTAGATCAAAAACCTAACCCAAAACACAAAAAACTACTAACAAAACTATCCGAAATGACCTACTTGTGAAGCAAACACACACACCAATACAAATTCAAACATACATACACACACACACACACACACACACACACACACACACACACACACACACACACACACACACACACACACACACACACACACACACACACACACACACACACACACACACACACACACACACACACACACACACACACACACACACACACACACACGCACGCACGCACACACACACATGTACACACACACACAAACACAAACACACAAACCACACATAAACCACACATAAACCTGTCCCAACGGGTGCATGCTGCGTTGAAAACACTGGGGTCCTATCATTCTGTCCGATACTGTATCTTTAGCCACTTTGTACAATGCCTGAATGTCAACTTTAATGTTATTGTTACCTTCATTATTGTTGTCGGAATCTATTATTTGAAAATCTTCGTTTTTGAAAATCGTCGTTATGAGAAAAAGTATGAATTGCTCGAACTCTTCTTGCAACCCATGAACCTCAATGTCATATTTGTAAATTTCTGAGAGAGCTTTAATTAATTTGAATCGATTTTCTGCCGTCATATTCGAGTCATAAAAAACTCTGAATGGTTCTAATACAGATTCATATTTTTCTGTCCTCTGTGTAAGTTGCGCTTTTGTATTATCGCATATAGCATAAAATGTATTAACGATAAAATCATATCTGTCTGTAAATTGATGTTCATTTTCACGAGATTCGTCAAAGAACAATTTTCGCTTGCGTGTTCGTTTTTCTTCGGTAAACAATGAAGACAAATTGGACAGCTCCTTAGCTCTTTCTTCAACCTTTGAAAAATCAGTTCGAAAGTTGTCTGTGAATTGTACCAAAGAGGTAATTAATGACACACCTTTAAATAATTCATATTCAACAGTTTCGAGCGATTTACTTGTTGCGTTAATTTTTTGCTAAAGTGTATTCCATATGATGGTCAACTAACCAATGTCAGGTTTTACCATCTGCTTGAGAAGTGAATTTGCCCCATCGACTACAACAGATCTATCAACTTCATCGTTACAAATATCTGACAATGCGTTTTGGATGTCCTTAAAACCTGCATTTAATACCGAAACTGCATCCGCTCTAGCTGACCATCTAGTGACAGAACATCTTTTCAGTAATACGGTAGATTGATGTTGACCCTTGTTTAAATTATCGAATAACACTTTCCATCGATGAGTTGATGACGAAAAAAATGTATACATTTTTTTATGAAACTTAAGTAACTAACGGCTTTTTTGCAATTTTAAGCAGCAAAATTAGCTACTTAATAATAATATAAATACGGCACTTGGGTTGTGTTGTTTAATGCGAGCTTGTAAGCCCATATACTTGCCTGACATATTTGATGCGTTATCAAATGATTGACCCCGATAGTGTGCAATATTTAATCCCAATTTTTCTAATTTTGCCAGGACTTCTTGTTCCAGATAAGAAGCGTTATGCCTATTTATCGGAATAAATCCCCAAAATCGTTCAAATATTTTCCCAGAAAAAGAAAAATATCTTATAACAAACGTTAGTTGATCGATATGAGTTATATCGGGAGTGGAATCTACAATAATGCTGTAATAAATAGCTGACTTAATATCGTCTGCTATTTTATTTTTAATGTTATCACTAATTATCTATAAAAATTCGTCACAAATATTATTTGATAAATAATTTACGTTCCTGCGACCTTGATAGCCGTGTTTTCTAAATGAAGTTTCAAAAAATCATCATACTCACTTAAGTACTCAAGACAAGAGAGATAATTTCCCTTTCGGTTGCTTTGCTCACTTTCATCATGTCCCCTGAAAGCTATACCTAAGCGGCCTAACAATTTTTATAGTGCTTACTACTCGCCTTAGCACTTCTCTCCGGTACATTTCTAGAACTAACTCGGTATCAATTCTATTAACCGTATTTGATCTTTGATATAAAGTAGACATTGATGCTATGTGCTCTTTCGATGTCTCGTGTTCCGATAAAAGGGCAGTGATAGCTTTCCAGTTATTAAATCCTGTTATAAATTTTGAAGAGGATTTAGAAAACAATACACAAAACAATACACACGGATAGCAATATAGGATTTAGGGCCGGTCTGGTGGTACAGTCCTCAACTAGTACGACGTAACAACATGCCCGTCATGGGTTCAAGTCTGAATTGGCCATGCCCCCATACGTAGGACTGACTATCCTGCAATGGTAACAATAAGTTACTGAAAGCCAAGCTCACTTCACTAGTGGGTATAGGCAGGCCTTGACCGACAGCAGTTGTTGTGCCAAAGAAGAAGAAGAAGCAATATACACAATTTGTTGTTTCTGAATACACGAGCCATGTTCTCTCTTCTACATTTCTATTTTTCTTTTTTCTATAAAAATGATCATTGATTAGTCTCCTATAATATTCATTGTTATTATCTTCTTAAAGTTTTTTTTTTCTTTGTAATGCTACCAAAATTTGATGGTTTATTTTATACTTCAAAGTCAACAAACTCATATGTGAAAAGGCGCCTCCAAAGCGCGATATCTTTACGGTTAGTATATGAACACGATGCTATCGGTTCTACAGCCTGCTGAAGCTCAGAAAGTTTAGTTATTGCTGGACTATTATTTTCTATGTCATCTTTAGAATGAGATTCAATTTTAATTATTTTCATTGAACTATATATAAACATTAATGAATTACGCTGCTATAATGTCGCGAGTGTGCCTAGCGAGGGACGAAAATAGGTAACTGCAGGTTTTAGGAAATGGTAGAAGTAGTACAGATGGCAATAATCGAATCATGGACCATTTGATCTTCTCGGTGGAATCGTTGGGGGATATTAGCAACGTTACTACAAAACGTTAGAAGGATATAAGAAAACTTTCAAACGTTTATGAGAATAGTTCATAACAGTTGTATATGTTTTCCATAAGCGAGCCCTACATTTCTGGTTGGAAGAATGGTAGAAGACACGCCTAATGTAGAATGGAGCAATAAAATGTTTCTTGGCTTTTTGTAATATTTTTATATTCTTTGTATGTAAGCAAATAAGAAAAAAATAATTTACGATAAAGTGATTATACTACCGTATTCAAGGAGCATTATGCCATCGTATCGAGACCCTTGGACGGCTACCGAATCATGTACCGGCGTACGCGCAACTCTATTTTTACGATTCGAGCACAATTGAACTGCAACATGCGACGGTGGACACACGTATTGTACTAAACAACGATATGGACCGGGAGACTGTGATCCTGCAGCGCATCCTCATGCAGTGTAACCCACTGACAAGAGTGTTTCAAAACGCTCACGAGTGAATGATAGGAGGAAATGCGGGTATGCAGTTGCGTATACACTCACGGCTACTAGGACTAGATCGGCGGCGCTATAATCGACCAACCTCAGATGAAATCGGCGGAAAATTTATCGGTAGCGAGCGGGTCAATCACGTGATATTGTACTGCAGTTATGTGCCTCCGGCCATCTTATACGTGTGTTTGAATCTGATCAGATGCATGACGATTTGCAGTACCCACTGCTACACCCGCTCTGAAGTTGGCTAGACATTCGGGATTCTTAAGGCTACCAGACGAGGGTAAGGCCTGAACGAAAACAATAATACTATTGATGAAGCGAATCACGAAAGGAATTAAGCATTAGCCCCACGGGGTCAGGTGACTCCCCGTGAGTACGCAACCTACCGAATGTGTACACGAGATGGAGATGATTCACGTTCAATACATCGGAGTGGGCGCCTGATGCAACAGTAATGCGTTGACCAGGCCTGCAAAATTGTAGAGCAGCGACTAAAGTACCAACGAGAGCATCAGTCGCAGCTGCATGCTGATGTGTACGCAGGTGTGATTAAACACACATTATACCGAACAGGAACACGAATCATTCTTGCACCATCGTACCCCGGTAGCGATCAGTACAAGCGTGCGCAGTACCAAGATGCGATAGCCATCGTGCGGGCTATGGGAAAACCTGACCTTTTCATCACGGTTACCTGTAATCCTAAGTGGACGGAAGTCACCAAGGCTCTATTCCCGGGGCAGAATGCGAGCGATCGACCAGACCTGACGGCTCGCGTCTTCCGGAAGAAGCTGAAGGCAGTCCTGATAGATGATTTTAGCAGACACGAATAAACATCGATTTTCCTCGGACTACGACCGGATAGTGTCAGCAGAAATTCCAGACCGGTCAAACGAGAGGCTCCCCGCTGCGCAAATTCGAGCAGTTTCCAGCGCAGAAAATGTACCAAAATCTGCGCTGGCCAGCGCAGATTTTGGCCGGTTCCCCGCGCTGGACTTCAGCGATTCCTGCGCTGGTTCGAGCAAGTTTAGCGCCATCTGCTGGCGAAACGGACGAACTATTTATGGCGGCGGAGCAAAAAAAAACGGTAAAAAAATTTAAAAATATTGGCGCCCATTTTTTCGTCCGCTTCTTCTCCCTCACCCTGCCTTGCCTTACTTGCGCTTCTGCCCTTGCCTTCCGCCGCCAGCTAATTGGTTGTTGTGGTGTATGCGTTGATACTCACATGTGCATTGCGGTTGTGTGTTGTTATTGGTGGGTGTTAGCATTTATTAATTTGTGTGTGACCTTGAGACGCTGTGGGAGAAGCTGGATTGGGATTCAAAGTGTTATCGGTGTATTGATGGTTTATTTTATTTCGTGCCGCTGCTGATGTGACCATTCGATGCCCCTGCCAGTTAAGGGTGAAGAAGCCTATTTAAAACAAGCGTAGGAGAACGTCTAACACTAATCTAATATTTTTTAATTTGAACATGTTTGATGCTTCAACGACCTTCTAAGCATCTTGAAGCAGAGTGTATAGTGACTATAAAATATTTTTTTTAATGTGCCGAAATCTGTCTCGAGTTTTCGGGTCTCGACACACACACACACACACAGCGCGGGGAAAGTGATCGTTCACTCTATCATGTCGCGATCCCTCATCCCGCCCGGCGCTTTGGATGAGGATGCGCTACAAGATAGCTGAACAAGCCGTTCTACCGACAAGGTAGCCGTGCTCGCTCGTGCGTGGAGGGGGGGGTTCCGATGGGGGTGCGTGCTTGCGTTCGCGCTTTCGTGGGTGCGTGCTTGCGTTCGCGCTTTCGCGGGTGCGTGCACGTATACGTACATGTGTGTGTGTGTGTGTGTGTGTGTGTGTGTGTGTGTGTGTGTGTGTGTGTGTATGTGTTTGTGTGTGTGTGTGTCTATGTGTGTGTGTGTGTGTGTGTGTGTGTGTGTGTGTGTGTGTGTGTGTGTGTGTGTGTGTGTGTGTGTGTGTGTGTGTGTGTGTGTGTGTGTGTGTGTGTGTGTGTGTGTGTGTGTGTGTGTGTGTGTGTGTGTGTGTGTGTGTGTGTGTGTGTGTGTGTGTGTGTGTGTGTGTGTGTGTGTGTGTGTGTGTGTGTGTGTGTGTGTGTGTGTGTGTGTGTGTGTGTGTGTGTGTGTGTGTGTGTGTGTGTGTGTGTGTGTGTGTGTGTGTGTGTGTGTGTGTGTGTGTGTGTGTGTGTGTGTGTGTGTGTGTGTGTGTGTGTGTGTGTGTGTGTGTGTGTTTGTGTGTGTGTGTGTGTGTGTTTGTGTGTGATTGTGTGATTGTGTGCGTTTGGAAACCTCAAAACTATTTGATTCTGATGCGTACATTTTCATCCGCTGCGGCTACAAAGTCCAGGCATTTTCGATCTCGCTACCTGAGAGACAACATAACCATTGGCATTGGCTTCCTTGCGATCGGCTCTGCTGTTGGGGGTATTAAAAAACACACGATCTAAGCAAACGTGCGTGTGATATGTAGCACATTTATTTCTAATTCAGCTAGCGGACCCAAGTGGAAACAACATTTTGAATTGAATCCATACAAAAGAGGATTCTGGATTTGTTTATTACGGTGCGCGTATGGTGCTGCACCTGTCCGTCCAGAATCTGGTGGCTTGTTGGTTCGGAGTAGTTATTATGACGCCGGTTGACCGGCAATGCCTTGGAGTGGGTTCGGATCGGTAGGTTCATGTTTTAGTCGAGTGCATTCCGTGCATTTGTCGCGTCACAGCGGTAGCCCGGCAGCAACAAAGTCAAGACAACATCTTACCCGAGTGTGGACTGCTATGCTAAGTTCTTTTTATTATTATTATTATTTTTATTATTATTGGCGTAATAGTCAACGCGATCATGCCGGCCTTTTCAAGACTTGAGTACCACGTAGTCGGAGCCGGTGACTAACCCCTTGCTACGGCGAACAGTACATACGCGATTAGAACCCACGACGGGCATGCAGATGTGCGTAATGATGGCGGTGCCGCGGGCCCGCTCCTATCCAGTGTGCAACTTGCATACTGCCACTTTCTCCTGCCCGGTGCATACGCAGCAGGCAGGGGGAAGGATGCACCTCCACCATAAAAAAACACCGTCATCAACAAGCGGCGGACCTAACGGTAGGCGGACTAAGCGGTCGCCGAAGATCTCTAGTCTGTAGTATGCCGTATGTCTACAAGTGGACAGATTATTAGCGACAAGGGCCCCCGGAAAGATCAATTTTACAATTTAAGGGCCTGTGACCGATGATCGTAGGGGTCCCATGGCCACCCCCCTTCCCGCCGGCAATTTAAGTATACTGTTCAATCTCCCAACAGCTGTGTATCAGTACCCCCTCCTCCCGGTCATCAGTTACCATTGACAGGGGCCTCAATTCGTCGTTTCACCTTTCATGAACACCTTCCTTTCTTTGACCGATGGATCATAACATTCCGAAAGAAATTACATTTGGCGACAGTTGTGCACACACAGGCACGCTCACACCCACGCGCAGATGGCTCAGCATATCTATGTAATATACAGCATACGAAAGCAAAAAAAAGCTTAGTATAACAAAGTTATGCTTAATGCTTAACACGTTCAGTTCGATGGCAAGCCCCAGGGACTGCCAGTGGACTTTCCAGTATGCCGGTTTTACAATCAGCTTGCGTTCTAGATGCCGGCGAAAAGGAAAGTTGATTAAAATCAACTCCGGGATGAACTCGGATTCCTGGGTCATTTTTATATTGCAGCAATTGAACTTATTGCGCTTTTTTGGTTTGATTTGTGAAAATAAAACTTCATCGCCGCAATGTGTATAAAAGGTTTTTTAAGCGCCACAGCAACTCATGAGCATTGACCACACGCGAGAAAGAGATAGCGCTATGGAGGGAAAAAGCACGGACGACGGCTGACAGCGATTGGCTGTCTGACGCACCAACACATCCAAACCTTTGACAGCGCGCTCAGGCGAGGGGAATGAGGCGGAGCCAGGGACGGGCAGCTCGACGAGCTGCTTGACAAATTTGCCGTTGGAGGGAAAAAGATGGCATGATAAAATTCTCAGAACGCCATAACGCCTTCCGTCGCTTTGCGCAGCGGGTCCACGAAACCATCCGGACATCGATGATGCACGGACTGTGTGGTCTGGCGAATCCAACAGTACCTTGCATGCGGGACGGTGCCTGTTCCTAACGGTTTCCAAAATTGTTTTGCAATGCAATACACGAGGCAGAGGACGGCTATCCCATTTACCAGCGTCGCAACAATGGAAGGACTGTTACCGTGCGCGATGCCGAGCTGGTTAACCGTTATGTGGTCCCGTATAATCCGTGGTTAGGCCATAAATAGGACTGTCACATTAATGTGGAGATCTGCTCGACAGCGACAAGCGTGAAGTATTTGTAAAAATACATTTACAAAGGAGATGACCGGGAGGTCGTAACATCCAGTGATTCCATCAACGAGATACAACAGTACATTGACCCAAGGTACATATCTGCATCACAGGCCATGGCAGTTAGTTTTGGTGACTGTCGTACAGTTACAGTATCGGACAGAAAGATAGGGCATTGGTTTTTTAACGCACCGTGCACCCGTTGGGCCAAGTTTATGTGTGGTTTGTATGTGCTTGTGTGTGTGTGTGTGTGTGTGTGTGTGTGTGTGTGTGTGTGTGTGTATATGTGTGTGTGCATGTGTGTGTGTGTGGATGTATGTTTGAATGTGTATTGATGTGTGTGTTTGTTTCACAAGTAGGTCGTTTCGGATAGATTTGTAAGTAGTTTTTTTGTGTTTTGGGTTAGGTTTTTGGTGTGATAAGCAGGACCACCGCCCTCGCGATCAGTGTGTTTTCGATATATTAACAATTTTACGGTCTTCTTTCGCCGTGGTCTTCTGAGGACGTCCGGTTGACTTGCGCGTTTCGGTTGTCCAAGCGCGTTTCAGTTGTCCTAGCACGTTTCGGTTGTCCGAAGCGCGTTTGCCACAAAAGTGCGCGATCGTTCCATTACGAACTCGATCCTTTTGCGCTTAATGCCAGCAGCAGCCATTCGCTTTTACATATGGCGCTGATGATCGGTACAACGTTTACCTCGACCCATTGTTACTAACATTGCTTGCTTGGACCGTCAAGAACGCACTGGTTAAAAACTTGGACACGGCTGATCCCGTGCTCTGCCTGCGTTCTACTTCTATACGCGATGAATTACATCGTTTTGGAGCAGCAAAAACATCGCATGGATAAAAACTATCAACGAGTACGCGAGTAAGCGTCTTCCCTTCAAAATCGAGAAAAGAATACTGCCGCGCTCATGAAACAAAACGCCCATTGAAAAGAATAACTGCGCGCCAGCTCAATGCACGCACACAACGTGCAACGCAGAGATGCACGAAGGCCTTTCAATGGCGTGCACTGGAGAAACACCTGTGAGGGAATGCCGAGTTCATTGCTATTGTGCGCGTGTCCATTTCGCACCGGTGTCGCATTCACATTCATGAAACAGCACACCTGCGTTGTCGTCCGAGGAACAAGCGCTGCTGTCGATGCAAACTTTAGTTTTTATCCAAGTGTAAACGCACAATGTTTCACATGATAACACACATAATAAGAATAATTTCAACGCAATATGACATCATGGCAAGCTATGTTTTTCAGACACAAACCCGCGCACTTGCTAATACACATTAAAAAAGCACACTCTCTTTCTACTACTACACACACACACACACACATACACACACATACACACACACAAACACAAGTAACGTGGCAAAACAAGTGCACGGTGCATTGAAAAAAAAGGGTCCTATCTTAATGTCCGATACTGTACCGATACATTTAGAATACCAGCAGGGTGTCAGTACTTGAACGGAGCCACCATACGATGTTGACGCGATTTTTTGAATTGGCAGCAAACGACGCCCGTGCTCGCTCCCTGAATGCTCAGGAAGTTGTGACGCACTACCGGTTTACCAAACCCACGCAGCAGCTTTTTTGCTGCGGTATGTTGATTGATATGGGTAACCAGTGGAACACGCGCCGTCGCCAAACTGATATTGTTATTGGCCGTATGGTTTACTGTTCAATGGCGCAGCTGTAACGGTACTGCTTACGATTGTTACTTTGCTACCGGAAGGGTCCGACATTGTTTTCGGACCTGCGAACAATGAACGAGATCAGGTGTGCGACGTTTCTGGAAGCGGCGATGATGTCCGGACTGCTACAGAACGAGACACAAATATCCAAGACCCTATAGAAAGCGGTCCCTTTTCAAATGCCCAACCAACTGCGTTACCTGTTTGCCCTTATATTGTCGGAAGGAATGTCCCAAAATCCTCACTTATTGTGGGACGCTAACGTGGACCACTTTTGTGAAGACTTTTACCGACCAAAAATCAGGACCGCTACACCGTCGAATATTTTGAGCAGAATCGGCTACTGTGAGCTGTCAAGCACCTCAAAGCGCTGCGACTCATCGACAAGTACCTGCGCGAAATGACGCCGCCGAAAACGCTGACAATGTTTCCGAGTATGCCGCAGTTATCCGACTTTATGCAGATAGGAGCAGACCTGCTACAATGCGCCTTATCCGTTGCCGAAATATTTTCCTTGGTGGACGCGGAGCACTCTTATGCTTAAGCTGGACAACATATTAGTTTTCGCAAACCGATTGAACAACGACTAACGATTTACGATGTAAATACCACAGCAGTGGACAGCTACCTTTTTCATTTATGAACCTGGCGGCACCGGGAAGCCGTTCCGGTTCAAAACTATTCTTGCGCAAACGTGATGCCAATCGAAAATTGTAATCTCAGTGGCTCCGAGTGGAATTGCTGTTCTGCTACTGACCAGGGGACGTACGATACACTCTACATTCAAGCTATTGCTCAACCTGGACGCTAACAGTTCCTGTAACATCCGTGTACAATCAGCACAGGCTGAATCAATGCAACAGGCATCACTGGTCTTATGGAACGAGACATCCATGAGCAGCTGCTATGCTTTAGAACAGGGGTCTCCAAACTTTACAGTTCGCATTGATGCATTGCTTCACATATAATGGTGTTGAGGGCCATTTTTACATTGCGTGTATCTAATGCGAACGTTTAAATTTCGTCTTTATAAGCAAATACTTACATAAATTACCAAACTTCTATAGCCTTCTTTTATTTAAGCTTGATCTGCGTTTCTAAAACGCAACAGTTACGTTTTCTTCAAAAATAGTCACAATAATTAGCTATTTATTTAAACCATCACAAAGTTGTTACGGGCCGTATAATAGGCTCTCGAGGGCCACATGCGGCCTTCGGTCCATAGTTTGCATGCCCCTGCTCCAGAAGCTCGCGCCCTCGATTGCACCCTGCAGGACGTTATGGGAAATTGCCGAGCGTTCAATGTTAAGGTGGTGCTGGTATGTAGCGACTTTCGACAAATACTGCCGATCGTTCTTCATGTTACCAAGGTACAGGTTCTCTAGCAGTGAATCCGGCGGAGCAATTTAAGGTATTTGTGTTTGCGGAAAATATGCGTGTACCGATAGCCCAGACTGTTTAAGATGCTGAAGAATGGAAAGAGTTCGCATAATTTAGGCACGGCGTTGGTGTGAGTCATACGACATTCCCGAGATTCGATAAGGCGTACGGCAAGACACTACGGGAGTTGATGTTCGGCCTCAGCACAATTTTTCGATCGAAAAAAATCGATCGATCTGGCTGTCATTTTGGTGTCATTTGTCACTCATTTCGCCGCCAAGGTGTTCATTTTACTGGTCTTTTTGAAAACTGGTATACCATGACACTCACGAGCAAAATGAACTATGCTACAAAAATTCGATCGTTCCGCTTTGTATGGCGAAAAATCCGCAACTCATTGAGCTGCGGAAATTTTCGAATATCAGAAAAATGCCATAAATCAAGGTTAATGGTTTTGAAATACGTTATGTAAAAGCAAGTTGGTAATTGTTCTGGTTCTTTTTCAATATTTTGGGTGATAAAAAATCATTTATTAAATATTTTAAAAAATGGTTTACCTACACTAAGTACTGAACTCGATGGGAATCGACTTCATGCAGGAGTATGAAAGAAATAGTTATACTGTCAGTTTTACGTGAGCGCCTATCGAATTTTTTCGATCGAAAAATGGTGCTGAGGCCGGTTATCTGGAACATATGATCCGCAAGTTAAAGTAAATTTATCGTAAACAGTGTGTATTTTGAAAATAAAATATTTATTCCAACCAGTACACCAACCACGATGCAATTGGTAGTATATTAAATAAAAGAAAATTGTGACATCATAATCATATACACTGCAATGTTTGATGTAAATAATATAAGCACACAAAAAAACTTATACAAAGGATTCAAAAACATAATGATTGATTGAAGTGCAAATCTTATATCGTTGATTAGACGTATACGTTGCAATGAACGTTGCTCAGTCCTGTAACCGGGCCATTTTAACTACAGTAGAACGTCAATTATCCGTGGACGGATTAACCGGCGGGCGGCTTAACCGTGCGCATAAATCTGACAGCTGTTCATACATACGGCGAAAGTTTGCAGTGATAATCAATTGGGTAACCAGTTTCTTGTGCAGCTCTGTAGTGTCTAGGGGTATTTTCGAAATTCATTTTTGTTCATGAACAGTTGTTAAACCTATAGTTATTGATTAAAATAATATTCTACTAACGATTAATCGATTGATTCTAGGTGAATTAATAATAAAACTAGTGAATTTCATATGTTTTATATGCGTTTGACATTTCTTGGACCATTATCCGTGCAAATCGATTAACCGGCAACCGTCCGGTCCCGAGCTGCCCGGATAATCGACGTTCTACTGTAGTATGTTATAAATCCAACATCCTGCCACCTAAAATTTCTAAATTTTACTAGCGGTTGGATCTATGTGGCTTATTTTAGGAATCAAATATATTTTGGTTATGGGTCTAGTCAGTTCCTTTTCCTTGCTAGTCTTGATTGTAACTACACGAGTGACACCATCCTTTCCTGGATGAATTTTAGTAATCCTAGTGAGCGGCTATCACTTGCTTCGCGTTTGCAATTGCTGCAAATATTCGGTGTGCCAATGTTTCCAAAACCTCTGAAGTCGCTGTAGGATAAGCTGTCAGTGGTTGAGTCGATTGGATGGAATCTGCGAGACGTCAATTGAAGGTAGCAGCTGCATATGGGACCCAGTCCCGGGGTCAGAGCTGGCAAGTCGGATGGATTGTCGGACATCGGAGTAATAGGGCGCGAGTTGAGACATTTAGATTTGTTCGGACTGTCAGGATAGGAGAATGCCCATCCAACATCTATCGACTTATCATTTAACGAGTTTAGCTATGTCCCCCTACCCAAGGTAAGGGCCCTACCAAACTCCAACGATTCCAGTAAGGGATTTTTAAACAGGCGTCCCCCGAGTTACGACCCCCTCGAGATAGGACGATTCGCAGATACGACGATTTTGATATTGATACTTGACAGTTATTATATTGTTCAAATTGACATTTAGTTTAATTTTCACCGCAAACCGTTAAAAATAACAGTCGTTGCCAGCGAATTTTGGCTCTAAGACATCAATTTTTGACTCTAACGCACCTATTTTTGTCTGTAAGTCATAAATTTTTGTCTCCTGTAGGAATCATGACAATTTGACAAGGTTTTAAGCAGAAATTGAACATTTGATATCTTACATCTTATAAAAAATACAAAAACTGTGTAAATTGATTGTTTCTTGAGAAAAAATGATGAAATTTTATAAATTCTAAAGCTCTACAGCTACAGTCTGCAGCTGAAAATACATGCAATTTTTTTCACTCCATTAAAACTTCCAAAATTGGCAACACAATTGTTTTATTTTAAATTCTACCAATAAAATTATTCACTACTTAACTTAATTTCAATCACTTCAAAACACACAGTTTTAGAAATTACTTAAATTTTTGTAAATAAAGCGAATGATTCATAGTCAAAAATTGTTGCCTTCGAGGCAAAAATTGATGCGCACTGCCAAAAAATGTATGCCTTCGAGGCAAAAATCGTGACAAGCTGTCAAAAATTGGTGCCTTCGACACAAAAATAGGTGAGTTCGAGTCGAAATTTAGCGGCAACGACTGTAATGGCCTTCACTGAATAAAAAAATGATTTTTTTTCCGTAACGAAAAATGTAAGATATCTGTATTGGATTAGCCATCCTTTTTATTCCTAGCAAAAACTCAACTTTACATTTGTACTAAACTATAAACACATTTTTATATTCTTTGTCCCTCTGTTCTGTTTTGTTGTGCATCCACAGCTCCGAAAGGTTTCTGATTATCGGCAATTCCACCACGATTCCACTCGGAGCCAAATGACCCTGGCCCCGCTGTGCAAAGCGACAGGCGAAATCATGGCGTTCGGAGAATTTTATCATGTCTTCCTTTTCTCTCCAACGGCAAATTTGTCAAGCAGCTCGTCGAGCTACCCGTCCCTGGCTCCGCCTCATACCCCTCGCCTGTGCGCGCTGTCTAAGGTTTGGATGTGTTTTTCTTTATTTTTATAGAGACTTTGAGCCAATTGGCCTCATTCGCCTCTTTTAATCGGTTGATTAATTATATACTTAAAGTCTAACAATCTTCTTCGCAAGCCATTTGTGGCTTGCAAAATACCTTATACCGGGTAGCCTCGGTTTACTTAAAACTATCTCTTGATTTTATTGTCTGTCACAATTATGGTTTTGGTTAGATTTGTTTATAAAGATTAGTGATACGGAGGAATTTTAAAAGTTTACGCTGGCAATCGCTGTCTGGTGAGAGGATGGTGTCGATGCTGTGGTCCAATTTGCAGGTGATGCGTTCCGCAGAGTATCCATAGCATTCGGTTAAGCTGTGACGGACGGTGATGTCGACGCCACAGAAAGTACATAGTGGTGGGCTTGATTTTTGTAATAAAAAGGTGTGGGTGAGCCGGGTGTGTCCTATCCAAAGTCGTGATAGGATTCTCTGGTCTTGTTGTGATGGATGGTCTTTCCATGGTGATGTTGTGGTCTTAATGGTTCTCAGGAAAGAGCGGCCGCTGCTAACCCAATAACCATTCCAGGTTGAAGTCCGCTTTCACACAGAAGTGATAATATGGGGCTCGTGATGAACGCCCCAGTAGTACAGGGGATGGCGGTATGGTAGAGTGGTGCTATTTGTTTTTGGAGATTTTCCCGTTGCCGGGAGACTATTTCGATGCCGTAGAGTAGTTAAGGTAGAAGCCAGCTATTGATGATTTGGAGTAGTGTTTGGCGGGAGGCGCGATGTTGACCGGTTCCAAGCATTCTGAAAAGATTAATACAGTTCTTCGCTTCTCTTTTGATCCGTGTAGTGTGTGCTTTAAATGTTAAGTGACGATCAAAAGTCACACCTAGGATATCGGCTGCGCGTGTGTTTGGTATTACTGAGTTATTGTATGTTATGGGTTTTAGTGTATGATATTTGCTATTGCAGATTTTGCAGTATTTTGGATTTGGAATGTGAAATTGTGTAACCTGTCCAACGTGACCATTTCTGAACTATATTGACCCCTTCTTGTAAAGATGTGCGTGATTCGGTTCTATTGTTGGATGCTGAGTCAAGAACTATATCATCAGCATACATGAAATATTTAATGTTACTGGGCATGGGGCGGAAGAGGGATTCTACCCTAATCAGGAAAAGAGTGGGAGAGAGAATGGCACCCTGGGTAACACCTTTCTTTTGGACATGCAGGTCAGAAGATTGAGTTCCAATAAAACTTTGAATGTGCGATTTGAAAGGAAGTTTTGAAGGTACGCTGTAATGCGACCTCCAAAACCCCACAAATTTAGCTGTTCAAGAATTGTATGTTGCCAGGTTCTGTCAAAAGCTTTTGATAAATCTAATATTGCGCAATCAATGTGGTGGCTTTTGGGGTAGTATGTTTCTAAAAGTTCTTAAGTTCGGCAAAATATGTCTCAGTAGCTTTCCCACCTCTATAGGCGTGTTGATTGATACTAAGGAGGTTCCGGTCTTCTAATTCTTGTGTCCGTCTTCTATTTACCATTCTCTCCATGATTTTGCCGATGCAATTCAGGAGAGAAATGGGGCGGTAGCTATCTATTGTATGTGGTGATTTATTGGGTTTTGGAATGGGAATTGTGAAACAGGTTTTCCAGTCATCCGGCATGTTCCCGGAAAACCAAATATTATTGTAAATCTGAAGGAGGACTGTTTTGGACCGGTAAGGAATATTTTGAAGCATTGGATAACCAATGTTATTCGGGCCTGAAGACATGCCACGGCATTTATTAAGAGCCCAATTAAGCTCATTAAGAGAAAAAAGGCTATTGTAAGTTTGGTCGGAAGCGTCAATGGGTGGAAGGGGTCTGGACTCAGATATGGATTTATGGATTAGAAAATGAGATGGAAATTTATGTGTTGCAGATGTGTCATAAAAGTATCTAGCTAAAGCCTCAGGTATTTCTGTTTGTGGAATAATGGTGTGTAGCGACCTTAGCCGCAACAAGTTCTCCACACTGTGGACACTGTCCACGCTATGGACAGCGGCTGTGTGTAGATCGAGCAGACGGCGGCATACATGGTTCAGGCGGCTGACACTCAGCGAGAACAAATTATGAAAAGAGAGCGAGAAGCGATCGAGATGAGCGAATCGATCGAGATGAGTGAAGCGATGGCGAAAAAAAGGTCATTCTGGTGTCGGTGATCGCGGGATAAGGTTAAGGTTAAGTTAAGTAGCGGGAATACAAAAGTAAAATAAATTAGTTGTAGTCTTTAAGAAATGAAAAGTTGGTCTTATTTAGTAGATCAAATAGTTTTTTTCTCGGCCAAATAGGCCATTTAGTGTTTACTGTTTCAGCTGTTTTCTGTTTTTAGAATGATTGGAGTTGATTTGTGGTTTTTACTGGAAAAATTGCAACTTGCTGGAATATTACTTTGGTGGTTGTCTTGGGGCAAATTTGTTTTTAAAATTAACCCTAAGTTAGATTTTTTGCAAATTTGACGGCTTCTCTTGATTCCTGATTGGCTTCTTGGTAGTGGTCGGCCAAGAGCGGTGTAAAAATATTGTTTCTTTTTATTTGAGCGTTGAAGACTCTTGAGTGCTTTTCGTCGAGTCTTAATGGCAGGGGCAACTGTTTTATTCCACCAGGGGACAAATTTTCTGCCAACTGTACCCTTTATAAGAGGGATACTAGTTAAGGCTGCATTTGTAATTGTCTCTGTAAAGCGTGTAAGCGAGGGAGGACCATCTAAGGGTAGTCTGTATGTCATTTCTATTTTATACTTTTCCCAGTCAGCTTCCTCATATTTCCACCTGGGACGTTTTTGAGGGCAGTGGGTTAGTTGATGGCTATGGACAAAAAGCGGGCGGTGATCACTGCCATGGGTATCGTTATGGATAGAAACAGAAAAACTAGAAGCTATAGAAGAGGAGAGAGCACAAAAATCTAAAATAGTATCTTGTTCATTAGTGGGACAGGTACGTGTGTAACTGTGGTGTTTTCAATAACCTCTATACTGCAGGTATCAAAATAGTCCTGTAGCATAGAATGTTGAGCATTGAAATCGCCAAGTATTATTGCAGGTGACGGTAACTGTGGTAACACTGTTTCCATCTCCTGAGCAACAATAGAAGGACATAGAGAAGGTGGAATGTACAGACTGAATTGTGGATTCTATTGGTGAAGATATTTTAACGGCTATTACGGGTATATTTGTAGAAATATTAATAGGGTTAGAGGGTATGTGTTTTTGTATGCCTATACCAATGGAGTGATGCATGTTGGTTGGTGTTTGGAAAAAAATGCCAGGTATAGTTATTGAATGTTTGTTTGGTATGTTTAGGTTTGGTATGGTCATTATTTCTTGTAAAGCGACTATTGTTGGGTTGTGGCGGGTAATTAGAATTTTTAGTTCATCAGAGTTACGGCTCATGCTCCTGATATTCCAGGACATGGCAAACAAAGGTGTATTTTTATTTAACGGAGGATGGGAATTTGTAAAATGATTGTTTGGAGTTGATGCAAAAGAAGATGTGGTGTAAGTGGTCATTGTGTTAAAGAAGATTTCCTCCTCTCTGACCTCCTCAACTCGATGAATGGAGAATTATCGGGTGAGAGGAGGGGCTCCTCTCCCTCGGAGTTGAGGGGACTGGGAGAGGAAGGAAGAGGGATGGGAGATGGGGAGGATTTTTTGTGAAAGGGGTTTTTAGGAGAGAGAGAGGTTTCTTCCCCGGAGGAAGAGGAGCCCTTTGAGAGGGCTCGTTTTTTAAGCGCCTTTGAAGAGGTCGCTTTGCTTCCATCCAGAAGGGACGAGGAGCAAGAAGAGTCAGACTCTTCGGATTGGTTCATTGTTTCAACTTTATCAATGGTTTTGTTTTGATTAAAAGTGTAAAAAAAACTGGTTCGTTCAATTTGCATGTTTTTGATAGTTTCTGTGAGTAAATCAATTTTCTTATTTAAATTAGCATTTTATTGTATAAGTTGGGATATAATTTTATCTTTTGGATCAGGGGTGGCAACAGATAGAGTGAGTTTATTTCAAAAGTTCTTCATTTAGATTTATTTTAAGATTGGCAATTTCTTCGTCCCTAGAATCGGGTTTAGTGGAAACGTTAGTTTGTGGATTAGAGGACACAACTTGAGCGAGAGTGAGCCTTTGTTGAACTGCGCTCTGTTTATGTAGTTGGGAATCTATGTATTTTCGTGCTTCAAAGAAAGACACGTTGTAATCAATTTTATATTTAATGACTTCCTGTTCCTTAAGATAAAATGGGCAGGATTTGTCAAACGAATTGTGGTTGCCTTTGCAATTTACACATTTCAGTGGAGCAGTGCATTCACCATGGGCAGGAATACCACAATTGTGGCAAACCTGTGAGGTTTTGCATCTCAGCTTGTTATGACCAAGGTGAGCACAATTAAGACAAAGCATGGGTTTGGGATAATATGTACGGGGAATCACTTGGAGTGGACCAAGACCCGAAAACTCGAGACAGATTTCTGCACATTAAAAAAAAAAAATTATAGCCACTATACGCTGTGCTACATGATGCTTTGAATGTCGTTGAAGCGTCAAACATGTTCAAATTAAAAAATATTAGATTAATGTTAGACGTTCTCCTACGCTTGTTTTAAATAGGCTTCTTCACCCTCAACTGGCAGGGGCATCGAAAAGCCTCATCAGCAGCTGCACGAAATAAAATAAACCATCAATACACCGATAACTCTTTGAATCCCAATCTAGCTTCTCCCACAGCGTCTCAAGGTCACACACAAATTAATTAATGCTAACACCCACCAATAACAATACACAACCGCAATGCACATATATGAAAGTTATCGAGTCGAGTCGCTTCTCTTCGGAGGTTGCTTACAGACTGAGTTTATTCCACAAAAATATCCATTACATATATGGTTCACGCATACTTATAATTAAACCTAACACTATAAACGCAATACTACTTAGCTCTATATATAATAACCTATACAAATACTACTAACATATTGACAGTATGGTAACTTGAATAAACGCATACACCACACAACACCCAATCAGCTGGCGGCGGAAGGCACGGGCAGAAGCTCAAATAAGGGCAAGGCAGGGTGAGGGAGGGAGAAGAAGCGGACAAAAAAATGGGCGCCAATATTTTTTAATTTTTTGATCGTTTTTTTTGCGCCACCGCCAAAAATTGTTTGTCCATTTCGCCTACAGAGGGCGCTAAACCTGCGCAGGCCTGCGCAGGAATCGCTGAGGTCCCGCCCGGGAATTGGGCCAAAATCTGCGCAGGCCAGCGCAGATTTTGGTACATTTCCTACACAGGAAACTGCTCGAATTTGCGCAGCGGGGCGGTTCCAAATGGATCCAAATGGTGAGTTGTAAATACATTATTTATTCCTGATTTTACTTACCGTGTGTTGTTTCGATCGCTGGAGTGCTCTGCTCTCGATGATCTTCCTCCATGCCGGATCCGTTTAGACCAGCTGTGTCAAACTCATTTCATCAGAGGGCCGCAAGTACAGATTTTCAGTGATTCGCGGGCCACAAAGTTGAGAAAAAAATATACCTCAATATTTATATAAAATACTATTTAAAATCATTATTGTTAAACAAATTCACTTTTTATACTCCTCGCTTCAAATCTAGAATCGTTTCTTATTCAAAAATTTGCGTTCCATTTCCATTGTGCTCTTTTTTATTAAAAAAAATGTTCAATATACTTTTAAAGTCACATGCAATCTCATTTTATCCTTATTATTAAAATAGGATATTTTTCATTTGTCGCGTTCTCACACGGCAGTTCTGTTAGAAAATATCGCTCAACCCCACTTGTTCACTAAGGTAGGGGAAATCTAGCTGCCTGTTGCGAATTTTTTTTATAAGCATTCTGAACTATTCATCGCTGGACGAATAACAAAAATATTTGCCTGCAAATTTTTGACAGTTCAAGAGAAAAATTGTAATAAATCGTGTTTAAACATTAGCTTTCGCTAATTTCCAAGTCCCAATTGTGCTAGTGGTATATTCATTTCTAATAACAAGAATCCGTTGTTTATGAATAATTTTGTTAAATTACGATATTTTTATCCAACGCAGATTCGTGGTGTGTGAACCCAAAAAGATTAGCAAATATTTTTTTGACACTTGAAGCGAAATTATTTGCTAATAAATAAAAGGACTGTGTGAGCTAACCTTTTAATTAGCTAAGTATTGCAGGACTTTGGCATTTCGTTTATTTTAATCCTTAATGTAAATCCTTTTATCTTAAGCATAATCTGTAGCGTTCGGATTGTGTTGTGAGTCTTTTTTAGGTCGTGTGTGAAAAGTGTTAATATTATAAGTGGTGCTTTGCGTTTTATTAACCCACGCCAAAATATTACTCACTTCTAGTGGTTGTTCACGCTACAGAAAATTTCCGTCGAAAAAGGCCCTACGGCGCCAGCCCAGCCCTTTTTATAGCGAATTGCGCCGCCTACGCTTTTCAACTTTCCGACTCGCGCGTGTAACAACTACTCGTTATCATGAGTCGTCTTGTCACCCCAATGTTTACGTTCTGTAATGTTTACGTTCTCCAACATTCCCTTCCGCAGTGAGGCTATCTCACTCCTGCACTGTAAACATTGCCTTATCTCCTGACGTTTTTGTTACACGTGTCCCTTTTATCCTAAATCCGATCACCACGCGTTGTTTCTAGCTTTGCGATTTTTGTAGCAGGTCTTTTATACATACCTTTAGCGGTCCTTACTACTGCCTGTCTCACCTGGTCGTCCTTTATTTAATCGCTTCCTCGATCAAACCCTTAGGCCAGCAGTTGCGCGGTAAGTTTTCATCCACTATTAGAACGAGATCTCCTACTCCTAACGGTTCCGCCGCTTCGAACCATTTCGTTCGTTTCCCAAGCACCGGCAAATAATCTCGTACCCACGCTTTCCAGAACAGATCCGCAATATGCTGTGCTGCTTTCCAGGACGAGTTGACCGCATCGCTGCCGCTGCTGTAAGCCACAGGTGGCTTGCTTTCGTCTGCTGTTCCAAGCAGGAGCTGGTTTGGCGTAAGAGGCAGGTGGAAGGTGGAAGAAGAGGTGGTTTGGCACCTCGTCAGTCGGTCGGCGGGGAAGGTTAAGATGTCCAAGCACCTTCTTCACCGATCGCACCAAACGCTCCCAGCAGCCTCCGAAGTGTGGTGCTTCCGGTGGATTGAACGTCCACTTCAGTTCCGGACTGCAGAACTCTGTCATGAGCGCCTCGTGGACCACACCGGCAATTGCGTCCCGTAGCTCTCGTGCTGTTCCCACGAAGTTCGTCCCGCAATCGCTGATGATCTCGCGGGGAACGCCGCGCCGGGCGATGAATCGGCGAACAGCAGCGATACACGATCCGGTACTAAGGGTGTGCGCTACCTCTAGGTGCACCGCTCGAACGGTGAGGCACGTGAAGATGACACCCCATCTTTTTTCGACGCGTCGTCCTACCGCGACAACAGTGGACTCTCTTTCTTGATGCCTGTCTGCCACGGGTGTTTCCTTTAGTCTTGTCGCAGGCATCGGATCTCTTCGGGGTAGCTCTCCTGCTGGATCGATCTGAACACAATCAGTTCTGCTTCGGCCAGTTTTGGTTGCGTCAGGGGTCCCAGTTGTTTCGTTGTTCCACGGATGCTGTTCTGGACGTTAGAAATGAAGCGGATAGCATGTGCAACGGCTCGTAAAAGCCTTCTCCACTTGCTGAATCGCTCGAACTGGATGAACCCACCTGCTTCGACACCCTTGTCGACAGTTTGATGGTGGCACGCGCTTACCCGAAGCTCTTAAGTTGTGTCGTGAACAGGTTCCACCGCCGCGGGCCACTCACACTCAGGCTCCCACAGGAAAGAAGGACCTCGAAACCAACGGCTGCCGGGTGACAGATCGGGGGTTTTCACCCACTTGGTTCCATCATCCGCTACATTGTACTTCGTCGGTAGCCATCGCCATTGTTCCACGTCTGTCGTCTCAAGCAACTCTCCGATCCGAAAGGCGACAAATTGATGATAGCGTCGGTGATCGGAATTTAGCCAGCTGACAACGTTTTTTGAGTCCGTCCAATACGTGGTGCGATGAATCTCCAGACGGTGTGATCGGATGATCGCCTTGCTCAGTCGCGCGCCTAGTACTGCTGCTTGCAACTCGAGTCTGGGAATTGATAAAAAATTTAGTGGCGCAACACGGGTCTTTGACGCAACGAGAGCACATTCGATGACACCACCCTCCTCGAACCTGAAGTAAGCCACGGCAGCCATGCCGTGCTCGCTCGCATCACAAAAAATATGTAGCTCGATCTTAGCGCTGGTAGAGGTGACACGACGGTAACATCTAGGGATCGTCACTTGCGGAATTTTCGCCAATACTTTCAGCCAGGTAAACCACTTTTCCGCAATGTGACCGTCGATTTCACGATCCCAATCATAACCACTTCTCCAAATTTCCTGCAGCAACATTTTCAGGAACATGAGGAACTGTTCCACCAGTCTCATCGGATCGTAAATGCTCATTAGCGTCCGCAACACCACTCGCTTCGTTGGAAGTTGTCCTCCAGACAGAATGCCCTGATCGTACTTCTTGGACAGCCGAAACGAAAAGGTATCCGTAAGGGTGTCCCACCACATACCAAGCACCTTTTCCGCACTGAACTCGTTACCCATGTTGAAACTCTTTTCCGTTTCAGTGATGGTCTGCACACGTTCCAAGACTCGTGACGAATTGGAAATCCAGTTACGTATCTCGAATCCACCCCGAGAATGTATGTATCGCACCTGTTCCGCCAGAGAAATCGCTTCCTGTTCCGTTTCGACACTGAACAGCATATCGTCGACGTAGTGTTCGTTTCTGATACACTCCACCGCTCGTGGATACTCCGACTCGAACCGCTCTGCGTTATGATTCTTCACGTACTGCGCGGTGCTCGGCGAACAGGCGGCTCCGAAGGTCATCACCGCAACAGCATACGTGACGGGTTCGTCACTGGCAGCATCTCCTTCCCAGAATATCATCTGGCTTCGCTGATCGGCCGGCTTTATCAACACTTGATGAAACATCTCGCGGATGTCTCCGACCACAGCCACGCTAAACTCCCGGAATTTGAACAGCACTTCCAACAGGTTAGCCGTAAGATCCGGTCCGGTGAGAAGATTGTTATTAAGGCTGATACCGTTAACGGTAGCGGCAGCATCGAACACTAAACGAAACTTACCTGGCTTATTTGGATTCGTTACAGGAAACACTGGCAGGTACCAGTCTCGGGGATGTCGTTCAGCCGCTTCAGCTTCCGTCAAGCGACGGATGTAACCTTTCTTCTCATAATTCCGTATCGTGTCTCGTACCGCTGCATCCAGTACTGGATCCTTCTGCATACGCCGTTTCAGACAGTGGTATCGTCTCAAAGCCATCGCTTTACTACAGGGCAGTCGAATATTTTCCGCTTTCCACAGCAGTCCCGATTCATATTGATCACTAACCAACACCGTTTCCTTTTCTAGAATCGCCATCGCCTTGTCGTCTTCTTTCGAGCGCCACACGCTGGTTGGTTTTTCAACAGCAATGGTGTCCAGGGAGAACATCTTCTTCACCTCGGTGTTCAACAGCTCCGCACTCACTCCGTCGCACAGGCACACGTGGAAACTATTATACACTGCTCCGGGCACGTTCTCCGCTATCGGACACGGGCCGTAAATAATCCATCCCAAACGCGTTTTCGAGGCGACTGGCTCGTGTTCGCTCCTCTCAGCCGTCTTCAATGGTCTGGTCACTCGATAATTGTCGACACCAATGAGAATACGAGGCTGCACGTTGCTGTAAGAGGCGATCGGCAGCCCTCTCAGATGCGAATACTGGTCAGTCAACTGAGATACCGCCACCGTTTGCGTAGGTAACCCCAACATTTTTACCGTTCTCGCGTTGATCAGGTCGTACTTACGGCTCCCGTTTCTTCCAGATACTTCGAGGTTAAGGCGCACGGAACAGTTCTCTTGACGCGTCACTCCACCGGTCCACTGGATACAAAGCGGCACAGGTGTGCCCGTTAGCCCCAGTTCCTCTACCAAGGAGCTATCGATGAACGTCGAAGAGGAACCATCGTCCATAAAGGCAAATGTTTCGACCTCACCGCGCGGTCCAATAGCCTTGATCGGCACGTATTTTAAAAGAGCGCGATCTACGGTTCCTGAATGCATGTGGCACAAACCAACCTCTGGAGCGCGTTCTTCATCTGGCGCTGCGATGTGCAACAGGACGTGATGCATGCCGTTGCATCCGTTTACGCCGCACGCTGTTACAATCGAGCAGCCGGTCCTATGTCTGCCGAGACACTTCTTGCACAGACCTTTTTCCTTCACGTGGCTCCTTCGAGCTGCTACTGAAAAGTGCAGAAACCGTTTACATTGCAAAAGTGAGCTGCACGTACCTTTACACAGTTGACATTGTGGCGACGCTGTATTGGTGGTGGCCGCAGCAACCGGTAGATGCTCCGAACACCGAGACGTGTGCACGTTCCAGTATGTTGTTCGAGGGGGCGGATTTCCTGATCGGTCAGTACGAACAGGCAGACGCGGTTGCTGAGAATTCTGCTCACGCTTGCCGGGTTCTTCCTTACGCTCGTTCGTAACACGGCGCAGTGGCTCCACACTGACATCTATCGCGTCTCGTGCCACTTCGCTGATCCATCTGCCAAAATCGGTAACACCCCAAATGACAATGGGACCCCCTAAAAATTTACCAAAAAATGACAGATTTTTGACAGGATCGGATTTTGGTTCGGATTGAATCAAAATCCGATCTTCTCATCGCGAGGCGACCCAGTGATGAGATGTGAAGAATGAGAAGTGAGATAATATGAGCTCCGGAGCATGCGGGCACAAGGTGATTTGATAACAAGATGAAATTAAAATAAAAACCTTGAACGGAAAGGGAAAAAAAAAATTATCTTGATTTTATTATCAATCTTGCTTGAGATATTGATTTTGCTACATGGGATTATTGTGTATGTGTATGTGTATGTCAAGGATCCATATTGGCACTTGTTTTCCAAGGCGTTGTGCATCGTGTGGAGAGAGCTGTAGAAGAGAAGAAGAGCGAATTGTTAGATTATTGTGAGAGAGAAGAGCATTATAGTTTTACCATCACATCATCGCTCGATCGAATCGAACTGTGTACGCCCGTCTTGGTATTCCACCATCATTTGCGTGAAACCATCTCGGGACTTGCTTACCATCCTGTATAGAGCGGTACAAAAGCAGATGACGAACAAAAACACATACAAAGCCAAACTGAAAACTTGTACAGGTGTGTATACGGAGTGTGAACTTGAGCGCTTTCGAAAAATGGGTATAAATCTTTCATTTCTTTAAATTTTAGGAAATATGGATATTCAGCAAAATAATAAACGCCTGCGACGAGAAGGCGAGGAAATTATTTCATCAATAGATGATTTTATGGATGAACTAATCCCCTATGAGGAAGAGCAGCAAGGGCAAGCAAGTGCCAGTGAAGCAAGTGATAAATCATGTAACGCATCAAACGCAATAATGGAAATGTTGAGAAAAGTTCAAGAAACACAAAACTCTATCCTTAGCGAATTGAGCCAACAGAAATTAGAAATTTTAGAGATCAAAGAAAGCCAAAATCTATTTCAAAAAAAGATGGCTAAACAATCGAAAAACATTTTCCAGCTACAAGTTTATATTGAGAAGCTAAGCAGTGTAGTTTGTGATGGAAAAGGAGTAAAAACTAACCCCCCTGAGGGATTTAAGACGCTAGAAAATAAGAAGGATTTAGATGATTTCAACCAAAGAATAGGATCAGACGAAGATTACAAAGTTAAAATATATCAGTGGTTGGATCATAACATGATGAAAGGAGATATGAAAAACAGGATGAATGATTCACGTGACATGATCTTCTGCCCAGAGTTGTTTGCAGGTTGTAACTGGAAAGGCGGCCCGATAAGTAACCCTAAAATTCCTTTAGCATCATATACAAATCTTTTAGAACTTTTCAGATCTATTGGTAGCAATTCATTGAAAGAGGCAACTGAAGAAGACGTTGTTGATTTCTTCAAATTGAAATTGCGATACGGAAAAGATCGTTTAAATTTAAAAAACCCAAAAGCTACGTAGAAAAGGTATTAAATATGAATCTAAAAGATTTATGGGTAGGACCGCTTTTTTTGCTGCAATCTGCAAATAATTTTGTCGCAATTAATGAATTAACGTGGTTAATTCCTCGTGTTTTTGTTTATTCATCACCTTATTCATTATTTCATCCATCCTTCACATTCACAAAAATATAACGTTTAACGTTAGAGCTGTATTGAGCCAGAACATATGTGTGAATTTATGTTTATTGAATAAGTTGCGAATAATGTTAGCAGATATAGGCATTACAATGGAATTATTTAAATTTGTTGATCTTTGTACTAAGATATTTTGTTACCATATCATTAAAAAAACATTGAATATAAAGGAGAACTCTGGCAAAGAAAATTGATTTCAACACATAAGCTTACATGTACTTATATTATATTTTTAAATATACACCTTATATTCTACTATCATTAAACTAATCTTACGACAAATTTGAGACAGAGAATTTAATTCTGCCTCTGGATTAAGTCCGACCTTATACCGGGTCTACTCGGTTGCTTATGATCTATAGCTTAATCTACTTAACCTTCTTAACCTACTTAACCTACTTAACCTACCTAACCTACCTAACCTACCTAACCTATTTAACCTACTCAACCGTATTAACCTAACCAAGGCTTTTTATGTTAAGGTATGTATTAATGGCGTAAAATGTACTTTAGCCCCAGTTCGTATTGTCTTAATTGCTACCATTTTACATTTAATATCAGTTATTGGAATAGATCGAAGCGTTGTTGAAATGTCGTTTTCGTATCCAATATAGTTATAGATTTTATCGGAGGCAATAGGAGTAGTAAAGGCTTGAAAACGTCTTACCAAAGGATACCCATGTACAACGACTGATCCTGATTCCTCGATGGCTTTTTCGTACTTAACTATGATATTTCTTTTTGTTAAAAACCAAGAATCCTTAAAAATTTTCCTTAACAAAAATCCTTGCCTAACTTGCAAAATTGTCTCATCCTTTTTTAATTTAAGTGTAGGATACGTCATACTTTCCTGGTTTCTTTGTGCTGCAGTGTCTATGTCTCGCAACAATATAATTTTTCCTATCGCTTGATGCAAACTTCGGTAGCCAGATTTTACGTAACTATGTTTGATTATTTGTAACATATTTTCACAGGAATGTGTTGACAAAGTAATCAGAGGGCCTAAATTGTTAACCTCTTCGTATACATGAAGCAAGAGATGAACATTACTCACTAGATGTATGCGATCGTACACAACACTATAATCCTCAACAAATTTCCTCAACAATGTACCGGCATACTCCCACTGGTCCTTAAATGCCCATGATGATAATATAGTTATAGCGCAATATAATAATTTAAAATGTTCGTATGCTAGTCTACCTATTCTATCTTGCAAAACAACTATACCTGCGTAATGTAAAAAACTACCGAATTCAGTACCTTTCCAAAAGTGAAGATAATTAAGAGACCTAAACTTCCTATGAATTTCTGTGGGCAGCAGTATACTTATAAGCTCTTCTGATATTTCATCTATGTCTTCCTTGCACCATTTTTTAAAGGGGGCAAGAGCTCCTTCGACCCAGCCTAGCAGAAGCTTGAAAACAATACCCAATTGTATTAAATGTAATAAATCGCTAGTAGCTATACCTTTTATCATGTCGAACTTTTTTAGATCTGTAAGAGGGGTTTTCCCTCTTCGATGGCCTGTAGAACTGGGTTTTTCTTCTCTAAATTCCTTATCTGTTCTTGGTGGAGCTGTTGTATCCTCGAAAATAACTTTTTTTGGTGTTTTTAGGGAAGTACCACAGCATTTACATTTTTTTTATTGGTATTCCGTCCACTGAAAGATTCAGCTCAAACACATCCTCTAGTACGTCCACATCGCTGAATAAAAATAAAAGAAAATACTAATGTTAGAAAGGTATTACACGATTGCTTAAACAATAATTAGTTTACCGAAAATAATGTTGAAAACAACATTCAACGCCTTGGTACCACATTTCACCTCCACCTGGAACCTTAGTAATCTGCTCGCTGACGTTAACCGGAGCTTTCAGCAATGTCCTAACATCCTGTGGAAGAGATGAAAAAGCAGAAAGAGAAGACGCTTTTCGCAGTATTCCTAGTAAATTATTACTCCCGCTACGAGCAACTTTATTGCGAATAAACCATGTTCGCAAAGAGTCTCGTAGCTTCGCGCTTTCTGGATCAGTTTCCAGGCTCGCCTCCTCCAAAAACTCTGCCTCCAAAAACTCTCCCTCCAAATACTCTTCCTCTAAATACTCTTCGCCATCAGTATCTTCGTTGTGGATGGATCCTTCATCGCTAGCACGTTCGTCATCTGTATTGTTTTCGTCCAAATACTCCTCTTCCATTGATGCCACAGGACCTTCACAGGGTTCATTCATAGCAACATCTACAATTAAACAATAAAAAGAGATGTTAGTTGATTTTTTGATTGATTTAAACCAAGCAAAACCATAATAAGTCAAGCAAATACCCTCGGCAGATTGCTGAGCTGCTGGCTGGCTGCTGGGTCCGGCAGGATCATTTTGCAATGCCCACTCCTTTTCAAACTGCTCTTCCAGTTTCGCGGCTTTTTTATAAAGCTCTCCACTTCGCTTTAACTTTTTCGGGAACATTTTCGACGACTAAATCTTCCGTCTGAAATGGCAAATAAAAAAAAAACAACACTTCTACGGATCTTTTAATGTTCAAAACAGTTTGGCTTTGTTGAACGAATTTTCGATGAGCAAAATCAATTTTGTTTTGCTTTGGCGCAACGTAAATTCGTTCAGCAATTTTTTATAACTTTATCACTCCTAAAACTGTAAAACGTTAGAGAAAATTTCGAGATAAACGTAAATTGATTCGCAGAGCGACACATGCAGTTCGTGAACAACAAGTGTTTTGGCGCTTTAAAATACCGCGGCTGAATGTCTCACCTCCCTCGGGTATCCACATACACCACACCACACAACCCCACACCTCACCATGCAGCACGCAGTTCTACTCACATGAGCAAGATCGGCAGCCGATCCAAAATCCGACCTCACTATCATGTGGTAAGGCATCTCATCCGATCGATGAAGCGCGCCAGATCGTCTCATGAGAAAATTTGGCGCTAGCCAGAATGCTCACCATACAAACCTCTGCAGCTCACCATGGCGATGAGAAAGACAATGCTCGCTCAGTACGGGGGAGGCAGCCAAAGGCAGCGTCTCAGTATGAACACGTCAAGCTGTCATCGGGCTCGCTATAGTGAGATGCTGTTCGATTGTCATTTGGGACTAAAACACCCGAATGGCCTCTTGTGTCGCGCCCATTCACGTGCAGGTTCGGACGGAAGCCTACTCACAAGCTCCCTGAGAAGCGCAACGTTATAGGCGTACTCCGGCAACCTCAGCGATTCGATCGTAGCACAGAGGATTCTCACTGCAAACCCGAACCTAGCCAGAGAACGTAGGCAGTCTGGCTTTCGCACGGGCATCTTCCGAATCTTTTCGATCGTGGCCTCTATTATTTGGTCCGGTCGCCCGTACTGCGCTTCTAACATTTCAAGGACATCCTTTAAACTATTTGGAAGCAGTAGCAAATGACCAACTGACTCCATTGCTTCTCCTTTCAGGACTCGTTGCAGCCGTAGCAGATTCTCCTCGTCGGTAAACCCGTACACTTCCGTCGACTTCTCGAACATGCGGATGAACATGGGCCATTCTCGCGATTCACCACTGAACGTTGGTAACTCAGTCACGTTTCTACTCAGTCGGGCCGACCACTGTACTTCCGACAGGTTGCTAGCATTCGCGTACTGGGTAGGAGCCCTATACGATCGCATACGATGCTGTGGTGGTATGGTGTGGTCCATCGGCGGGATAACCGATGCCTTACGATACGCGCTATCGTGACTTCTCCTCCAGGTGTAGTATCCTGGGAATCGTGAGTAACCCTGAAAATCATACGGCGGTGGTACGTGGGCTGTACTCGCGAATTGGGGTGTCTCAGGTACCCCTCTGAACGATGAAGCCATACCGAAGCGATCCGTTGCCGTTACCCACTGCTCGGCTTTAGGCCGCTGAACACTGTCCCGCATGCTGCCACCTAGTGCCATCATTTCAGCCTCTTCGAGCTCAATCAACTCTATCTCCATCTTCCTCAACTCAATCTGCCTTCTTTCAACCTCAATCCTTTTCCGAACCAATTCGGCATTTCGGGAAATCGAACCTTGTTCGATTGCAATGGCCGACTCCATCGGTATCGCAGCTAAGTACGCTTGGTGCAGCAAACTCTATGTAGCGATGAGGATGGAAGTTCGCCTCCCGTCCCGGAGGACTTCACGCTGCAGCCTGTACGGTCGGAGGACGAGCTGAACTGAACGACTAAGAGCGCAAGTTGAGCGACAAGGAATATATGAGAAATTGCGTGGGTTGGCTGCACAGCAACATCACGTCCAGAAATATGAACAAGCGGCTGAAGGAAGTGAAGGAACTGGTACTGCCCAACGGGACAAAAGTAGAAAGCTTGGAGCCAAATAATCATTTGTCTCCCTCTATCCTCTATACCGTGCTTGCTTGCCCTCATGCGCGAGCGCTCGAGTATATTCTCTCAGAACTGAGTATTCGCAGTTCAACCAGTGCAGTGAGAATGTATGTGGTAATGTGTAGCGAAATTTGTCTCTGTATCTCATTCCCCACCCCCAAAAGTCACAAACTTTACACTTTACGCGCACTCTTACAATTTTGGCGCCCACGCTACGTACAACACAATACAAAAGGTCGTTTTAACCACGCGTACTCTTCACAGTCGCGATGGTTCAATCGGAAAGCCGACACTCCAAGTCAGAGATTTGGTGTGAAAGAAAAAGTTTGTCTGACCAAATCGACACACACACGCGACGAGACACATCGTCACATCGACCGCTGTCGATGGTAGTGAGTGATGTTCTAAAAATAGATCTGTGGGGTGAGTGATATGAGGGAGGGGGGGGGGGGAAGGAGCGGCGTAGAACCGAACGTAAGCGTGAGTGAGTCGTCGCGTGTGTGTGTAACACTCGAGAACTCATTTTTTACTCTTTCCTGGAACCCACATGTTCTACATTTTTTCTAATTTTAAGCAACCAAAGTAGAGTGGGAAGTAGAAGGCTACTTCATATTCTATTTTCCTTACTACTTTTGAGCGTTTTGAATCGCTTGGGTGGATGCCACATTTGTGTTGAGTTGCCGTTGGTCTACGAGGAACGATAAAATAGCGATATCCCATTTCCCGCACGTATGTGAGCTGTTCCGCAGAGCGGCATCATGGGCGAATTTGTCCATAACAGCAAAATACGTTAGCAACTTTTTCATACGCGTATTGCGATACGTAAAATAAGCAGGTTAGTTTAAGTAAGGTTAAGTTTAAGATAGTTTAATGACACTATTTCATTAGGTTATTAAAATAATTTCAACGTTAAGTTAAGTTAGTTACAGTTAAAGACGTTCAATTCAATTATTAAAAGAATGTAAATATATTATGATTATGACTACGAAAGTAACATTTTAATTATTTCACAAAACAACCAACCAAAACTTGCTCATTATTCGCCCGATTGATCTGAAACACAAAACATAAAGTTGGGCTACGGGAGAGATACGGGAAGAGGCATATTTTTACATTCACAATGAACACCTGTGTGACAAAACTATTTCTCATTTTTAACCCTATTTATCTAAAGCACAAAACACAAACTTGGGCTACGGGAGAAATACGGGAAGAGGTATACTTTTACATTTACAAGTCTCCTTTCACCTGTGTAACAAAACTATTTCTCATTATTTACCCTACCCAAAAGTACAAAACACAAAGCTGGACATATTTTTTCTTTTAGGTTTCATTTACATAAGTGTGTGTCAACGGTACAAATGTGTATACATCGGCTCGCGCTGTCTGCACTGCAGCTAACTTGCACATCAAGGTACTGATGGGGTAGTGTTTAAGGGTACGTTTGTTTAAGTCGTCCATGCTGGCCGAGTAAATATTCGCCTCCGTCGAGAGGCACGGTTCTGTAAATGCTGGCACCTGCCTCAAGAAACCATACCCCTGCACTGTAATTTCGTTTCCCGATTTTGTGGCCGTTTCGTACCGGACCACCTCACCCGAGTTGGACATACACCACTGATCGCGGAAATTTTGCCGCAGCGTGAAGCCCTCCCGTACGGTCGTTATGGTTTCAACACCAACCGTGCGCACTGATGGTTCGTCCACCGGTTTGTTTTGCTGACGCTTGGCAACAATGACATGTTGCAGGTCCAGCAAACGATGGACCACTTGGACTAGGCTGTGCCTCCCGGAATGTACCAACTTTTTGAGGTCGTGCAAAAATGCCTCAAAAATGAAGGCCGATATGGTTTTTAAACCCTCAAACCTGCGCACGTCCTCGTAAACGTGCAGCAGGTCATGCACGTTGCTATTCATAAGCAATGGACTGTACAAATCTCTATAGGCTGCCACAAAGCTATGCAGAAATGAGTCAGCCAGTGCCCATTTTGCGCGGTGGTAGGTGGTGGTCATGAATGTTACAGCCATCGTCAACAACATGAAGTGTTGGTACGCTGCATCGTCAAGTCTACCCTCCAGAACCACGAAACCGGCAACCAGCAGAAACATCCTATACTCGGAAGCTTTCCAGAGTTGACCGTATCGCAGATCGCGCAGCTTGCGTTGATAATCTGTAGGGAGCTTTAACAGGCGCAAGTGCTCCGACACTTGACGTTGTTGCCGGCGTGGCAAGTAACACGGCAGGCCAGGGAAGCCTTTTATCCACAAATCGATCAACTTGGCTTCCACGCCCTTGTACAGTAGGTGCATATCTTCGGCCACAAAATCGGCCACGATATCACAACCTAATAGTCTGGTAAGGGGGGTGCGTTTGTTGACGTGTGTCGGATATTTGCCATCGCAAAAGTCGCTGTGGTTTCGTGGCTGGCGTTCCGCATCATACGTGAAATACATCCGGTGCCCGTCCAACACCCCTACGATCGTGCACTTCTGGCACCCGCTGTTTGCATTATGCCCTTTAACACCTGCAAGAAAATGAAACGGAAAATAATTAGAAATAATGCATAGTACCGTATTTCACTGTGCGTGTAAAGCGGACACACATTCCACTGTATATGTAGAAGGCACTTTATCAACAACCTACCTTTTATGAATGCACGTGCTGGAGCATCTGCTATGATAGCACGCGGGGCTACCCAGTAAAAGCGGGTTTCCAATTACCAGGCCGTTCATTAAAAGGTGGTTCATTTCGTCCACAAACTGATCCGAAAACTCTTCGAGGATTAACGGTTTTGATTCGCCACAAAAAATCGCAACCGTCATCACCGGAGTATTTGGCACGTTGTGAACCTGCATCAGGATGGGCCAGAATTGGGACCGGCTGCTCTTGTACAGCGGCAGGCCGTCCACAAAAAAGTTAGTTAGTTAGTTTAATATTCTTACCGAAAGTATGAAAGAAGGCATTTCCCCACACCCTGGTACCACAGCGTCCCTCCTGCGATAGGCGTAATGGCTGTCTCCGGTGCTCTGGACGCGGGCGTGTTCATTAACGTTCGAGCATCCTTGGGCAATCTGGCATTGGGAAAATGCTGCCGCAAATGGCCCAGCAAAAGGTTCAAACTACGATGAGTTTGCCCAGTTTGCAGGCCCCACAGCCGCAAACCTTCCTCGCACGAAAGGTCTTCGTACGGTTGGTCCGGCGTTTGCACCTCGACCTGGATGTCTTCGACGTCACTTTCTGCCCCGCTGCTTGCGTCGGCCATGTTGTCCTCCTCGCTGTCGCTAAGCGGAGCAGCATCGTCTGTAAAACAGCTCGGAACGGGCTCCATGTACGATGGCTCAGCATCACCCCAAGCAAAATTTTTCGGGGATGATGAACATAAACTCATGCCATCTCTTTCTATTCATCAGCTCTACTCTCTCACACGCATCGATGAACTTTTACACATCTCTTTGTTCATTGTGCTATATTTGAAGGGTTTAAAACTGATAGATAACGAATCATGTTCATGAACTAGTAGAGGTCAAATGGTAATGGTGTAATGTTTGCACCATGGTCGACATGAGTTCAATTCCATTTTTATTGTTTCCATTGATGATTTTAAGTTTTGATTTCTTTTTAAAACATGCAGCTCCAGTAACTTCAGACCCCTTTACTAGTTGTTAGAAATGCGTGTTTAATAGTCAATCTATTATTTTTATTGTTTTATTTATTTCTTTTAATTCATTTAGTATCAGTACCCCTTCATACAACAAAACAAGCAAATAGCACGATCACGAATAATAATATGGTGGCGCTACTGGCAAAGTGATTCGAAGTAAAATTAGCGATGTGGTTGGTAGCATCAAGGATGAAGCATGAGCATGAATTGGAATATGAGGGAAGGGAATGAATCCGAATGTTCATTTCTATTTTTAGCTCTTTTTTGCATGGGTTCATCCTTCACGTGTGTTCACTATCCCCGAAAATGATCTGTATTTCGCTGGTCTTTTCGGGGATAATTCGTTAACGAATTATCCCCGAAAAGACCAGCGAAAACCAACGTGGTCGGGAGCTTGGGATCGGCTTGGTTTTCTGTAATATAGACACGTAGCACATTTTACAACACTGCTCGTTACATTCACCTCACTCATAACCGTTCACCAAGTACTCACCCACAGTCGGCAGCTCCGGTTGCCGGGCACGACGGAATTCCCTCTCCACCTCCTCAAAACGCCGCTTACACGCACGTTCAGCTGCATGGTACACGAAGCCACTCTTTTTATCTGGATTACGTTCCATTTTCACGCTTTTAACACTTTGCGAAGGATAGATGTGCACTGGTTAAAGTTCTGTTGGCGTTTGTTTTAATTTCTCAACGGTTCCTTTCTCCACGCTTTGCATGGACAACACGCCAGAAAGAGATAGCGCTAGGGAGGAAATGAGCACGGACGACAGCTGACAGCCATTGGCCGTCTGACACACCAACACATCGATAGCTGTCACAGCGCGCTCAGCCGAGGGGTATGAGGCGGAGCCAGGGACGGGTAGCTCGACGAGCTGCTTGACAAATTTGCCGTAGAAGAGAAAAAGATGGCATAATACAATTCTCCGAACGCTCAGTTTGGTTTTCTCGCAGCGGCATGCTGGTATCGGCGTTTGGCTTGCACTAGTGCAGCGAGTATTCCTCTGTGCGCTCTCTTTCTTGCCACCACACGAAATCGTCAGTTCAGCTCAAGCGTTCGCCGTGAAAGGCTGCGCGCGTGTTACCGTAGCAATAGACGATGCGCAATCTCAGATTGCGCATAAATTTATCTGTCAAACGGATCGGTTTGATATATTTATCTGTCAAAAAATATTTATATATCTCGGACATATAATCTTGAAAATTTATGCGCAATCTTGGCGCAATCTGAAATTGTATGGAAATGACGTTTATAGCTCAGGGTTGGCTACGCGAAATGACATATGTTTTGATAAAACAAATATATGCGCAATCTGAGATTGCGCATCGTGTATTAATACGGTTACCGTATCAATACACGATGCGCAATCTCAGATTGCGCATATATTCGTTTTATCAAAACATATGTCATTTCGCGTAGCCAAACCTTAGCTATAAACGTCATTTCCATACAATTTCAGATTGCGCCAAGATTGCGCATAAATTTTCAAGATTATATGTCCGAGATATATAAATATTTTTTGACAGATAAATATATCAAACCGATCCGTTTGACAGATAAATATATGCGCAATCTGAGATTGCACATCGTCTATTGCTACGGTTAGCCTAAGTCCCGGGCGATCGAAGTTTTGCTAAGTGTTGAAATGTTGTGCACATTGAAATGAAGCTGCGCTTATCTTTCATCATTTATCTTAAATGTGTGATTTGCGCTGCTTCTTTTGTGCATTGGTGTGATTGCTTCTACATTTTCTTGAATGAATGCGCACTGGCCTAGCATTTGAAGTATGAAGCATTTGCAGTTGTTATTCACATGCGTTTGGTATTGTAGATTGCTAATCTGAACTTAAACTCAAGCGGTGAGTATTTTTCTTCGCTGGAGACTTTTTGTTCAAACGTTCTTACACTGCTGTATTTTGCATTGCGTTAATTTTATTTATAAATCATTAAAAGGAGATAGGTTAAAAAAAGATAATAGCAGAGAACAAAACAAAGCAAAGAATTATCATCAGTTTTGTGGACCAGCTGTAGATAATACGTCTTTATGAAAGTGGGAATGATTTTGCTTCAAAAAATTTGCCAGACAAAAGAAACGGCCGTCATCGACTATTAAAACAATCGTAAAAAGCAAAGATTGTACCAAAGATTGTACTTAAGGGAACATATCATCACAAGGAACGATTGTAACCAAAAAAAGGCTAGATACAATAACCAAAATCGAAAGACTACTAATCATGTGGATAGACGATATCACTGATAAAAGAATTCCATTAAGCAACTAGAAATATCCTGGAGAAAGCCAAATCATTGTACGAAGATTTACGATCTAAGTTAGGAATAGAGGATCTTGAACTAGCGCTGGTTGGTTTAATCGTTTCAAAAAAAGTTCGAATCTGCATAATATAAAGATCTCTGGCGAAGCATGCAGTGCAGATGAAATTGCAGCGAAATCATCTTCGAAGCAATTGATTCGCCAGACTCGGGGCCCCAACGTCCATCCTTCCGAGGGCCCTTGTCGCTAGTACTCTATCCATACGGCATACTATAAAATTTACGATCTACGAGGCCCCTACATCGGCGGGGCCCAAGGCGACCGCCTAGTCCGCCTACCGTTAGATCCGTCACTGCTACTGTTGCATTTACATATTGAGGCAAACATTGAAGACATCAGTGACCTTATTGTAGTGTATGTGTTGCGACAAACGCATCGGTGGCTAGCTGGGTCACCGTAAGTAGAACGGCTAGACTACGACAGGTGGCGCTAATAGTACGACGTATACAGTTCTCGGAAGGATCGTGGTGATTTAGCATCTGTGAAGCTGGATAATCCGTGGTGACCGTGGTGCCGTCGTCTGAAAGCCGTTGACCCCATTCGTACGCTAAAGCCGCTAAGCGACCAGTGAATTTTTTAACACTTGTAAATTGCGAAATAAACAGTGATTAAGAAAACTACTAAGATTAAGATAAACAGTGATTAAGAAAACTAGTGAACGCGAATTTTGTGCGAATCCTTTCGGTAGATTCGACGGTTACTTGACGTAACATTAAAAAAAAATCATTTTCTCGCTAATTGGATTATTCGCTTATTTCGTTACCGAATAAACCCACATTCTACGTGACAAAATGGTGGGTGAGATGAAAAGTACCAGCGCGTGTGGTACATGCGGTGAAAAGGCGATGGTAGATGTGGTAAAAAGTAGTGACTACGGCCAAGCGTTCCACTTTGATTGTGTCGAGGAAGACGAGACGGTTCTAGACCGGGAGTGGTACTGTGAACCTTGCTGCAACAAAGATTTTCCGCCGGCTGAAGAACCGCGAGATGTTGAACTAGAGCATCGCGAGGTAGATCCTCCATTCGCCAACCCTTCGACCAGCCGTATTCCACAACCTACTGTGGAAAGACGGGAGGTTTATCCTCCGTTAGTAGACCAACAACGTACCACAGAGAAAAAAGACCGTGCAGTTTGCCTTGAATCTACTGCTCCGTTGACTACCGGCCTGCGTCGCCGGTCTTCGTTTGCTAGTGCGCCGCCTTCTCCACCCCGGGGAACGAGCCAATAGTTCCCCTCGTCTCAGCTCTACGGCGTATTCAGATGAGATATACGAGTTGAGCCAAAGTCAGGTGTCTGCACGCCACGTGGTAAAAAGTGAGCTGCCTCAATTCTCGGGTGAATACGAAGACTGGTTAACTTTCATTTCAACCTACGAGGATACAACGCAGATGTGCGGGTTCTCTCCCAGAGAAAACATTATCCGGTTGAAGCAAGCCTTGAAAGGAAAAGCGCTGTAGGCAGTGCAATGCCGCTTGAGACGCGCCGAAGATCTTCCAGAAGCCATCGAGACACTCAGGGAAACGTTTGGAAGACCGGAAATGGTCAAAGATTCCCTTCTCGATCAGATCCGCCATTCACGACCGCCGAAGGAAGATCGCCTCGATAGCATTGTAGATTTTGCTCTGTCCGTAGAAGAAATCTGCGCCACCGTCAGGAACAGCGACGTCGAACGACGCTACGACGGACCGGTGCTACAAGAGTTAGTGGGATTGCTTCCCACTCAATGAAACTAGATTGGGGAAAGCACTGTTTAACTTTAAAACACAAATCTCTGGAAGAGTTTGGGAAATATATTTATTTATTTATTTATTTATTTATTTATTTAAATCAAAGTTATCGGGCAGTATGCCTAAATAACTTAATGCTAACAGAGTACAAGTTTATGCGGATAATTAAGCGGATGATTAAGAATGCCTGCCTACATGTCATCGCTCCAGTGCGTAATGAACGTCAACGCAATCCTTGACACGTCAACGTACACGCTGCAACAGAAAAGATAACGAATTCCGACCAACCTGAATCATCTACATACATAAGGTGTGCCTGCGATAACTACTGCAACGTCCTGATGAATTGTGACGAATACCGACACATGTCGGTCACGCAGCGGTGGAACCTTATTCGAACCAGACGACTATGCAGGAGCTGCTTGAAATCTCATCGAAGTGAGTGTCACGAGTCGCGTCGCTGTGGAGTTGACGGTTGCCAGTTTCGACATCATGCATCTCTACATCAAACTGGTTCCACAAGTAACTCAGGCAAGTATCGTAGCAATTTTCACTCGACCGATAACCTAAACGTTTTACTGAGATACATTCCAGTAACGCTGTACGGACGAGGAAAGGTCGTGGAAACGCTTGCATGCCTGGACGAAGGCTCATCAGTTACCCTGATGGAACATGGTCTGCTACAGGAAATAGACATACAGCAAATGGATCCCCACAACCACTCTGTCTCTCATGGACCTGGGGTCAACAACGTGAAGAAAATGACTCTTTGATTTTAGCCATAGATGTATCCGGTACAGCACAACATGCACCACGTTTCGAGATGGCTTCAGTAAGAACGGTACGAAGCCTAGGTCTCCCGGGTCAACTTGTAATGATGGAGTCATTATCGTCCAAGTATCGCCACTTACGAGGTCTTCCTATAAGCTCATATAGTGATACAGCTCCTAAGATACTCATAGGGATCGACAATTATCGTCTGACACGACCTTTGAAGGCCATAGAAGGAGAACCCTTTGAACCAGTCGCCATCAAAACACGTTTAGGGTGGGTTGTGTCTGGACACTGCGCTCAATTTCAGGGCGATGGATGGAAAGTAACATTAGCGACGCATAACGCGAGACTTTGCGTTTGTTCTAACCTAGAAGCAAGATTAGATGCCGTTCTTAAAGGAAGCTTCGACTTGGAGAAATCTAACGGTACACCACCACTACCAAAGGCAACGAAAAGAGCGCTAGACTTGCTGAGAGAACAAACCAAGTTTGTAGAAGGAAGATTCGAAGTAGGGCTCTTATGGAAACGAGAAAATATGTCCTTGCCAAATAATCGCTCGATGGCCCTACGCCGCCTCGATTGCCTTGAGAAACGCATGATTCGAGAACCAGCGCTAAGAGTAGCCATGAATGCAGTGATCAGCGAACACATCAAGAAAGGCTACGTACAAGAACTTCCTAAAACCTAAAACTGAAAAGTATGATGTCGGCAAGAACTTGGTATCTGTCAGTATTTCCTGTCTCCAGAGCCAACAAGCCCGATAAAATCAGAGTAGTGAGGGATGCTGCAGCAGAATTCCGTGGAGTATCTCTAAACTCTATGCTTCTTACCGGTCCTGACCTCCTGACACCACTCATCTTCGTACTACGTAGATTTCGAGAGTACAAGATAGCTGTCGCTGCCGACATTTCCGAGATGTATCATCAAGTACGCGTCAGTCCCAACGATCATGATAGTCAAAGATTTTTATGGAGGTGGAACAAGGATGAAACTGAAACGAAGGAATACGTAATGAAACGAATGACATTCGGCGCCGCTTGCTCACCTAGCTGTGCTCAATTTGTAAAAAACTTGAACGCTGAACGGTTTCAAGAAAGACTTCCGATTGCAGCACGTTGCATCAAGGAAGACCACTACGTAGACGACATGCTGACGAGTCAAGAGGAGATATGTGATGCGATTAAGCTTGCCAAAGACGTCTTATACGTCCACGAACAAGGAGGTTTCCCGTTGCACAACTGGATATCAAACTGTGAAGAAGTACGTCGAGCAATTGGTACCACGTCTAGCGAACAACAGAAAAATCTCAACCTTGAACCGACTTTGACCACTCAGAAGGTCCTCGGTATGTGGTGGGATGCACAACTAGACGTCTTTCGCTTCGAAATCCGTCCGCGTAATGAAGACTTATTGCTGGGAACCACTATTCCAACCAAGCGTCAGATCCTAAGTATGCTAATGTCATTATACGATCCTTTAAGAAAAAAAGGTGGCCAGGAATTAGTCCTAAAGGTAACATTGCAAGAGACCTGGAGGATGAATGTTGGATGGGACGACGAGGTTCCCCAATCCATCTATGAGATGTGGAGTCAATGGGTTGCACATATTCCAACCCTCCAAAGCATTTCGATACCACGCTGCTATCGCGAATCTGTGACAATAACTGAATGCAAAATACAATTGCACGTTTTCGTCGACGCTGGTAAGGACGGCTATACTGCTGTCGCATATTTCCGGTTTGAGACCAACGACCACGTTGAGGTCGCACTAATAGGGGGAAAGACACGCGTCGCTCCATTGAAGTATATTTCAGTACCTAGGTTAGAGCTCCAAGCTGCTGTTCTTGGGCTTCGATTAGCGAAATCGATTTGCGAATCGCATCGAGAAAAGGTTCAACAACAATTCTTCTGGACAGATTCGAGGGACGTTGTATGCTTAATGCTGATCACAGGCGTTATAGTACCTTTGTAGCACACAGAGTTGGCGAAATCCTCGAGCATAGTTCAGCCGAAGACTGGAACTGGATACCAACCAAAACAAATTTTGCCGACGAAGGCACGAAGTGGTCAAAGATGGACAAACATCTCACAACCAGCGCATGGTTTACAGGACCGTTATTCCTGCAAAACAAAAAAGAAAACTGGCACTTTGAAAATCCAAAAGAAATGACAACAACTGAAGAAATACGCTACAACGTTTGTAGTCACGCTCAGGTAGAACCCCTCATCGAATTCAGTCGTTTCAGTCGCTGGAGGCGATTGCTACGAGCGATAGCATACGTTTGGCGATTCATCAGGAACGCTCGATCACCGACTGATAAACAGATGGGAACCCTCACGACGGCAGAATTGGAACTTGCTGAACGAACTATAATCTTGCAGACACAGCAGTCCGTATTTCCAGAAGAACGACGCCTTCTAAAGAAGACTAAATGCGAGTCCAATACTCTTAAATATCTTCCTAAAAGCAAGCCAGCAGCCTTCTTAAATAGCTTCCTAGCCAACTGTATAAGTTACAGGGTTTACCATCATAATAAAGAACTGTCCACTTGTTTATAACAATAGTCGTTTTGAATAGACACCGCTGTCTACCACTTGCTCACACGTCAGATGGTGTAAGCTACTCTGTCCAATTCAATAACACAATTTTCGCCTTCGATTAGCAACTGTCAGATTCGGCACAGTTTGTTTTGTTGGGACAAATTTTACAAAAACCAAACATTTTCAAATACGTTTATTTTATTCAAGCAATATGCAGTATAAACCATAAATTTCAATAAATCAAAACATTAATTTTGTTATTTATACAACAACCACAAGAAACCGTGCCGAATCCGACCGTTGTGCAATCGGAGGCGAAAATTGTGTTATTGAATTGGACAGAGTAGCTTACACCATCTGACGTGTGAGCAAGTGGTAGACAGCGGTGTCTAAACAAAACGACTATTGTTATAAACAAGTGAACAGTTGTTTTATATGCTGGTAAACCCTGTAAGCCCTCAACTCGATACGCACGGCATCTTACGAGTTAAAGGAAGAATAGATGCTTGCGAATATGTCGGATACGAAACCAAGCAACCGATAATACTCCCGAAGTCTGGACATGTAACCGAACACCAAACCGTCATGAACGAAGTGCGACAACGTTTTAATATTCCTTCTCTACGCTCCGTATGTCATAGAGTGAGACAGAACTGCTGTTTTTGCAAAGTCAGAGAGTCTATGCCATCAGTGCCACCTATGGGGAACTTACCTGCAGCCAGATTAACTCCCTTTATCAGGCCATTCACATTCACGGGCATTGACTACTTCGGACCATTCATCGTAACGAACGAACGGCGGACCGTAAAGCGTTGGGGCGTGCTATTTACCTGCATGACCATTAGAGCGGTACACCTTGAAGTAGCATTTTCTTTGTCAACAAGCTCGTGTATAATCGCCATAAGAAACTTCATCTCTCGCCGTGGAACGCCAAGAGAAATGTATTGCGATCAAGGAACCAATTTCATAGGTGCAAATCGAGAATTATCAGAAGCCCTGAAAGGAGTAAACATGCAACAGCTGATAGAAGAACTAGACGTTCCGCACACTCAGTGGAAGTTTAATTCACCAGCAGCTCTTCACTTCGGAGGCATATGGGAACGGCTCATACGCTCCATAAAAAACGCTTCAGAATATTCAAATAAGGAAACACCCGACAGATGAGATACTGAACGGCTGGCTCATTGAAGTCGAAGGCATAATAAACTCTAGACCGCTTATCGAGGTTCCGGTTAGACTAGACGAAGACAGCCCACTGACACCGAACCATTTTTACTAGGTTCATCGGGGGGAGCAAAACCACTTTCAACGTTTGACGACAGTCCGGCAGCATTAAAGAATACGTAGCAAGCTTGTTATAGAGAATAATAGTAATAATAATAATAATAATAATAATAATAATAATAATAATAATGATAAGAATAATAATAATAACAAAAATAATAATAATAATAAGTTAGAACTTAAATTTAAAATAAAAGAATAATTAGCACTAAAACGTAGCATAGAGATGGTCGCGAGAGGGAAGGATATAGAGAGAAATAGCGATAGAACGAGAAGCCTACCCGACAGACAAAGAGAACGAAATTTTCAGGCGAGGGGTAAGTAGAAACACGCGGTGGGGGGCCGGCCCAAGATCGGATCCAAAGTCCGTTCCCTACTAGCAAAGAGAATGTAAAAGTGTGCGTCTTTCAGGCGAGGGGCATGTAGAAGCAGGGGGAGACGGCTGGAAATACGCGGAATTGCTCGGAGGCGAGAGCGTGTTTTGCTTGCTACACAGTTTTTGCACTCACACAATCACACATGTGTGAATGTGTGCGTTCACTTTCAGCCAGCGCGCTCAGTTTGGTTTTCTCGCCGGCTGCTTGCGCGTTGCCCTGTCTCGCTTTTACAACTTATGATCAAAGCACCCGTAGGCTTCTCACTCTAACTACCGTGAGTATATTTTTAGCGACGCAGGCAAGTTGACACTTGTAAAATTTGCTGCTTTTAATCGACTAGCGTCTGCGTGAAATTATTGTTTTTAAAATGTTGTAAAGTTCTCCAATTAATTATGAAAGGTGTGAAGTGTTTTAAAGAGTGCGCAAAAACGTTGTAAATGTGCAGTGTTTGTGAACTACAGGTAAGAAAATAAGTGTGGAATCGTGCATAGTTGTTTTTTATTTGTTGCACCTTGCAACTTCAAAAAATATTTCAGGTGTGTTTCTAGTGGCTCGACCATTACATGTTTTTGTTAAAATGGTGTAACTTGTACCCCGGTTATACCTGTTATTAAAAGTATACAAGCATTGTTTTAAAATATTTACCTATAATAAAAACACCGTGCCCCTTGCGATGGTTGGATATTTGTGTATCCTTACCTGATCTTTAAAAATAAATCTACCTATTACCTACTACTCAAAGTATTGGCGAGTCATTTTGTTACCTTTATCGTGCTTATAAAAATAAACACATACTGTTATTCTGTCAATTGCATTCGGGCAGTCACCTCATAAGGACTTTAACAGTCGCATTCCTTCAAAAGTCTGTTATATAGTTGAATAGTGATTTGTCAGACAAATACACCATTTTGTGAACTTACGTAAATTGTGTGTTACCAATATTAAAACAATGGAGAATCGTGAAACTGAGAATCGTGAAACTGAGAATCGTGAAATTGAGAATTGTGAAAAACGTGGAACAAGTGCGGAAAAAAGGATGCGTGAAACAAGTTCAGACAAAAAGATGCGGGAAACAGGTTCGATGTATAAAATCATAAAAAAAATCAACAACCGATACGATGCCGAATCCTTGGGCGAAACTAGCACATCTGACCTACATAGCATAAATCTGGCATCTTCAGATGAAGAGATCCCTAGTGCTTCAAACATGCCGTTATCAAGTGAATATCAAGAATTTATCGGCTGCCCAGAAGAACAGACAATTGAAGAAGAACGGATCGTCGAAGCAGAATACATTAGTGATTGGATCAATTTTGACGAGTGTGACAATGTAGAAAATTATGAAATCATAGATGACACCGAAAACATAGTAGAGACAGCCTCCGATAATTCACAGCAAACGGCACCAAATAATAGTGAGGCGATGGCGGAACGACTCCGAAATTGGGCATTGAAAACATACCAAACGCATTCGGCTCTCAACGGATTGTTAGAAATATTACGGGATACAACCAGTTACAAGTTACCCAAAGATGCGCGAACACTGCTAAGAACGAAGCAATGTGGAAAAGAAATACAGCAAATAGCTGGAGGAGAATTTTGGTATCCAGGAATAAAAGCAGCTCTGTTGAAACAATTTGGAAATGTCCAGCCAAGAGTAAACAAATTTTCATTAAATTTCTCTATGGATGGCCTGCCGTTACACAAAAGCTCTCGTAAGCAGTTTTGGCCAATACTAATGAGCATTGAAGAGTTACCCGAGGTTCCAGTATTAATGGTTGGAAATTTTTTGGGGCAATCAAAACCTGCAAACCTAAAGGAATACCTTGACCCTTTAGTAAATGAACTCAACGAATTGATGGAGAAAGGCATTCAAATAGCCAATAAACTGATAACAATACGCGTTTGGGCTATCATCGCTGACTCACCTGCGCGAGCATTTATAAAAGGTAGGTTGCGCTAAACATGTACAAATCATGACATTTTATTATTTTATAATTTTGGTATTACTAAATATTAACATGTGCTTATTGTATCTATTTTTTTTTTCTTTTACTATTAGGAGTAGTCTACTTCAATCACAAAAATGGATGCCAGAAATGTACCGTTGAAGGTAAATTTGACAAAACTGCAAAAGTGATGTGTTTTCTCGACATAGACGCACCGCCGAGAACGCACAATGATTTTGAGAACTCCAAGTACGGTGAACATCACAGGGAAACAACGCCACTTATACGTCTTCTCCACTTCGATATCATAAAGAATGTAATTATTGCTGATCTGTTGCACCTGATTGACTTTGGAGTAACACGAACGTCAATTACTGGTTGGAAATCCGGCAAGTTAGGTGGAGGCCCTAAATGGAGTCAGGATACATTAAATAGAATCAATAACATTCTTGACAAGGTGGAAATTCCTTTAGAATTTCACCGCAAATTGCGAAGTATTGAAGATACTGGTTTTTGGAAAGCCAGTGAATTTAATATGTTTTTGAACTATGCCAGTTTCATAGTGTTGAAAGAGGTGTTAACTAAAGAACAGTATGAACATTTCATGCTATACTTTTGTGCGATTAGACTATTCTCTTTCGAATGCTACAGAGAGCATTGGCCAGCTGCACATTTGATGCTTAAACAGTTTGTTGCACAGTATGCAACAATTTACGGGCAACATCGTGTCACCAGCAATGTGCATAATTTATTGCATGTTTACGAAGATGTGCAAAAATTTGGACCTCTTGTTAAATTTTCTTCTTATCGCTATGAAGCTAAATTACAGGATATCGGTAAAACCCTACGAAATGGCCATAAAGTTTTAGTACAGACAGCAAACAGGATTTCAGAACAGATTCCAACACGTTCATCAAGCAGTGAGAATTCACCGTTTCCTTACATTGAATCAAAAAGTAATGGGGTAGTTGTGCACGTCAGCTCGATTATTACTTTATATCCCAGTAAACAAAAAAATTGGTTTTTAACTCACGATGATTATATTGTTCAATATTGCAGTGCCAAAGTGGAAGGATCAGTTATTTACATAAGCGGAAAAGCTTTTAGTGAAATAGATGAAACTACCACATACCACTCCTCTAAGTGGATGATAGATATATATGAAGTGAATGTGTGCGATCTTTCCACAGAAGAAATGGTATTTTTAATATCAGATATAAAATTTAAAATGGTAGCAATTAATGTTAGTGATAGCAAAATAGTATTAGTACCTATGCTTCATAATTTATTATAAAACATATCAATAAATTAAAATGTTATATTATGCAACGGTGAATAAACCCATAACTTGTGTTGTATTTATTTGTTTTCTATGTATCTCATAAGAAAATGCAAGAATTTTTTCAAACGCATTGTGATAAGAATAAATGTATTAAAATATTGTTTTCAGATAAATTTATTTCTAGAAAGTAACATGTATCCGTTTATTATAATTCATGTGGTCAATCAAGTAAACCAGCCTCTATCAGAGGTGCACAGTCTTTCTAGAGCTAATTCACTTTAATAAAACTTATCCTACCGGGGAAAATCTTATGTTCCTTCTCGTTTCAAAGAAGAAATATGTAGCATACAGCCTTTTTATCATTTGGATGAAATGATTTAAAAGATATTTAAATTATATTTTGGCGCAAAGTCCTGCGCGGACAAAAACAATTAAAATTTTAAAAAGATATGTTTTTATTTACATCACAGTTCGTTTTATTTGTTGCACCTTATCATACTAATTGTAATTCTATTATAATATGTACATCACAGTTCTTTTCATTCATTGCAGCTTATTGTACTAATTGTAATTCTAATATACTATATACATCACAGTTCGTTTTATCAAAAAAAAAAAGTTCATTCGCTAGGACGGTAATGAGGTGTTGTTAATTTTGATTCCTCATATTCGCTTCTTTCACTAGCATGTTTGAGTTTTTGTTGAATTATTTTCTCAACATATTCCAATTCTACTTCGACACCAATATGGTTTGTTGCCACAGCCTGAAACAAACGCACAATATTTACATATCTGCTAAACTGTAACTTAGCAACAACATTAATCCTTCCAGACCAGCTGAATTTCGCAAAAAACTTTTTATCGAAAAGTATGTCTATTGCATAGTGCAATCTATGTCTGGCATATTGAGAATTAATTTCAGCATCAATGCGTTGCACTATTGCATAGAAATATGTTGGGTCTGATTGTAATTTTTCTTCCATTTGTTCCAACATTTCCAAATTACTTATTTTCTCTAAATGAAGAGAAAATGCATTTAGTCGAATTTTTTGCATTGGTTTCACGATATTAAAAATTTCGGTTATCATCACGAAAGCTTGATCACTTTGGGCTTTTTCTTTTTTTTTTTTCAACACGACACTCCTCGCAACATGTATGTCCTTTGGAGGTCTGGTTTACTGAATCACTGTCATAAATCTGGTGCATGTGGTTATGTGAAGTAACTTGATTTGTTTCTATGGCTTCTCGGGACTCTATGTTTGAAAACAATGCGGAATTCGGCGGCAAAATCTCATCCGATAATATCATCACCGGACACGGAGTTTTTTTCAACGGATTTGACAACACACTTGTAGAACCGCTCGACGTTGGATGCAACGAGGAATCCCCTACAGATGCGCCTAATGTTGAAGCTGTCGACGTGGACGGATTTAAACACCTTAAAATCGTGCCACGAGGAAGGCTAGCTGCCAGCGTGGCAATATCCGGTAAACTTTGCTCAGGTGCTTTGGACGAGGATGGTTGTGGATTGCAATTTAAAACTGTCGACGTGGTCGGCTGTACACAAATCATCGTGGCGTCAGGAAAACTTTCTGCGAAAGAATATTCTTCTATGTTTGACGATACTGCTGTGCATGATACTGGAGACATCAACGGTTCAACACATTGCATCATCCAGGAACCAGGACCAGAAAGGCAGGATGTGGTAGGCCCTGTTGTAACTGCACCCTCTGCTTCACCAGTCGAGGTCGGATATTGTTCCGTCGTACCACTATTTGCCTCAATATCGGCCCGGTAGTTCTTTTTTCCTGGACGACGGGTAATAGCATGCGTAGGAATATGTTCCGACGTGTTTAACAGTCGAATTGCTTTACCGGGGCCATGTGTCAATTTCGCGGCCGATGGAATGTGGATTTGATCTTTGCTACACGAAGCAACACTCGAACTAGGCGCGGACGCATCTTGCACGTGCAGCACTGCAACCTGTTCCAACGGTGGTAGATCATTCATAGCCGTATTAGGCACATGGGACCTGAGCGTTGCTTGCGTGGCAAGGATATCCAAGGCCGACATTAAATGGATTGCACTTTGCGCACCTTGTTCAGTCTCCGTTGCCATAAGGCGCGCGTGTTTAGCCGGCGTCGACATCTGCAATTTGAAAAGGTAAATTAAAATCCACTTCATCTTATGCTTATTAATAATAGTTGTTTTTACATGTCACATAACTCACATTGTTCCTTTTTCTTCACAAGCTCGATTGCTTAACTCGTCGAAACAAACAAACTGCAACGAATGCGGACTGAAATTACGAATGACAAATACAAATAATAAAAGGTGACCACACTTTTGTATTTCACATATTAACTTACAAATCACTTGCTTATATTTTAACACAAACTTTTAACTATTTTTTTCAGGATCTACGCACTTTACGATGTTGTCGGTACCGAAATGCAAACAAATGTGAATTGACAGTCGAAATAAACCGGCGTAAGCGATGATACACACACAAATGTAGTTCAGCGATCTTTCACGCACACCACGGAAAAGAAATATTGCAAAGTGCGGCAACAGCGCAGCGCGCAAGTGCGGCAACAGCGCAGCGCAAACCGAAAGAAACACGAGAGAGCAAGAACAGCTGATCCGCGCATCCAGCGCAGCGCGAGAGGAAAAAAACGGGAGGGAGGGGGTATCAGCTGATCAGCTGTTTTGTATCGCGAGAGCGCCCCGTGTAATTTGAAGGCATGCGAGAGAGCGCTGCGCGCGCTCACTCTCAATTCGGAAAAAAATCGCTTCCCTTCGACTATGGCGGCCAATACAAAATCGACCGAACCCCTTCCCCCTGTTTCTACATGCACCTCGCCTGTAAATTTCGCTCTCTTTGTCTGTCGGGTTGTTTTGGGCTCGAAATTAAAAATGGCGAATGGAGCGCTACCACGGAGAGAATGCGCTCTCTTGCTTGCCTTTAAAATACACGAGGCGCTCTCGCTGTAAAGAACGCTCGCTCGCGCTTTTTCATCGTATTTTCCTCATACCCCTTCCTTCCCGTTTCTTTCGGCTTGCGCAGCGCTGAACTGGTACCCCCTCCCACTTGATTCCAGCGAATTGCGCTGCGCTGGACTGACACCCCCTCCCGCTCGTTTCTTTCGTAGCGCGCTGTGCGCTTCCCTTCATTCGGACTTGGTGCACCCGAATCAAAACAAAAACTTGAACACATCAAACTTGGTGTATATTTTATCACTTTTATTGCAAATAAAGGGGCATTTTCACACATAGCTTCACACAATCTTGCCACAAAATCACACACATTATTTATATAAAAAAAATCGCCGTATTTAAAATAGTCGCCTAACTGCATGGATACCGTTGTTGATGTTCAATACAGCAAACAAATATTAAAATGAAGCAACGCAAATCACACATTTAGGATAAATGATAACAAATAAGCGCAGCTTCATTTCAATGTGCACAACACTTCAACACTTAGCGAAACTTCGATCGCCCGGGACTTAGGCTAACACGCGCGCAGCCTTTCACGGCGAACGCTTGAGCTGAACTGTCGATTTCGTGTGGTGGCAAGAAGGGGAGCGCACAGAGGAACACTCGCTGCACTAGTGCGAGCGAGACACCGATACCCGCATGCCGCTGCGAGAAAACCAAACTGAGCGCGCAGGCTGAAAGTGAACGCACACATTCACACATGTGTAATTGTGTGAGTGCAAAAACTGTGTAGAAACCAAAACACGCTCGCGCCTCCGCGTAATTCCGCGTATTTCCAACCGTCTCCCCATGCTTCTACATGCCCCTCGCCTGAAAGTTGCACACTTTTTCATTCTCATTGCTAGTAGGGTATCGACAAGTGAGAGACTCGCAGCTCGCAGATCTCACGGTGAGAAGAGATCAACAGAGAAGCGCGATTTCAAGAGAGGAGCGACTCGGTGAGATCGCATGTGAGAGCGGCAGGATGGAAACGAAACGCGAAAACCCAAGCGAGTCAACACGCTTGAAAGTAGCAAGGAAAGTAGAAATGAAGTAGCCTTCTACTTCCCCTTCTACTTTTGTTGCTTAAAATCAGAAGAATGTAGCAAATTCACTCAGCAAGCGGATGAGCGCTCGCTTCTTTAACTATACATGTATAGTACGTGGAAGCGCGCAGCGCCAGGAATGTATATGTGTCAGTGCAAACGAACATCAGATGGGTCAACCATTCTGTTCGTAAGTATTGAGGGGGGGGGGGAATAAAGCCGAAAAAGTGTGCAGTGTAAAAAAATCTCCTTCCCCTCCCGCGCGCTTGTTCGTTTGTGTTGACAAGAGCACACGGTGTGTTTTGGTGGTTTTGTTTGTGTGTTCGATATTGCTTGCAATTTGGTATTGGATGAATTCTTGGAGACAGTGTGTTGTATGGCGGGGGGGGGGGGGGGGGGGAGAGGGTGGGTTGTGTATTTTGCCAAGCCAAGTGTAGTGTGTGTGGTAGTGTGAAATTGTGTGTATTGATATTTAGTGGTGACGGATGATTCATTCCCGCGGGAACCAGTTGTTGACCAGGCAGCGTGAAACTTTTTCTGTAAAGAGGTAAGTAAAGATTTTGGGTTATTTTGCAAAGCCAAGTGAGAAATGTTGCACCGGCGAACCAACTTCACTACGAAGGAGGCAATGAATATGTGTGTTTCAAATCGAGTTTTAATCTAGTAGCAGCTGTTTTTGTTATTCGACTTCGATTTGAAAAAATTAAAACCAAAACATTTGTTCACAAGCTGTAACGTGTGGTGAGTGTATATTTTAATTAAATGAAACATGACAGTAGGCAAGTGTAATTTGATAGCTATGGTCCCGTGCTATAATCGTCAAATCTCATGATTGAACACATGCCCGGCGTGGGATTAAATCTAGAGTGAACCGTCCCCCTGTATTATGGACTAACTATTGAAAGGAATTGTGTGGACCATGTTTGATGCGTATTATGACATGTGTAACAGGTGATATGGGCGAAGAAAATAGTGCAGATTATTTTATTTATATTAATTTTTTGTAAAGAGTGTTCTTTAAAATAAGCAAATTCTAATAATTTGCTAAGTAGGCAGGAACACATTTGAGGCTGGTGCAACAATGCTAGAAAAAAAAAACAATACTAATATTGTGTGTAAAGGTTTGCGTTTTATGAAGAGAATTAATATTTTCTGTTATTTCAGTGCGCAATGTCCGAAAACGTTTTCGTGGATATTCCAAATAATGAGCAAACATATAATGCTCAGGATTGTTTTGCTCCCAGATTACCTTTGGTTCGTTTGCCCAACGGTAAGTAACTGTGTAATGCATATAGTGAAACAGAAAATAACTGTTCTATTTTACAATGCCGAACTTACGCTTCACACCGATTATTTTACCAAGTGAAAATCGACCAGCTAGCAGTAGGTAGCAAAACGTAGAACTCTGGCAACCTTCGCTAATTGTATTTTATTTCATTTTCAGCTTCTACAAAACTTGTTGCATGTAATGATGTTTATACACCACATGATTTGAGACATATTTCAAACGATGGTAAAGATCTTTTTTGTACCATATATTTAAAACATAATATTTGGTAATACATAAAGTACAACTCAAGACATTTTTTTTTCCTTCAGATCAGCATAAATGTTGCAAATGTAGTACGGACGAAGTTCATAAACTGAAACAACAGCTAGCTGTGAGCGAAGCATTGAATAACAAATTAGAAGAGGAATTAAAGTATTATAAAAATGTTCTAGAGCAAAAGTTAGAAATTGTTTTAAAAAATTCGGCCTATCAACGAGAAGCGTTCCAGGAGTTCGTTACTGTGAGTCGTCCAAGAGAAGGTCTTCTTCCCAAAACTAATTTTGAATTCGCTCCAATGCAAAACGATGAAGAGTTGCAAAATTTTGACAGACAGTTAGGTACAGATGCAGAGTACAAAGCAAAAGTCGTTCGTTATTTACAAAAACAAGTAGATCGATCAGATGTGCTGAATCGTCTGCATTCTTTAATAGACTTGCTGTTTGGCAAAACATTTTTCTCTAAATTTTGTTGGATGCGTAGTTATGATAAAAAAATCCCAAAAAACCATTTAACATTTATAAAAACGTTATAAACCTGTTTCAAATAATAGGGACAAATGAAAATATTATGCCTTCCACAGCATTTGTCAAAGAATTTCTTCAGCAAAAATTTAAAAATTCCTTAAAACGAATCCATGTCTCCGATCTCAAAACTACAACATCATTTAAAAAAGTTAATGTTAATAACGATGATTAATCTTTATAACCCAATCAGAAAATCAAGCAAAAGCTATTGAATTGAAATCTATTTAGTAGGGAGTATGCCGATTCGTAACAGTTTACAATTTCTTGGCTGTGGCATAATTGGTACAATTATGTGTATGTTACTACGTTACCTAATACTAAGCTAACTGATATGTTAAACGAACTAATGCATTCAATATGAACTGATGATGCGATGAATGTAAAATAATTATTATTATTCGTTAAATTAGATAAAGCTTTTCAATGCGAAACATGTTTCTCAGAATTTGTAATGTAATGAACTAATACAAGTAGAATAGGTAATATTGTTTTCTTGTTTACATTCATATTTATTGTTTTATATTTATTCTATATCAATGTATGTACTAGCGGAATAAACATAGTATCATTCGGGGTTATTCCTTTAATACATACTAACTTACATTTAATAAAATCAGCATTTAATTCTAAACGATAATTTTCAAGGCTTTCAATGTTCCCCTTAAATATAAATAACTCGCTAGAATCAAATGGCTCGCTAAATGCTAATCCTTTTACTGCGAGCTTTTGGCCACTTATGGACAGTCTACCACCGTTAACCGTTTCCGTATTTGTTGATTTAAATTTTATTATGCAGCAGTCCTTCGTTAGAAACCAACAATTTTTATCATTGTTCTGCAAATTGAAATTTTCTCGGACATGAACAGTCGTTATTTTTCCTTTGGTGCAGATTGTAGGATATTTTACATTGCTTCTTTCCATTGGCATTTCGAATTCATCCAACTCTGAAAGTCTGTTGATGGCCTGCTCAAGATTCTTCCATCCACTACGAAGTAAATTTTTCAGGTATTGAAGCATGTTTTCGAATGGATAAGTAGAAATTTCTGACAAGGGTCCAAAACGATCAACGTCTTCAAATACGTGCTGCAAATTGTGGATGTTGCTCGTCATATATCGCTCGTTATAGACTGTGGGGAAATCCGCTACGAATTTATCCAGCAGTTGTCCAGCGAGAGGCCATTTTTGCTTGTAGACTCTTGTAGATAGAATTGTTATAGCACAAAACAGCAGCAAGAAATGTTTGTATACATTTTGTGGTAGATGATCTTTCAGTACTGCGATCGCCGGATAGTGGAGAAAAAATGCACACTCAGATGCTTTCCAGTACTTGATGTACTTTATAGGACGCTGCTTTCGATGCACTTCTGATGGTTGCCGAATCTTGTCCAATGCTTTATCTATCAACTCAATTTGTTGTTTGTTCCAAGCTTTTATGTCCAACTTGCCGTCTCGCCATCCCAAAAGTAAACGCTTCATGATCCCGAGGTCGATGAGATGCAACCGATCTGCCACAATGATATCACGTATCATGTCGAATTGTGCCAGTTGCAAAAAGGGAGTCGGTATGATTCGGTGCCCAGGGTAATTATCGGCTCTGAAGCCTTCATCAGTTTTTTTAGGTGCGTTGATCCCACAAAAAACCGTTGTTTTAGACTCCTTGTTGAATACTCCATTGTTAGTGCATTTCATACAAGATGCGTATCCAGTATGTCCTTTAACGCCTGAGAATAATTAAAAGTAAAATAAAATATAAATAATTTTGCTGGTCGTTTATATGCATAAAATTATGTATCTTGATTACCTTTTATAAAAGCCCTGGCTGGAGTGTCAGCAACGATAGCACTTAGCGTAATGGTGATAAGTTCTCCGTTGATTTTGATTCCGTTAGAATGCAAAAGGTTTAATTCTTTTACCAACGGACCGAGATACTCATCGATGCTATCCGGCTTTTTAAGACCACAGAAGATAGCGGCTGTCATAACCGGTGCTTTGGGTAGTTCGTTGATTTTAAATAATATGGGCCAAAATTGCATGCTACTACTGTTGTGCAATGGTAAACCATCTACTGAAACAGTCAATGAAAAAGTTGTCGAAGAAGGCTTTTTAGTTCTGTAAAAATAATAAAGACAAACCAAAATGTTGGTATGCATTGCGAAAAGGAAATTATGTAAAATGAAATAAGACTTACCGAAAATAATTAAGCAAGCATTTTGTGATTCCGCGATACCAATACTGTCCACCGCCAATCTCTTTTATTTCCGACGATGGATTACGTTTCGTCCTCAACAAAGTTTTTGCAGTTGACGGAACTTTAACGTTTGCTTTTTTAAACAATTTTAAAACCATATTGACGGAACTATGCGGTGCATTGCTCGACAACGCCCAAAATCGAAGGCCATCTTCGATTGACATAGTATCTATGTTGCGAACACTGTCGTCTTCCACATCGCTGGTGTCAGAGAAACTTTCGTCTGCGTTGGTAAAGTCAGACAATTCCGGTAACTCCTCTGTTACCACTTGCTGCATTTCTTCTTCATCAGGTTTTGTAGTAGTGCATGAGGCAGGTACGTCATGTTGCTTTGCTGGGAAATGCACTTGCTGCATTTCTTCTTCATGAGGTTCTGCAGTAGTGCATGAGTTGGCAGGTACGTCATGTTGTTCTGAAAATTAATGGAAAAGGGTTTTTAATAAAACATAACTTATGCTAGTTTTCATTACGTTTTTTTACGGGTTCTTTAACTTACTTTGACGACTCGATCCAGCCTCCATTTTATCCTTTTTATTCACTTTCATTTTCATATGATTTGCCGCCTTGCGATAGAAAGCACCACTTTTACGAGAACGATTACGGTTCGCCATGTTGTTCCTGTTTCGGTCTACACTTACAGTGACTTTGTATATTTTTTATAAGAAGCACTGTTCACGAAACAACTGACACGATAGCACTTTACGCCGTTTAAGGTAGAACTGAATTGGAATAAAAAATATTAACCCTTATTACACGGTTTTGTATGCCGGTGTACAGATTTGGAGTTTCTATGCTGGCACAAAATATAATGTGCTGTCTATAGTATTTTACCCGTTCTGACAATGATCACGCTGTCTATGCGTATTATTTCACATATTGAAAATGTACCTGTTTCGTTAATATCCGATTTTATTTTGCTTCACAATTCGCTTTTACACACACGTGGTTTCACTCCTAAATATTGTTTGCGACTGCGCTCTCTCTTCTGGATCATATCCTTTTTTGCTATAGCTTAGAAGTCTATACCAAAGGATAGATACAAAAAATCCCTAATGCAAGAGCAGTACCGCACTATGCTCTGCGCCAAAATCTAACAGCAAAGCATCCACGATGCGTACACAGCCTAATATCTTCATCCGTTCTTTCTTCTTTCTTCCGCTTTCATGTCCTACGTGCCTACGTTACTTTCTGTCGTGTACACATACGTTTACGCTAGTTACTTGTGCGTAATAAGTGCGCTTTGCTATGATTTGTTAAAATGGGCAAATTTTGTGCTGTGTGAAAAAATGCACTTATAGATGAAATTTCCCCTTATCTTAAAAACAATGAATTTTGAGTAGAGCTCAATACATCACGAAATATATTGCAGTACAATATAGCCAGTCTACACTTGATTAATGAATCATAAAAATTAATAATAATTATAATAATAATAATATTAACAATAGTTACAATAATTATATCATTATTAAGTTTTATTATGTTTTTTGACATATGGCGTAACAGATATTGGTTTATTCTACAACATAAAAACAGATTGTTTGCTTAGATATTTTCATATACTATTGTATTAGATATAACTCTATTCTCATGCCTAACTTATTGCCTTTACAATACAATAATATATATTTCATATTTAAAGAATATCTTATTTTAATGTTATGAAAATTTTACCATTTTCAAAATAATGCATTCAGAGCTTCCAAAATTCTAACATCAAATAGTTATATTTGTTTTTTGTGTAATGTTGTTATACTCATTATAGAGCAAATATACCATCTCTTTAAATTTAAAGCAAAATAAAATTTTTACATATAAGAAAAAAAATAAAACCACATCAAGAATTGAACTCAGGACGGGCATATTGGAAATGCGTACACTTATCCTCTCCACCATGCGACATTGATAATATACGTATGCAAGATATCGCTGCACGGTTTGGTGTGCTGGTGTGCGAGGAGTGATGCAAAATAAAATCCACCGAATATGAACACACACATGCACATTACATGGGTTCCCATGCGGACGTTCAATCATGAAGAGTGAATTGGTGTGCGGGTGGAATGAAGCCAAATAAAATCCATCGAATATGAACACACACATGCACACTCCATGGGTTCGATTGCGGGTATTCTATAGAGAGTGTATACTTGAGCACCCATGAGCTACCTACAGACGTGCATGCATGAGTGCAAGCAAGCGCGGTATAGAGGATAGAGCGAGACAAACGATTATTTTGCTCCAAGCTTTCTACTTTTGTCCAGTTGGGAAGGCGATCAGTTTTTGGACGGACGTAGTGAAGGAGAGTCACAATAAAGGAGTGTTTCAGAAAACTACAAGTGGCGTATTGAAGGATGTTTAGAAACAACGATGACAAGGGCTGCGGTTACGACAATGGCGCAAACCACGCTCCCAAATTGTAAGTATAGCAAGTTTTGTTAAAACATTGACGGAATTTTGTAAATGAATCTGATGTGCGGATCAAACGAAGGTAGATATGTGTTATGTGTGAACGATTGTGATTTAGTCGAAATACAAGAAAACGGAACACATTACTTTATATTAGTGACTGGTGCGTGTGTGCAGCATCAGTGGAAGCAATATTTTTCTCGATTGCGTTTTGTGATTAACTCCGATATATATATAGCCGCTTGATATATATATATATATATATATATATATATATATATATATATATATATATATATATATATATATATATATATATATATATATATATATATATATATATATATATCTATACGCTGTTTTAACAAAAGTGTATGGGCGGAATTCATGGAGATGGATACCGGCTGAAGTGATAAGTAAGTTGGGGAACGTCATGTATCAACTAAAAGGGTCAGATGGCAGAATGCTCCGAAGACATCAAAACCAAATGCGGAAGCGAGCATCGAAGGACATCCCTCAGATACTGCAGCCAGGTAGCGAATCCATTCAACTACCCATTCGACTCCATTCATCCCCCAATAACCGACCAAATAACGTCAGGAGGATCGTGCTCGGACCCTCTCCCTCAACCACTCTCCCCGGAGCGGACGGCACCCCCGGAGACCAGTACTACCATGTTACGTTCACCTCGTCGGTCTTCAAGGAATAGAAGACCCCCGCGATGGTTCGACGCGTTCGTGTTTTAAAGGGGGAGATGTTATGGCCCAACCTGCCTAACACATTAGGCCACTCACCGACGACAGGCAAGGGTCTTCGTGTGATGTGTGAGTGTAGGAGGTCGGGTCTCTCGGGAGAATGAGAGGGCATCAAGCGGGAACCGAGCGACGGTCGGGCACTCGGTACGAACAGGCAGAAGGGCAACGACATTATCAGTGAATACACGGTTTTTACCTACTTCGTAAGCTTAAACCCTTCCCGCGTTGTTGGCCGTTGTTGAGTAGCGCAACATATCACAACAGAAGGTGCTATTAGCAACGATCCAATTCCGTGCTTCGGTCTTTGTGAACACTATTACCACGATAAGTGCATTGGACTTTCAACCCCGCTCTTGCGTGATTTTAAGAAGTCACAAAATTTATTCTGGGCTTGCGCGGATTGTGCTCAGCGTTTGCGGGCCGTTGACAATTTATGCTTCTCGCACGGCCTTTCTCGTGACGCTGCCTACCTGTTGGAATCGTTGCAGTCCGATTTCCGCGATTCCTCACGTTCTGTGCAGGCGGCATCAGCTGGCTTGCGACTTGAACTTTCCTCTTCACTGGATTGTTTTAGAAACGAGATAGCTTTGATGAAACAGGAATCAGCAACATCAATTCGTTCCGTGAAAGATTTCATCGACTCACTTACTGCTTCTCACTCAATGGAACGCAACTACTCACAGGCTCCACTACTCACAACGCTTGCTGAAGTTAAGCATGGCATCAAGGAGCTTGATCTCATGCACCGTGAGCTTCTCACTTCCTTCAACTCACTAATGAACAAGCTCAACTCTCATCTTGCCACGCATACCACTACATCGAGTGCTCACCATTCCGCGATTCCTGCTACGCACTCAACGACCACGAATCCAGTTGCGGCCTGTAAGCTCACCCATCAAGCTGTTGGTGATAATCCTTCCAAACGTCGATTGATGGATCGCTCTCCCGACCCGTCGCCTACCAATACCGTTACACGCGCTATGCTGTCATCGGGCACAGGGTTGTCCTGCAACAATATTACGACCGTTCCTGAACGCTCACCCCGTACTTGGATCTTTATCTCCCGTATCGCTCCTGATACTCCGATTGAAGCGATCCGTGAAATGGCCTGTTCTAACATAGGGACAGACGACATCTTGGTATATAGCCTTGTACGACGCGACCGGGATCTTTCTACGCTCTCCTACGTATCTTTTAAAATTGGTGTACCGAATTCGCACCGGGCTATTGCTTTGGCTGCTTCAACCTGGCCTCGCTTGATCTCTTTTAAGGAGTTCATCGACCTTAATCCCCGCTCCGTCAACGTTTATGCGACCCACTACTGCAGCATCCCTTGCACCTTCTGCGCCTATTAATCGTGAATCGGATCATCCTTCATCGCCACCACACGCCGCCACCACATCAACCACACGACTCAACTGCGAAACGCTGATTTCACTATTTCGCCAGATCATGGCCCTATGAGCTTGCCTTATACGCAGTACTTTCAGCAAACGTAAACCGGCTGATCCGGCTGAAGATTTTCATGAACTACCGACTTTACCCGAATTGTTGGAAGCTAACCCTGCATCTAATACACACAATCCGTTCGACTCTCTTCCGCCGATAATAACGTGCAGCGAGAGCACTCCCGGCGCATCTCGCTCTCTCATTCCTTCGATCGATCGACTAAACATCTACTATCAAAACGTAAGAGGATTGCGCACAAAACTAGACGAGTTACGCCTCTCTCTATCTGAGCTTGATATGGATGTGTTGGTGTTAACTGAAACATGGCTCGATGGCTCAATTCCGTCCTCTCTTATCTCGGAGGATGCGTATGTCATCTATCGCTGCGACCGAAATTCTCTCAACAGTAACCGTTGCCGTGGTGGTGGTGTACTCATTGCCTGCTCTTCCGTGCTGAACACGTCAACTTTATCACTGCCGTTCGACTCGCTGGAGTCTGTTTGGACAATTGTTAAGCTTCAAAACCTTGCAATCTATATCGGCGCCGTTTACATCCCACCCGATTTGCGTTCTTCCGAAGTAGTCCTTGACGATTTACATGAGAGTGTTAGTTTCGTTGCTGGCAAACTTAAACCAAATGATCTTATGGTGTTACTTGGTGATTTTAATTCACCATCACTCTCCTGGCAACCGTCGGCATCGTGCGTTAATCAGTTCATTCCTACTGGTGTATCTCGTGAAAATGTTTCTCTGCTTGATGGAATGTCGGTAAACGGTTTGCTGCAATTATCCGACATAAAAAATATACGCGGAAGACAATTAGATCTTCTATTTGCCAATGCTGCCTTCTTGGAGTGCTCCGGGAGGTTCCCCGTCATAGCTTCACCTGTTCCACTCGTCGCGCTAGACAATCATCATCGTGCTCTTGAGACAAGCGTGCTCCTTACGCACTCTCGCCCTGCATCCTCCCAACGAATACCTACGGCTCGTATGTTCAATTTTTGGGAAATTGGACTACCAAAAGCTTCATCGTATATTAGCCGATACCGATTGGTCCTTATTCCAGATAAATATGCCTGTGTCATCTAATCTCCTGTCCAACTATCTCTGCTCCAAAGGATTGAGAGGATCCAGAGACGTTTTACAAGGATCGTATTTCGTAGGTCGCTGGGTCATCACTCTATTCCGCTTCCTTCGTATGACGATAGATGCACTCTATTAGGCCTTGCCAAGTTGGAGCACCGCCTCTCGGTCGCTCAGGCTTCTTTCGTCGCTGGCATATTGCTCAATACGATTGATACTCCTTCACTTCTGTCGCGCTTACATTTGTATGCACCTTGTCGCACCTTACGTTATCGTTTTCGTCTCCAGTTACCTATATGTCGTACACGTTTTGCTCGCAATGAGCCTTTTGTAAGAGCTATGTCGTCTTTTAATAGTACTTCTGATCTGTTCGATTTCAACATATCCTATCCTGTCTACCGATCCCGTCTTCGCTCCTTTTCCGTACCATAAACTCCTTCCAACTCCTTCGTGAATAATTGTATACTATAGACAGTAAGCACTATTACTGTAACCCAACGTGACCGAGCAATTAAAAAAATAAAAAATAAAATAAAAATATGTATATATATATATATATATATATATATATATATATATATATATATATATATATATATATATATATATATATATATATTGTAAAACCTCGAATTTTACCAATTTGAACTAAACGTTGAACTTATAACAGAGGCACAAAATCGCAAGGCAGAAGAATAAACAGAAGGCTGAAGGTGTTGTCAGTACAACGATCCGTAAACGAATGATCTTTATTTTGACATTCAGATTATCGCACAGTTGTCATGGTGATGGTCATATTCTGATCCGGCATATTGAGCAGGTCTTATCAGGGGTCAAATCTCCAGGATATTACAATATATATATACATATATGGATACAATATATATATATATATATATATATATATATATATATATATATATATATATATATATATATATATATATATATATATATATATATATATATATATATATATATATATATATATATACAGTAGAACGTCGATTATCCGGGGACGGATTAATCGGCGGGCGGCTTAACCGTGCGCCTAAATCTGACAGCTGTTTGCAGCGGCGAAAGTTTGCAGCGATAGTCAATTGGGTAACCTGTTTCTTGTGCAGCTCTGTAGTGTCTAGGGGTATTTTTGAAATTCATTTTTGTTCATGAAGAGTTGTTAAACCTACAGTTATTGATTAAAATAATATTCTACTAACGATTTATCGATTGATTCTAGGTGAAATAATAATAAAACTAGTGAATTTTATATGTTTTATATGCGTTCTTTCTTGGACCATTATCCGTGCAAATCGATTAACCGGCAACCGTCCGGTCCCGAGCTGCCCGGATAATCGACGCTCTACTGTATATATATACATATATCTACATATAAAGAAGTTATCACTTTATCTTACTTTTGTGTTTTAATACATGTTTTAATACAGTGTTTTAATATATATATATATATATATATATATATATATATATATATATATATATATATATATATATATATATATATATATATATATATATATATATATATATATATATATATATATATATATATATATATATATATATATATATATATATATATATATATATATATATATATATATATTGTAATATCCTGGAGATTTGACCCCTGATAAGACCATAGTGCTCAATATGCCGGATCAGAATATGACCATCACCATGACAACTGTGCGATAATCTGAATGTCAAAATAAAGATCATTCGTTTACGGATCGTTGTACTGACAACACCTTCAGCCTTCTGTTTATTCTTCTGCCTTGCGATTTTGTGCCTCTGTTATAAGTTCAACGTTTAGTTCAAATTGGTAAATTTCGAGGTTTTACAATATATATATATATATATATATATATATATATATATATATATATATATATATATATATATATATATATATATATATTTTATTTTTTTTTATTTTTTATTTTTTTAATTGCTCGGTCACGTTGGGTTACAGTAATAGTGCTTACTGTCTATAGTATACAATTATTCACGAAGGAGTTGGAAGGAGTTTATGGTACGGAAAAGGAGCGAAGACGGGATCGGTAGACAGGATAGGATATGTTGAAATCGAACAGATCAGAAGTACTATTAAAAGACGACATAGCTCTTACAAAAGGCTCATTGCGAGCAAAACGTGTACGACATATAGGTAACTGGAGACGAAAACGATAACGTAAGGTGCGACAAGGTGCATACAAATGTAAGCGCGACAGAAGTGAAGGAGTATCAATCGTATTGAGCAATATGCCAGCGACGAAAGAAGCCTGAGCGACCGAGAGGCGGTGCTCCAACTTGGCAAGGCCTAATAGAGTGCATCTATCGTCATACGAAGGAAGCGGAATAGAGTGATGACCCAGCGACCTACGAAATACGATCCTTGTAAAACGTCTCTGGATCCTCTCAATCCTTTGGAGCAGAGATAGTTGGACAGGAGATTAGATGACACAGGCATATTTATCTGGAATAAGGACCAATCGGTATCGGCTAATATACGATGAAGCTTTTGGTAGTCCAATTTCCCAAAAATTGAACATACGAGCCGTAGGTATTCGTTGGGAGGATGCAGGGCGAGAGTGCGTAAGGAGCACGCTTGTCTCAAGAGCACGATGATGATTGTCTAGCGCGACGAGTGGAACAGGTGAAGCTATGACGGGGAACCCTCCCGGAGCACTCCAAGAAGGCAGCATTGGCAAATAGAAGATCTAATTGTCTTCCGCGTATATTTTTTATGTCGGATAATTGCAGCAAACCGTTTACCGACATTCCATCAAGCAGAGAAACATTTTCACGAGATACACCAGTAGGAATGAACTGATTAACGCACGATGCCGACGGTTGCCAGGAGAGTGATGGTGAATTAAAATCACCAAGTAACACCATAAGATCATTTGGTTTAAGTTTGCCAGCAACGAAACTAACACTCTCATGTAAATCGTCAAGGACTACTTCGGAAGAACGCAAATCGGGTGGGATGTAAACGGCGCCGATATAGATTGCAAGGTTTTGAAGCTTAACAATTGTCCAAACAGACTCCAGCGAGTCGAACGGCAGTGATAAAGTTGACGTGTTCAGCACGGAAGAGCAGGCAATGAGTACACCACCACCACGGCAACGGTTACTGTTGAGAGAATTTCGGTCGCAGCGATAGATGACATACGCATCCTCCGAGATAAGAGAGGACGGAATTGAGCCATCGAGCCATGTTTCAGTTAACACCAACACATCCATATCAAGCTCAGATAGAGAGAGGCGTAACTCGTCTAGTTTTGTGCGCAATCCTCTTACGTTTTGATAGTAGATGTTTAGTCGATCGATCGAAGGAATGAGAGAGCGAGATGCGCCGGGAGTGCTCTCGCTGCACGTTATTATCGGCGGAAGAGAGTCGAACGGATTGTGTGTATTAGATGCAGGGTTAGCTTCCAACAATTCGGGTAAAGTCGGTAGTTCATGAAAATCTTCAGCCGGATCAGCCGGTTTACGTTTGCTGAAAGTACTGCGTATAAGGCAAGCTCATAGGGCCATGATCTGGCGAAATAGTGAAATCAGCGTTTCGCAGTTGAGTCGTGTGGTTGATGTGGTGGCGGCGTGTGGTGGCGATGAAGGATGATCCGATTCACGATTAATAGGCGCAGAAGGTGCAAGGGATGCTGCAGTAGTGGGTCGCATAAACGTTGACGGAGCGGGGATTAAGGTCGATGAACTCCTTAAAAGAGATCAAGCGAGGCCAGGTTGAAGCAGCCAAAGCAATAGCCCGGTGCGAATTCGGTACACCAATTTTAAAAGATACGTAGGAGAGCGTAGAAAGATCCCGGTCGCGTCGTACAAGGCTATATACCAAGATGTCGTCTGTCCCTATGTTAGAACAGGCCATTTCACGGATCGCTTCAATCGGAGTATCAGGAGCGATACGGGAGATAAAGATCCAAGTACGGGGTGAGCGTTCAGGAACGGTCGTAATATTGTTGCAGGACAACCCTGTGCCCGATGACAGCATAGCGCGTGTAACGGTATTGGTAGGCGACGGGTCGGGAGAGCGATCCATCAATCGACGTTTGGAAGGATTATCACCAACAGCTTGATGGGTGAGCTTACAGGCCGCAACTGGATTCGTGGTCGTTGAGTGCGTAGCAGGAATCGCGGAATGGTGAGCACTCGATGTAGTGGTATGCGTGGCAAGATGAGAGTTGAGCTTGTTCATTAGTGAGTTGAAGGAAGTGAGAAGCTCACGGTGCATGAGATCAAGCTCCTTGATGCCATGCTTAACTTCAGCAAGCGTTGTGAGTAGTGGAGCCTGTGAGTAGTTGCGTTCCATTGAGTGAGAAGCAGTAAGTGAGTCGATGAAATCTTTCACGGAACGAATTGATGTTGCTGATTCCTGTTTCATCAAAGCTATCTCGTTTCTAAAACAATCCAGTGAAGAGGAAAGTTCAAGTCGCAAGCCAGCTGATGCCGCCTGCACAGAACGTGAGGAATCGCGGAAATCGGACTGCAACGATTCCAACAGGTAGGCAGCGTCACGAGAAAGGCCGTGCGAGAAGCATAAAGTGTCAACGGCCCGTAAACGCTGAGCACAATCCGCGCAAGCCCAGAATAAATTTTGTGACTTCTTAAAATCACGCAAGAGCGGGGTTGAAAGTCCAATGCACTTATCGTGGTAATAGTGTTCACAAAGACCGAAGCACGGAATTGGATCGTTGCTAATAGCACCTTCTGTTGTGATATGTTGCGCTACTCAACAACGGCCAACAAGGGTTTAAGCTTACGATGTAGGTAAAAACCGTGTATTCACTGATAATGTCGTTGCCCTTCTGCCTGTTCGTACCGAGTGCCCGACTGTCGCTCGGTTCCCGCTTGATGCCCTCTCATTCTCCCGAGAGACCCGACCTCCTACACTCACACATCACACGAAGACCCTTGCCTGTCGTCGGTGAGTGGCCTAATGTGTTAGGCAGGTTGGGCCATAACATCTCCCCCTTTAAAACACGAACGCGTCGAACCATCGCGGGGGTCTTCTATTCCTTGAAGACCGACGAGGTGAACGTAACATGGTAGTACTGGTCTCCGGGGGTGCCGTCCGCTCCGGGGAGAGTGGTTGAGGGAGAGGGTCCGAGCACGATCCTCCTGACGTATTTCATCGCTCACCAACGGAAGTTTCCATTCATCCAGTATAACATCAATGGGTAGTTGAATGGATTCGCTACCTGGCTGCAGTATCTGAGGGATGTCCTTCGATGCTCGCTTCCGCATTTGGTTTTGATGTCTTCGGAGCATTCTGCCATCTGACCCTTTTAGTTGATACATGACGTTCCCCAACTTACTTATCACTTCAGCCGATATCCATCTCCATGAATTCCGCCCATACACTTTTGTTAAAACAGCGTCACCTGGCATAAATCCTCCATAAACGATATTAGTTTCCCTTTCAATTACAGTTGGCGGGCGCAAAAGATCGAGGTGGGTTCTTACGGGAAACTTAACCATCAATTCCCCTGGCGTTTCATTCCCCTCAAGCGCCGGATTAGGCGTGGTACGATAAGACTGCAGAAAAGTGTCCAGCGCCTCATCTATAGACATGTCTCCTGTTTGTATCTTTCTTAATGCGCGCTTTAGGGTGTCTACAAACCGCTCTGCCTGTCCGTTGGACTGCGGATGAAATGGTGGCGTAGTTATATGTTGAATGCCGCGGCTCTCACAGAATTACTTAAATGCATCACTTGTGAATTGCGGCCCATTGTCACTCACAATTGTAAGGGGCATTCCGAAACGTGCAAATAATCCTCGTAATATGGCAACCGTAGCTCGTGTGGTAGTTGTGGAAGTTTTTATAATTTCTGGCCACTTGGAAAACGCGTCCACCACTACTAGGAAGTAGGCGTCCTGAATTGGCCCAGCGTAGTCCACATGTAGTCGTTGCCAAGGGCCGGAAGGTTTCGGCCACGGTGCTGGTATTGCTTGAGGTGGTGACTTGGCAGCCGCTGCGCATAGTTCACAAGTAGCTACGTACTGTACTATTTCATTGTCCATCAGTGGCCAGTACACATAACTTCGCGCAAGCGATTTCATCCGTTGGATTCCTGAATGACCACGGTGGAGCTGTTCCAAGCACTGTGTTCGCAGGTCTGCGGGTATAACCAGCCTCTCCCCGAACAAAATGCACCCTTCAACCGTCGATAGTGCCTCTTTGCGGTCATGGAAACGCGCTAATTCCGAGCCGTAGCTAGTCTCACGCGGCCAGCCTTCTTGTATATAACGATAAACCTCTCGCAGCAAAGAATCCGATTGCGTACTTTGTTCTACGTCTCTAAAACAAAGAGGAGAGGAATTAATTATTGCATTCACTGCTACTGACCTTACATCTTCCTCCAAGCTAAGGCTGGCGATTACGTATTCGAGTTCCGGTTTCACGTGGTGTCTTATAAGCCGCGAGAGGATGTCTGCATTCCCGAAATGTCCTGATTGCACGTACTCAATAGAAAAGTCGTACAGCTGCATGGTCAGGGCAAATCGCTGCAATCTGGTAGCTGTATAGACGGGAATGCCTTTCTTCGAGCCAAAAATCCGGAGCAGGGGACGGTGGTCTGTTTGGAGTCTGAAATGACGGCCGTATAGCATCTTATGAAACTTGGTAACTGCATAAACGAGGGCCAAGCCTTCGCGATCAATCTGACTGTAATTAAACTCCGCCTTGGTCAGCGCTCGTGAAGCATGCTGTATAACCTTAACGCTTCCATCTGGAAATTTATGGCTAATAGTAGCTCCGATTCCAACGGATGAAGCGTCTGCTGATACAATTATTTCTGCCGTAGGATCGTAGTGTGTTAATAGCAGCTCTGATGACAGTATTTCTTTAAATTTCTTGAAAGCTGCTTCGCATTCTGTTGTCCATTTAAATTGTTTTTCGTTCTTTAGAAGATTATCAAGGGGGAATCTTAGATCGCGCATCATTGGAACAAATTTTCCATAATAATTAATTGCCCCTAGGAAAGATCTAACTCCGGCAATATCGGTGGGGGCTGGTAAATTCTGTATAGCGCTAATCTTTTCAGGGTCAGGACGTATTCCCCTGCCATCGATTACATGCCCGAGATATTTAATCTGACACATTTTAAACACACATTTGTCAGGTCGTAATGTGAAACCAAATTCCTCAATTCGTTTTAGTACAAGATTTAGCGTATTATCATGGTCTTTATCTGACATGCCTCCAATTATGAGATCATCCATATAGCCGCAAACTCCTGTTATTCCTGCCAACATGGTATCAATCAGTTGTTGAAATGCTGCTGGGGCTATTTTTATGCCGGGCGGTAGACGGTTGTAGTGGTATAGCCCACGTTGGGTATTTATTGTTAGCAGCGGGCGAAATCAATCTGCACCTGAAGAAAAGCATCGGAGAGATCAATCTTACTGAAAATTTGGCATCGGGCTAACTTAGCAAAAATGTCCTCTGGCAGTGGAAGCGGGTACTCATGTGGTCGTAGGATGTCATTCAGCCCTGTCGAGTAATCACCGCAATTCCTGATTTTTCCATTTGCCTTCCGTACAACCACTATAGGGGCAGCCCAATCCGAGTAATCCACGGGAGTAATGACTTTCAGGGCTTCCAAACGGTCCAGTTCTTCATCGACAGTCTGTAGCATTGCATAAGCCACGGGGCGCTTAGGACGAAATACAGGGTGACTGCCCTCTTTTATTTCCAATTTTATGCGCAATTTTAAACAAAGCCCCATGCCCTTGAAAACTGTCGGAAAACGCTTCTCCCATACTGACTCAGGTGTACTCACCGCATCGATGTTACTACAGAACTGGTCTATCGGGATTGATCCGAGCTCAAAAAGCTTCCACCACGTCCGCTCCCAGCAGGAAAAGGTTGGCCCGTGCGACTCGGATTGTTGCCTGTTGAGTTCTAGAAGCGATGGTTATTGATGCATCAAACTCACCCTTTAGTTGCAGATAATTTTGCGAGGCTGTCTTCGCTTTTACTGTTGCTGCCATCAAAGGAGGCTGTCCGACATCCCTCCATAGCCCCTCGCTGATCACTGTGATATCGGACGCCGTATCGAGCTGCAGCTTAACAGGTGTTCCATTTATCAACACGTTCACATATTTCCGCCTTGCTTCTACGTTGCACACATTTACGTTTACGACTCGCGTTGCAACTTGTGTGCTCCCTCTCTTGTTGTCCGGTCGCTGAAATCGATTTGCTCTTTCACAATCGGCCTCAGCACAATTTTTCGATCGAAAAAATTCGATAGATCCGGCTGTCATTTTGGTGTCATTTGACACTCATTTCGCCGCCAAGGTGTTCATTTTACTGGTCTTTTTGAAAACTGGTATACCATGACACTCACGAGCAAAATGAACTATGCTACAAAAATTCGATCGTTCCGCTTTGTATGGCGAAAAATCCGCAACTCATTGAGCTGCGGAAATTTTCGAATATCAGAAAAATGCCATAAATCAAGGTTAATGGTTTTGAAAAACGTTATGTAAAAGCAAGTTGGTAATTGTTCTGGTTCTTTTTCAATATTTTGGGTGATAAAAAATCATTTATTAAATATTTTAAAAAATGGTTTGCCTGCACTAAGTATTGAACTCGATGGGAATCGACTTCATGCAGGAGTATGAAAGAAATAGTTATACTGTCAGTTTTACGTGAGCGCCTATCGAATTTTTTCGATCGAAAAATGGTGCTGAGGCCGAATATCCTTCCGGATGTCCATATCTTCCGCAATCCGTGCATACGTGTGACTTATATGGACATTCTCTCTTCCAATGGGGACCACCGCACGACCAGCACGCATTCGTTGGCTTTTGTAAACACATGGTGTTTCCTCTGGGATGTGTCTGAGTTTGTTGACCGAAAGGTTGGTACTGCTGCCGATAAAACTGCTGTTGATGCGATCTTTGGCCACCGTTTTTCACCGCAAACACTCGTTCTCCGTGATCATTAGCGATCAACGCGCTATCCATCTTTATATTAGTTATACGCTGGCATTCCGCCGATAGTTGCTCCAATGTAACGTCATTCTTCTCCTCAATGCGGGCAAGCAGCCGATTGCGCATGTCGGTATCGATTTCTTCCTTAAGCCCGCACACCAGGATAAGGCACTTAAATTGCTCCTCATTCATCCCAGCGAACTCAAAATCGACACACGCCCTATTCACACGGCAAGCAAACGTGAGCAGATCTTCTTTGCACGATTTAGCTATCTGCATACACTTGTAGCGTTTGCTTAGTAGAGACTCTGTTCTGTCGAAAAGCGCCGTTAATTTTTCAACTGTCTCATCGAATGACATGTGAAGCGTTCCGCTCACGCTATAAAGCGCAACGCTAGGATAAAACAAAGCGGCGCGTTAGTGATCGCGCGGAGGACAACGTAAGGATCGACGAAAGATTGTCAAAGATAGAGAAATTGAGAAGAAGCAGAAGAGGGGGGGGTCGTCCGGTCATTCCTCCTCGGGAGAGAGGTCAAGTGGTGGCAAACTTGGATACGAAGGAGGATTAACTCGGTGGACGGGAAGCTAGAAGGTGCAATAAATTGGTTATTAACACGGTGTAACAAAAATAAAACTAGTTTCTTTTATTAATATAAAGTGTAGTTTAGTTCATCTGGTGACAGCGGTAAAGCAAATATTTGCATGGTGATTTCTGGCTGGTGCTAAAATTCAAGTGGCTAGGTGATAAAGTAAATTGGTGAAAGGTAAATCGCAGCGTAGTTATAGTAAAATTTAGTGATTAATTAGTTAGTGATTATAATAGTGATTAACACATAGTGAAGTTTTTGGTTTTGGATTTTTCAGTTTTTTTTATTAAACATATTTTTTAAATATATTTTTTTTTGGGTTATTTTAGATATTAAAGTTATTTTTATGTATACAATAAGTTTAAAAGTAGTTAAATAAGTCAAATAATTATTGCGTATACAGTAGACATGGGCAAGAAGAGCGGGAATCATAAGGTTCGCTCGCTCCCATTAGTGAGCGGGCGCTCGCCGCTCTTCATTCTAGAAAAATATGATTCGCCCGCTCGCATAGCAAAATATAAAAAAACGCTCGTTTGAAACTTGTTGCCCCGAGAAACAAAAAATCTAAATCTATAATACTGTTGGGCTTATACGGAATGTAAATAGCCGCATGTAAAAATTAAAAAAAAAAATCAAATATTTTTATTGTGGTCTAAACTAAATCTCAAATTAACGTTTTTATTAAACAAAAAAAAAACATCACTAGCTACTGTCGTCGACCCACACTGGCTATTCCAAACACACGTATAAAACATCGTAGAGCGCGAGCGCATCGTATGTGCAAAACACACAGAAAAAAACAGTCTTGCTTGCAAGCGCACTGCTTGTCCAAAATACGTAGCGAGAAGATCAGGGTAGCTCGCGAGCGCACTGCCTATCCAAAATCCGTGCAGAAAAAAACTGCCTAGCTCGCGAGCGCACTGTCTATCCAAAATCCATGCAGAAAAAACAGGGTAGCTCGCGAGCGCATTGCCTATCCAAAATCCGTGCAGAAAAAACAGGGTAGCTCGTGAGCGCACTGCCTATCCAAAATCCATGCAGAAAAAAACTGCCTAGCTCGCGAGCGCACTGCCTATCCAAAATCCGTGCAGAAAAAACTGCCTAGCTCGTGAGCGCACTGCCTATCCAAAATCCATGCATAAAAAAACAGGGTAGCTCGCGAGCGCGCTGCCCATCCAAAATACGTAGCGAGAAGAACAGGGTAGCTCGTGAGCGACCGGTTGGCCCAAAATCCATTCATAAAAAAACAGCCCAGCTCGCGAGCGCCAATATGCGTAGTGAGAGGATCAAGCTAGCTCGCGAGCGCGCTGCCTGGACAAAATACGTAGTGAGAGGAGAAGGGGCGCTCGCGAGCTTTCCTGATCTTCTCGCTACGTATTTTGGATGGGCAGGGCGCTCGCGAGCTACCCTGTTTTTTTCTGCACGGATTTTGGATAGGCAGTGCGCTCGCGAGCTAGGCAGTTTTTTACTGCATGGATTTTTGATAGGCAGTGCGCTCACGAGCTACCCTGTTTTTTCTGCACGGATTTTGGATAGGCAATGCGCTCGCGAGCTACCCTGTTTTTTTCTGCATGGATTTTGGATAGACAGTGCGCTCGCGAGCTAGGCAGTTTTTTTCTGCACGGATTTTGGATAGGTAGTGCGGTCGCGAGCTACCCTGTTCTTCTCACTGCATATTTTTGATAGACACTGCACTCGCGAGCTAGGTTGTAGAGTCGCTGATAAACAGCTGGTTTTTAAAAAGCAAGGTATATTTCGACATACACAAATCGGATTTATAGTGGTAATAATACATATTACCTAGTTGTATTCGCTGCACAAAACCAGTCATTACGATAAAGAATATCAATTGTTTTGTAATAGAAAAAAAAGTATTCCAATTGCCGTACGCTATGTTTTTTTTTATACAGGAGGACAGCTTTGCCTTATTGCTTAAAGACTCACTATAATAATGATTTGTGTAACATTCGTTCACAGAGTGACATTTTGTATTTCTTCCTGCCTGATTATTATTTCATTCCTGCTAAAAAGATCATTATTTTATTAATGAACAGATGCCACGGATGAAAAAAATGGGGAGCACAATTAATGAAATGAAAACTCATTAGTGTGTTTTTTGCTCCCATCGAAGATATAAAAAATGTGTATTTTTGTGTATTGATTTTTTCTCACCATTAACTGTATACTCTATTATTCGAGAACAACCTGCATTAATTAAGCAATACCTCACGAAAAATATCACCTATATCTGCTGTCCAATTAAAGGTATGGCTAGCGCGAGCGGACGAATCACCGCTCGCTCGTGATTCGCAGTAAGCAAAAGAGCCAGCTCGCTCAAATCGTCGCAAAGAATCATTTTGCCCATGTCTAGTATACAGCATTTGTATAAGAGCATTGGTACGGGAATGAACGACAGAGTGCTGGCGCTAAGGAATAGAGCTGTTCGAATTAACAATAGTTCGGATAATATTAACCAAATTCACAATTTGCACAATTTCAATTCAACTGCAATAAGTGAATCAAACGTAAATAAAGCTTATTGTTACAAGCAACGACTTCAAATACTTAAGGCGGAATTTTTTAACCAAAGTATTGAGATTGAAAAAGCTTTGAATAACACATTAACAAATATGGAGTACGCGTTCCCAACAGAGAGAGCAATGATGTGCATTCCGGACTTTCACGGTGAATCGAAAGATTTGGAAAGATTTTTATATCAAATCGACTTCTTTGCTAAACGAATCCCTGAGGGGGAGTCAGAGGAAGAGCTTATTCAAGTAGTAATGTTCAAACTTAAAGGAAAGGCTGCAAGTTTGTTTAATCGCATTGTTGATGAAAGTTGGGATAATGTGAAAACAAATTTAATCAAGCAATTTGGTGAAAAGGTTAACGTGGAGGCCATTTTCCAACAAGTGGAAACGCTACAGCAGGAGTTCAATGAACCTTTCACAACGTATAAGGAAAGAGTTCTAAAATTAAAAGAGCAGATCATGAATAACTATGCAAAAAACGCAGAAGATTCATATGCCATTAAAAGTTTAAAAATTCATTTCTTAGCTGGACTCAAAAATCAAGAACTGAAAACACTGGCTCGAACCAACAAGCATCTCGAAATTGATGATTTGTTAGATTACCTCGAAGAGGAAGTGGTGCAAATTGAGCACATTCGGAAGATTGAGGAAAGGTTAAATCGAAGCCAAGTTTCCTCACACAGTTTCCTCACACATGATACACACACCAATTATCAACCCAACCTGGAGGAAAGTTTCATAGATGATAACGTGCAACAACCGATGCAAAGTAGAAATTATCAACACGGTAGTTTTTACAATAGAGATAGATTAACACGCTGCGATGAAAGTAGATGTAATAATTTACGGGTAGATAAGGGTAATTTCCAACCTCAACACAACAGTACCACTTATTATCCTAACACTTCAAGAAACTTTTCTCAACCTAAACAATTCACTTCATATGGCTCCTCATATAATCAACACTCATCACAACACATAAACTACCCAAATAATCCATCCTCCTTCCAACGTAACCAACATCAAAGTAGTTATTTGCAACAACCACAACGTAGTCAATATCAAAACCATAACACCCAACAAATACCAAAACATAACCCATATCACAACGATAAAATACAGCAACAGTCATGCCAGAACCAACAGCAAAAAAACTAAATATTGGAACATTAGATATTGCTACTAAAACCTCTAGTGTTCCCATAGAAAAGAAAAATATTTTTCATATAAGCCATCCAGAGTCAAATCATAGTCAGACAGAGCCAACAGATGGGGATTATTATGAAAACATTCAGGTTAGTTTCTCAAATGAAGGAAAACCAATGGCTAATATTTTATCCGAGCATCGTGAAAAAATCGAGCTAAAATATTTAATAGACTCTGGAGCTTGTTTCAATGTGCTGAGCTGGGATGCAGCTAAAATGTTAGGGGAATCGCGGGGTGCGCGGGGTAAAATAAAACTGGTATAACGTGCATGTTCTACGGTGCCCAGCTTACGTCCTAGGAGCCTTACTTTTGCACCGTCGTCGAGTCGGGAAGCGTCCCGTAGAAACAGATCTTCATACCGCTCAAACCATGCCTTAAATGTTGCTCCCGACTCTGCATCATACCGGAATTCACTTATATTGCTTGCTAAAGCTTCGAGGATAAGCTCGGGGTTTGTCGGTGTCGAACTTTGTTGCGGAGGCTGTGGATGCTGTGGCTGCTGTGGATGCTGTGGCAACTGTGCTGCCGGTTGCTGTTGATATTGCAATATTTGCGTCATAAGCTGTTGTTGCTGACTCATTTGCTGCTGCAATAGTTGAATCATCTGCGAAAGCCCAGCGTCCGGGCTCGAGGTCAATGCACCTTGCTGCGATGGCGCTCCGGCCATGTTCTGCGACTGTGGCTGAGCTGGTAACGCTGCACTGTTTGGCAATGGCTGTTGCTGTTGCTGCTGCCCGTTGCTAAAACCCGCGTTTCCCCAATTTTGCGATAAACGTCGATGTTCTTCATCCTCCATCATTTCGTCCGGGTTTAACATCCTTCTACGCTTACGCGAAATTGTCCCGTCTTATTAGCGCGATACACACAATATAAAACACTTAGAGTTCCATAAACGACACACTTTTAACAAATAACACGCAAATTAAAATTCGTCGGGTTCGATAAAAGAAATAAATACTTTTTTGGCATAAAATAGTCTCTCTTTTCTTTTACTCTCGTCGCCACTGTTGTGATATGTTGCGCTACTCAACAACGGCCAACAACGCGGGAAGGGTTTAAGCTTACGATGTAGGTAAAAACCGTGTATTCACTGATAATGTCGTTGCCCTTCTGCCTGTTCGTACCGAGTGCCCGACCGTCGCTCGGTTCCCGCCCACCGGTCACCAGCACTCAGAGATCCGCTGAGATTGAAGCTGGCTTTGAAGCTGATTTGGCGAAATTATTCAACCGATCCGTCGGGTCCCGAAGCCGAAGCAAACCCGAAGCCGAAGCAAAACCCGAACGGGGTTCGGCACGACCCTTCGTTAAAATAGCCCCCTCCCCCTTTTTTGCCAGGATTTCTTTCCGAAATGATACAGTGCGGACCATTATATCAACATGATTCGATTTATTGAATATCGAACCAACATAGAATACAAAAAAAAACACAACACATGCACAATAATCATTGCACTTAATTCTAAATTAACGCACATAATAAAAAAAAACACTTTTTACACTCGCACAAAGAAAAATTAAAATCAGCACAGCACTTTCTGCTCCACATCGCTGTCGCGCCTAGTTCTTCTCGCTGCACTGTACGGGCCACCATCTCCAACACCACGACACTGCCACAGGTTTTGTTGTCTCCGTTCGCCGTGAAACACACATGAAATGGAAGAAAAATGATATTAATTAGTAGGGGGGATGTTGGTTGATAATTTTAATCACTTTTACTTACCTCAAACTAAACAAAACGCCAAGCGCTGAAACACCACACGAGCACCAACCTCACTGGACTGAAAGTAAAGCCTACTGCGTGAATGTGTGTATGCGCTTCTGCCAAGCCAACCGCGCCGTACTGCGTGTGTAGCCAAGTACGTGTGTGTGTATATTTGCACCACTGGACACAGAACACAAACCTCACCGCACAGTAGAGCGTGTGTCGCCAAGTGTATGCATGTGTGTATTTGCACCACTGAATTCTGACCGTCCACCACACAGCGTGTATCGCCAAGTGCGTGGCTGTGTGTAGTATCACCGTGGACTGCAGAAAACTACCTGCACTAGAACAGAGCGCTGGTGTGGCCAAATGTGTGCATGTGTGTACTTGCTCCACTGAAAGCCGGTATCGCACCAGATTACGGGTGTCGCCTTGTGCGTGTGTGTGTTATTGTCACAGCACACTCGTTCGTCATTTTTTTTCGTTTTTTCGCTTGAGCCACTCGATTTCGTTCTTCGCTGATTTTGGCAGCGCACGAAGGGTTTTCGGTTTCAACTTCCAACAACAACAACCACACGAGGGAGCTCGTGGATACTCACGAAGGGAAAATCACTCAAATTAGAGCGAGAGACGGATAGAAAAAACGAAAGGTCAATATAAAATCTTCGGCTTTTGACTGTTGGGCGCTTGATGCCCTCTCATTCTCCCGAGAGACCCGACCTCCTACACTCACACATCACAAGAAGACCCTTGCCTGTCCTCGGTGAGTGGCCTAATGTGTTAGGCAGGTTGGGCCATAACACCTTCACATTTCTTACAGATCACGGACGCCATCGCAAAATAGCGCAAAGTTCAACTGCACAGTGAGTGGTCACAACAACCGCAGGCGGATCGCAATGTTTATATGTTGAACCGTACAATTCACATGTGCCGCACAAATTTGTGATACGTGAACGTGCGAGTGCAAATTAAACGAACTAAAACAGTTCAAGCACTTAAACACCAAGAAAATCGCGGTAAAAAATCAACTTGGAAATAGCAGAGTGAGAAAGCACAACCAGCCGCTATGAATGACAAGTGACAAATGTCACTGTAAAGTGAAAAGAAGTTATCACTTTATCTTACTTTTCTGTTTTAACAACGCACCCCTTTTGGGAACACGAAATGATAGAAATGTGCCTTAAACTGTAACGGCTGCCAAAAAAAAAAGAAAAAAAATAAATTTTACGAAACAAGATAGAAAATTAAATGTGTGTGTGTGTGTGTGTGTGTGTGTGTGTGTGTGTGTGTGTGTGTGTATGTGTGTGTGTGTGTGTGTGTGTGTGTGTGTGTGTGTGTGTGTGTGTGTGTGTGTGTGTGTGTGTGTGTGTGTGTGTGTGTGTGTGTGTGTGTGTGTGTGTGTGTGTGTGTGTGTGTGTGTGTGTGTGTGTGTGTGTGTGTGTGTGTGTGTGTGTGTGTGTGTGTGTGTGTGTGTGTGTGTGTGTGTGTGTGTGTGTGTGTGTGTGTGTGTGTGTGTGTGTGTGTGTGTGTGTGTGTGTGTGTGTGTGTGTGTGTGTGTGTGTGTGTGTGTGTGTGTGTGTGTGTGTGTGTGTGTGTGTGTGTGTGTGTGTGTGTGTGTGTGTGTGTGTGTGTGTGTGTGTGTGTGTGTGTGTGTGTGTGTGTGTGTGTGTGTGTGTGTGTGTGTGTGTGTGTGTGTGTGTGTGTGTGTGTGTGTGTGTGTGCTATCTCATTTATAATATTCAATATTCGCACCGATACGATATTGTTAAAGTTTGGGTATTGTTTAGAAAACAAAGCGTTCGCTCGTGGTGGGTTCCTAGAAGGATCTTGTGCTTTGTGTTACGAAATGGCACGTGCGCTCGTTTCACTACAGCATTTTTTTTCGCAGTTCGTGATTACAAGTCAAAGTGATAGCACGTTAAACACAAACAACCCAGTGAATAGCTCCAAGCAGAAGGCGAAACAGAATGGCCGCGAAACAAAACGCTACTTTTCGGGTAGATTTTTCGCAGATACCGAAAAAGCCATCCAGGGCTGAAGCGATTAAATTTCTAACTAATATATTAAAGGTGGAAACAGATAAACTAGAGAAGGTGCAGGTTTTAAATATGGCACCTATTATTAGCGTGGAAATGAAAGATCCAATCCATGCTAGGCAATTTGTGGAAGCCCATGATGGGAAACATGGCATTTTGTGCGATGGCACCGAGTTCAACGTCCCCATCAAAATGGAGGACAACACGCAAGTGGTGAAAATCCTCGATGTGTCGGCTAACATTTCTAACGCAGAAATAAAAGAAATCCTCGCGGCTTATGGAAAACCCGAGGAAGTATTTAATACGTATTGGGAAGCCCCGTCCCCATTCGCCGGAATAAAAGACGGCAACCGTTCAACAAATATGAAAATCGAAAAACCAATCCCGTCATACCTGTCAACAAAGGGGGAAATAATTAAAATCCTCTATAGAGGACAGAAAGCTACATGTCAATACTGTGACCAACCAGTACACTACGGTGTCACATGCACCCAAAACAGAAAAAAACACTTTCAACACATATAACAAAACAAGTGTCAGGGGACAGGGAACCAAAAACCAAAACACAAAATTAGTACCGACTACATACAAGCCCCATACCAGTGATGTACCAGAAAAGAGTAGCGTCAGTAATAACAACCAAAATCCATCAACCAGCAGAAACAATAGTACAGAAACCTTATCCATGACAAGAGTGGACTATAACAAAATTGACGATTTAGATAAAACTGTTACCGGAAAACGACTGGTTATGGATGATATAATTTCCTCCGACACCGACACAACTGATCACGAAAGACAAATTAACCGAACAAGGAAAGCCCGTAAATCGTCAAACTAGATAAATACAAATATAATCAAATACAAATTAAAATAAAATGGCCAAAAATTTACATACTTCAAACAAACATAAATAGCTTACCCAAAAACAAAGAAGAACTTGAAAGAATAATGAACGCTCAAAACATCACGGCAGCATGCATAATGGAAACATGGTTGAACAAAGATACAGAAAAAAAGGCACAAATTTCAAATTACAATCTTATTACAAACCATAGAGAAGATGGATACGGTGGAACTGCGATCTATCTTAGAAATGACATCAAATACAAAACTAAACAAAGACAATACGACAATGAAATACAAATCACACAACTGACAATAATCCAAAACGAAATAAACATTATATCAATTTACGCATCCCCTACCACACACTGCAACAAACTGAAATCAATTATTGAAAACATACTAAATGATCCACATACAACAACAAAAACAGTGATAGCAGCCGACCTTAATGCCCACCATTCGGCATGGGGAAACCCATACAACGACCGAAAAGGTAAAATGTTGATCGATGAAATCGAAGAATCCAAATTCGTTCTACTACACGAAAACGAAATAACTTTCGTACCAACAGACCCCAATAAAAGAGCCACAGCAATATTATTAACCATAATATCAGAGGATATAATGAACAAATGCGAAAGAGAAGTTTTAGAACACCACATGGGAGCAACAAACCACAAAACGATCACAAACGATTCTCCCAGCTTCGTCTCCTAGTGATTGCATTTCCCTACAAAATATTCTTGATCGTTTTTCGTCTTGGTGTTCTAGTAATTCCCTCACATTATGTCCTGATAAGTGTAACGTCATTTCGTTTAGTCGTTCGCAGTCTCCAATCACTTACTCGTACGTCCTAAATTCTGTACAAGTCAATCGTGTTTGTGTCGTAAAAGACCTCGGTGTCTTGCTTGACAGAGGCCTCACCTTCAGCCACCACATTGACACAGTTGTCAATCAGGCGCGGAAAACATTGGGTCTCCTAAAGAAAATTGCTTGCGATTTCTCCGACCCAATGTGCCTGAAGACTCTGTTCTGCTCTCTGGTCAGATCGATTTTGGAGTACTGCTCAGTAGTCTGGTCCCCTACAGCTCGAACCCACGTGGAACGTATCGAGCGGGTGCAGCGATCGTTCACCAGGTTTGCTATATGTAAAATCCTGGGTAGATTGTCCTCCCCCATACCTCCTTACGAGGGCAGGTGTCGGCAGCTTGGCCTGGAACTATTGGAAAACCGCCGTTCCCATGCCCAATCCACCTTTATTGCCGCATTACTCCTTGGTAATATTGATTCTCCTTCCCTTCTTTCTTCTATACCTTTCTACGCCCCTAACCGTGTTCTTCGAAACCGCCCTCCCCTAGTGATCCCTTCCCGCCGAACTGCAGTGGACCGTAATGACCCCCTTCTTCGTGCAATTCGTCGATTTAACTATGTATATTCTATGTTTGATTTCAACCTTCCCTTATCCTCTTTCCGATCCCGCATCAGAACCCTCCATAATCCCGTGCTGCCTTAATTTTTAATTTTTAAATTTTAGATTCTAATTTTCTAAAAAAAAAATTCTCAAATTTTAGATAATTTGTGTTAATTTTTGTTAGGTTAGGAACACAGGCAATAAGTATTATTTAAGTATTTATGTAACCAAAAGGTAAACAAATAAATATGAATATGAATAACAAAAATACAAGAAAAAACAAATAACAGAAAAATTAAAGTAATCAACAAACACAAAATCATGAAAGAAATTAAAGACCTCAAAGTATTTCAAGACTCAACCTCAACAGAGATATGCAAAAAAATAAAAACAATAGTTAAAAAAATACAAAACTAACAAGTCGTAAACCGCGCATCTGGTGGAATATTGCAACTGAAAAGGCATGGAAGTTCAAAAATGAAAAAAGAAAAATATATAATACAAACAGAAATATTGAAAATGAAATAGAATACAAGAAGGCCTTAGCAATTTTCAGACTTTAAAAACGAACAAACAAGATAAAAAAAATAGAAGACAAATTGGACAAAATAGATAAAAACACAAAAACCACTGAATTATGGCAATTTATGAGACAAATAAAAGGAAAAGAAAATAACAAAAAAGCAGAAAACCTCATCGAAACAAACATAGAAGCTGCTAAAGAATTTCTAAAAAACAATTTCAACAAAAATTCTAGAGGCGACAAAAACATATATAAAAGCATCCCAACACCAGAAGATACTTAACGAAGAAAATTGGAAGCATATATTAAAACATAAAAAAACACTGCACCTAGAGAAGACAATATATCTTACGAAATCCTAAAAAATTTAAATAGAGAAACGACAAATGTTTTCATACAAGAAGCCAAAGAAATGTGGAAAAAAGGAAAGCTTAAAAAACAGTACAAAAAATAAAAATTATAGCAATTCCAAAACCAGGCAGAGACCCAAATGACAGCCAAAACTATAGACCTATTGCATTACTGCCCACAAGAACAAAAATAATAAATATGGCCGTATTAAAAAAACTTCAAAAACAATGCGCAATTAAAGAAATAATACCAACATCATCTCTAGGATTCAGGCCAAACCATTCAATCAATCAGTGTATAAACTACCTAATTAACGAGATATACAACAACAAGAGAAATAAAACTATAACTGGTATAATATTTGTAGATCTAACAAACGCATACAATAATGTACAAACAGAAACACTAATTAAAAAACTAAGAGAAAAAGACATTTCCCTAGATATAATAAGATGGATTGCATCTTTTTTAAATAACCGCACTGTGGAAATAACATCCGAAAACAAGACAATCAAAAAACTAGTCTCTGATGGACTACCACAAGGTGACGTACTTTCACCTACCTTATTCAATATTCACACCGAACAATTTCATCAAAAAAATGGAAAACCAACCATAATTCAATATGCGGATGACTTCGCAATAATACAACAAGCAAAAACCACACAAGAATTGCAGAACAAACTCCAAATAACATTAAACAAATTTATACAGGAAGCAGAAAAACTGAAACTCCCGATAAACACTGAAAAAACCAAATATATGATGTTCGGAAAAAGATCACAAACCATAAGTATTAAAATAGAAAACACAAACATACAAAGAGTCACCAATTTTAAATACTTGGGAACATGGATGGACGGAAACCTAAAATTTAAGAAGCAAATTGAGGAATTAAAAAGCAAAGCCAGGAAAAGATTAAATATAATAAGATGCATATGCAATAAAAACAATAAATTGAGTCCGAAGAAAACAATCACAGTACACAGATCCATAATCCGAGGAATACTGGAACAAGGGGCATCCTACACTGGAAATGCGTCAAAAACATTAAAAAAATCATTGCAAACAATAGCAAATCAGTCCTTACGAAAAATAACAGGCTGCACTAAAACCACACCAATCAACTCCCTAATGGCAATAGCTGCTGAAGTACCACTACATATAAGAAGCAAATACATAGCAACAAAAGAAACCTTAAAGACAATAACATATTCAAAAATCCATCAGAACCAAATAACAACCAACATAAACAGAATCACAGAAAAAAACAAAACATACGTAGAAAAAATTATTACCGAAAACAGGGAACTAATTGAAAAAATGGTAAAAATAAAAATAAATAACATAGAAGTGAAAATCCCAATTCATCTTAAACCAGACGAAGAAATTACAAAAGATACTCCTCATAGAGAAATAATATTGAGACAACAATTTGAACAACAAATCAGAAACCTAAAAAAAAAGAAACCGATCATATATACAGACGGAAGCAAAATAGAAGATAAATGTGGAATTGGCATCTATATAAAACCACACAATAAACCAAATCAATATATAGCATCCCACTTCAAGCTAAAAAACACGGTACCAATAACTTCTGTAGAGATAACAGCAATTGAAAAAGCCCTACAAATTGCAAATGAAAATAATATAAAAAACCCGACAATATATACAGATAGCCAGGCAGCATGCTATATCCTAAAAGAAGCACAAGAGAAATGCTACATAGACGAAACAACACATAACATCCTAAAAACAAGCGAAAAACTCAATGCTGAGATAAGATGGATACCAGCACACATAAACATAGCCGGAAATGAGAAAGCCGACCAATTGGCCAAAAAAGGAAGCTCATTAGAAAATTGTTGTGTTCGGATGTCCGTTCACTTATTTGAATAAACCACTGAACTAAGCACAACTAAAAAGGTTACAAACAAAACATGCAAACTTTATTCCTAACACATTAAATATTTGTTGAAACGTAAAAACCTCGGCGCAGCCGCGTAACGGTTACCGCACTCGTTGATCACCCGAGACCCGAATGCCCCGGGTGAACGGCCGTCGTGCCCTAGCCGCGATGGCGCGGCCCTTTCGCTCCGTCACACGGTCGCCCTCGACGGACAGCTCGGGTGACGTCCAGGGCTGTCGCACTCTGCGAACAACCCAGAGCCACAATGTTGCGCGACGCTGTCCGTCTCCGCAACATCTCCCCGCTTTAGGATAGAAAGTACGGGCGGAGCCTTCGCGGAACTCTTCTTATACGAGAAGAGCGGCGAGGCAGAGGTACACTGGTGGACATAAAAATAGGAAAAAAATTTTTGATGTGGAATAAAGGATGTGCAAGTTCTACCGTGGCCTGCGTTGAGTCCTGACCTCAACCCGATTGAAAATCTGTGGTCAACTCGCAAGCATCAGCTAAAGAACCAGCCTGCACGTTCAGCCGATGATCTATGGACACGCTGCAAGGTTATGTGGAAACGCATACCCAGAAGCGAATGCCGTAAGCTCATCGGCGATATGGCCAAACGCTGTCAGGAAGTGAAAGCGATTAACGGTCACCACATTGACCGTTAGAATGTGTTTTCGCTCTGTGGAACACCGCAACACCTCCTCCCAACAACCACTTAAACAGTCCTTTTCAGGGCTACCAAATATTTCTGACAAGAACTATGTCTTTCGGTCACAGAAAAAAGTTCCTATTTTTATGTCCACCAGTGTACCTTCTTAGATTCCGACGAACGAGAAGCATGCGGGACCGGTTCCATTGGTTGTGCTGGTAAAACGGGATTCAAAGGTACTGTTGATGACGATTGCGGCCTACTGTTAGCCGAGATGGGCTGCGACACGGACGCTGACGATGACGATGACGATGACGATGACGATGACGATGACGATGACGATGACGATGACGATGACGATGACGATGACGATGACGATGACGATGACGATGACGATGACGATGACGATGACGATGACGATGACGATGACGATGACGATGACGATGACGATGACGATGACGATGACGATGACGATGACGATGACGATGACGATGACGATGACGATGACGATGACGATGACGATGACGATGACGATGACGATGACGATGACGATGACGATGACGATGACGATGACGATGACGATGACGATGGGTTCCATGCCTCTAGCAACACTTCAAGCGGTAACGCGGATGCAGTTTCGGTATCAAGCTGCTCGATGCTGTTGCCGCGGCGCTTCAACTGGTTCACATGACTGATAATCATCCGTTGACCTGTGTTTAGTTTGTACATGACGTTGCCGCGCTTCTGAACTACCACTGCGGGAACCCATTTCCAACCATTGCGATGATAAAGCTTCGCGTAAACCAGATCGTCCCTCGCAAAAACTCTGCTGGTATTCATAGACGATTCATACTGCATTTTGGAAGGTGGACGAAGAAGCTCAAAACATGTTCTAATGGATCTGCCAAACATTACATCCGCTGGAGACTGATGTTGCGGGTTTTGGAAGTTAGGAGTCGTCCGGTATGTTTGTAAAAATATATCTAGAGATTCTTGCAGAGACGTTCTACTATTTGTTATCTTGGCCAAAGCTCGCTTTAACGTATCGACAAATCTTTCCGCCTGTCCGTTCGACTGCGGATGGTATGGGGCAGAAGTAAGATGATGAACACCACTACGCAGGCAAAATTCCTCAAATTCACTGCTACAAAATTGTGTTCCGTTGTCACTTACAAGTGTGACCGGCATGCCAAAACGCGCAAATAAACTCCTGAGTATTCCGATGGTAGCAGTCGAGGTTGTGCTTTGTGTCTTGATAATCTCAGGCCACTTAGAAAATGCGTCCACCACTACTAAAAAGTATTCGCCATCAAGAGGCCCTGCGTAGTCTACATGGATACGTTCCCAAGGTGTTTTAGTATTTGGCCAATGTACAGGATTTGTGTGATTAGGTGATTTGGCCGCAAGGGCGCAAGGATGGCAAGCATTTACACAATCAGTAATATCATCATTAATTGTTGGCCAGTATACATAACTGCGAGCGATCGCCTTCATTCGCTGTATACCCGGATGTCCTCGATGAAGCTGAAGGAGGCAGCGTTCTCTTAGTCTTTCGGGTATGACCACCCTCTCTCCGAATAAAATGCAGCCTTCGATTGTTGAGAGATTATCTTTCCTATGATAGTATTGCGATAATTCGCCGCTGATGGTAGCATTTCTTGGCCATTCATTTTGCACGTATTCGTAAAGCTTCCTTAACAGGGGATCTGATTTAGTCTCACAAACGACTGCATCGAAACTTATAGGAAAAGCCCCAAGGTTACTAGCAGCGATAGATTTCACCTCAGCTTCTAAGCTCACTGAAGCTATCAGAAAGTCTTCTTCCGGTTTCTCGTGCGCTCGTATTAATCGAGAAAGAATATCGGCATTGCCAAAAGATTCACTACGGACATATTCTATATCAAAGTCGTACGATAAAAGAGTAAGTGCAAATCGTTGTAGTCGGTTAGCCGTATATACTGGTATGCCCTTTTTCGAACCAAATATTCTCAACAGCGGACGATGGTCCGTCTGGAGTTTAAAACGTCTGCCATAAATCATTTTATGAAATTTGGTGACCGCAAATATGATTGCCAGACCCTCGCGATCGATTTGGCTATAGCCTTGTTCTGCTTTGGTGAGCGCTCTCGATGCGTGCTGAACTATACGAATGGAACCATCCGAATACTCGTGACTAATAGTGGCTCCCAGACCAACTGAGGATGCATCTGCAGATACTATTATATTCTGTTTTGGATCGTAATGTGTCAATAGCAAATTTGACGAGAGCAGCGTTTTGAAATTGTTAAATGATTGCCTGCATTCTTTGGTCCAACGGAATGGCGTATCAGCTTTTAAAAGGCTATCTAAGGGGTAGCGCAGTTCCCTCATGTTGGGCACGAATTTGCCATAATAATTTATAGCCCCTAAAAATGAACGAACTCCTGTCAAGTCTGTAGGCTCTGGTAGTCTCGTAATAGCCTCTATTTTTGCAGGATCGGGGCGCATGCCGTTTGTATCAATTATATATCCTAAATAGTGAATCTGTTTTACCTTAAAAGCGCACTTTTCAGCCCGAATCGTAAAACCGTATTCTTCAATCCGCCTCAATACTTCTGATAGATTTGCATCGTGCTCTTGTTCTGACGAGCCCCCGATAACTATGTCGTCCATGTAACAGGATACCCCGCTGATTCCAGCTAACATAGTGTCTGCAAGCTGCTGGAAGACTGCTGGAGCTACCTTAATTCCCGGTGGCAATCTATTGTAGGTGTACAGTCCACGATGTGTGTTAACGGTGAGTAGTGGACGGTGGCGAGGGTCGACTTCAACCTGCAAAAATGCATCGGATAGGTCAATTTTGCTAAATAACTTACTGTGTGCTAATTTAGCAAATATGTCCTCCGGTAGGGGCAGTGGATATTCGTGAGGCCGAAGCGCTGAGTTCAATCCGGTAGAGTAGTCGCCACAGATTCGCACATTCCCATTCGCTTTCCTGACGACAACCACTGGAGCTGCCCATTCCGAATAATCTACGGGAGAGATTATTCCTCTTTCCGCCAATCGATCCAGCTCCTTATCGACCATATCCTGCACCGCATATGCGACCGGTCTCTTCGGACAGAACACCGGATGAACACCTTCCTTCAGCTGAAGTTGGACACAAGTCTTGGTACATAGCCCCGTACCATTGAAGACGGCTGGGAATTTTCGCTCGAGCACTTTGGATACCGGTTCCGTAGAGATGCTGTTACAGAAAGCGTCCATCGGAATGGAGCCTAGATCAAAAAGCTCCACTAAATCTGCGCCAAGTAAAAGATGTTCCGCATCGATGACTCTGATGGTAGCTTGGTGAGTCGTATTTCCAATTCTAACATCTGTCTGAAACTCGCCATCTATTTGCAGGTTTGCTCCAGAAACCGATTTAGCTTTCACTGTAGAGTTGGCCAAAGGTGGTTTCCCTAATTGCTTCCACAGACTTTGGCTAATTATTGTGATATCGGATGCGGTGTCAAGTTGTAGTTCCACCGGCTGATCATTGATGACAACCGTGACGAATTTTCGCTTCTTCTGAACTTGGCAGACGTTCACTGTTACGACTCGAATGTTTGCATTGTTGTAGTGGACATATTTGCGACGTCGATTTGCGGTGCTGCAACATCCTTCACGATGGCCGATTTGATCACAGTCGCGACATTTATGATTGGTGAACGTACACTCACGCATCCAATGTAGCTCTCCGCACAGCCAACAAGGATTTTTAGGCTTGTCGTATTTTGCCTTCTCATTGATCTCCCATCCCTGCTGTGTGCGCCTTCCATTGGTGCTCGACTGGAAGTGTGAATGAGACGTGCCCTCATACTGATTCCGCGGCTGGTACGGATAACGTCGTTGATGATTGCTTTTTACCGCTAGAACACGTTCACCGCAATCAGCAATCATCGCACTGTCCTTCTTAAGGTTAGCCACTCGCTGGCATTCGGCAGACAGCTGCTCGAGAGTGATATCACATTTTTCCTCGATGCGAGACAAAAGGCGAGTACGGCTTTCAGCGTCTTCGTCTTCCCTGAGGCCACACACGAACACCAGGCTTTTGAGTTGGTCTTCCGTCATTTTCGACAACTCAAAATCTACGCAAGCACGGTTTACGCGGCAGGCGAAGGTCAGCATATCCTCCGAGCGTGCTTTTGTAATGTTGAAACATTTATAACGTTTGCTGAGAAGCGACTCCATTTTGCCAAAAAGCTTTTTTAGTTTGTCCACGATGGCGTCGAAGGTGAAATCGCGTGGCAAGCTAGGCAAAAGAAAATTTGTTAGTCTCTCGTGTTCCGTGGGACCCAACTTACGAATCAGAAGGCGAACTCTGGCAGCATCTTCGAGCCTTGAAGCATCTTTGGTCAGCAACTCTTCATAGCGGGCAAACCAGGCCTCGAATGTTATTCCCGAATCGGGTTCGAAACGGAATTCCACGATTTGGTTCGCAATGGTGTCCAAAATTTGTTCGGGGTTGCTGGGGGTTGGCTGCGGAGGCGGATCAATCTGCTGCGGCTGGAACGAAACTTGCTGCTGACTCATCAGCTGCTCCATTAATTTCTGCTGTTGTGCCATTTGTTGCTTAAGAAGCTGCAACACTTGGACTACCGTGTTTGCTTCATTACTAGATGGCATTGCCCCCGGGAATAAAAATGATGGCGCAGGGGCAACATTCTGCGATGGCGGTCCAGTTCCATTTTGTCCAGGAGGCGGATGATGCTGCTGCGAGGTGCTGGCGCCGAAATCGGTTGGCCAATGTTGGGATGCTCGACGCTGCTCATCCGCAGCGGAGTTTTCGGGGCTGTTCATCCTTCGCCGTTTGCGCTTAATTTTCACTTCAATTCACCAAGGCGTCCGAATTTCACTGCACTGCACTGTAGTTCTATGTGTCTATGTGTATGTATCTCTATACTACTTTTTTTTTCCTCGTCGCCACTGTTGTGTTCGGATGTCCGTTCACTTATTTGAATAAACCACTGAACTAAGCACAACTAAAAGGTTACAAACAAAACATGCAAACTTTATTCCTAACACATTAAATATTTGTTGAAACGTAAAAACCTCGGCGCAGCCGCGTAACGGTTACCGCTCTCGTTGATCACCCGAGACCCGAATGCCCCGGGTGAACGGCCGTCGTGCCCTAGCCGCGATGGCGCGGCCCTTTCGCTCCGTCACACGGTCGCCCTCGACGGACAGCTCGGGTGACGTCCAGGGCTGTCGCACTCTGCGAACAACCCAGAGCCACAATGTTGCGCGACGCTGTCCGTCTCCACAACAAAAATATAATTGAAAACAAACTACGAATAAGTGACACAACAATCAACATAAAGAACACAATGAGAAAAGAAGCTGAAGATTGGTACACAGCAGAGTGTAGAGAGAAAGGGAAGAAATTAGAAGAATTTCATAAAGAATTCTAATTTAAACCTTGGTACGACGAAATCCCACTAAGCGCAAATGAAATCAAAACAACAAATAAATTACTGGTTGGCCATGACCTGTCGAGATATTGTTTAGCTAAAATGAAGATCGAAGAAAACGGTGATTGTCCAACTTGCCATACTCCGGAAACGGGACGCCATAAAATTTTCTACTGCACAAAATACAAAAATCAAAGAGACTCAAACCCTCTCATATCTTGGAATAATTTTTAATCCAATTGGAAAGGAAAAACAGGAACAACGATAAAAGAAATTATCCGTTTCATGAAAGAAAACAACATCGAAATTTAAAAGAAAAGATATTCTTAAATCTTAATACAAGAAGTATACACCAACTTGTAAACAGATACATTTAAACAACTGACAGAATGAAATAGCAAACAACACAGCACAAAAAAAAAATAGGAAAAAGAAAATACGCTCCCGAACCAAAAGACATATGACTCTAGACAGACGAAGTCTAAAAGAGAGAGTAAGCCTCTGAATATGCTGTTTCAAACAAGAGTTTGAACAACATAGGAGGATACATTCCCGCTCGCAAGAAGAAGAAGAAGAAGAACTATAGCATTGCGCTTGGGAACAGATACTCACGTTCATGCGACAATGGAACAAAGAGATGAGCCAAGGAAGAATTATTAGAGTGAAGGAACGGGAAGGATCGTTCTTAAACCATGAAGACACATGAACTGCGTTTTTTTTGTTTTTCATTTTTATGGAGTACGTTTTGTGACTCCCAAGAGAACATATTTGGTGCTAATTTTGTTTAAATTGTGTACATTTTGCGCGTTCTTTCGAGAGCCGCTTGAAAATTCGGCTGGTGCACAAACACAAAAAAGGGGAAAAGAAGAACCCCAGCATGCGAGGCGTGAAAAGAACAGGTCGTTCGCCTGTGTGGCGAATATTCACACCGATACGTTACGGATCGAATTTTGGGTATTGTTCAGAGAAACAAAGTTTTCGCCCAAGTTGGGTTCCTTGAAGGATCGTGTGCTTTGTGTTACGAAACAGCACGTGTGCTAAAGCACACCCTCGGATCAAACGATCATGCGAATTTTTTAACAAAGAAAAATAGGAAGGAAGCAGAGAAAAAATGCAGAAAGTTCAGGATGGCTTTAGTAAAATAATTAATAATTAAAAATAATAATAAAAAATATATATATCTTTGATGCAAAGATGCCTCTGAAAGGGCTAAATTTGCGATAACGTAACAACAAAATAATAATAATTATGAAATTGATATTAATAATTAATAAAAAATTATATTTAAATAATTGTAATATCCTGGAGATTTGACCCCTGATAAGACCATAGTGCCCAATATGCCGGATCAGAATATGACCATCACCGTGACAACTGTGCGATAATCTGAATGTCAAAATAAAGATCATTCGTTTACGGATCGTTGTACTGACAACACCTTCAGCCTTCGGTTTATTCTTCTGCCTTGCGTATTTATGCCTTTGTGACACGTTCAACGTTTAATTCAAATCGATAAAACTCGAGGTTTTACGTCTCAGAAGTGGGACACGTCTTATCGCCTGCACCCGCTTTGCTGTCTAATCCAGCACGGCACAAGATTGTGTAACAAAGAGTTTGTAACAAGAGTGTGTGAGATGACGCTACCATCTGCCATTGCGATGCGCAAAAACGAGAAGCTTCTGTGTGTGCTTGCCGGTATAGGCAGCAAATTCGATGATTAGGCACGATTTGCCTCATGGGTAGATGGCCAGATTCACCAGCCACAACGATCTCGATCCCTGCAACCGCATAGACACCAGCCATCCAGCATTTGCATTTTGTGTGGCCGCCATCTTGTTCATGTTGCGTGACAATGACGACGCCGCCATTTAGTATGAATACTGCCGCTGGCTATTCTTTCATCATCGCTCATACTTGGAATACTGGAAAAGCATCGCGCATCACTTCTGTTATTGCATGTGCACCGCATGCCGTGTTGTCATCGCCTCCGATTCATCGTGTGTATTGCCTTCCGCCACTTTATGGATTGACCCCGCTACCACCCTCTACCGCCGCGTCATGTCCGAGTGCTGTGGCATCGGTTGTAGCCTACTGAGCTGTTGAACAACAATCATCGTGGTGTCGTTCAGTATTCAGGTTCATCCTGATCGACATTGTCCTTATGCTTGGCTGTAACTTCTGTAAACGTCAGCAAGACTTCTGGAGGAGATGCCGATCAGCAGCAGCAGTACTTACACCCGCTATGAGATTGATTCAACCGCACGCATCACATGACGACATCATTCAGGATCAGTTCTTTTCGATATCAGCATCGTCCTCATGCTTGGCTGTAACTTCCGTAAACTTCAGCAAGACTTCCGGAGGAGATGTTGGTCAGAAAAGCAGCTGTGATTGAAATTGACACCCACCTTGAAATTGACACAACTTTACGCATCATATGACGACATCATTCCGGATCAACACCTTTCGATATCATCATCGTCCTTATGCTTGGCTGTAACTTCCGTAAACTTCAGCAAGACTTCCGGAGGAGATGTTGGTCAGAAAAGCAGTTGTGATTGAAAGTATGTGAGTTATTCTCATGCCAGCTCTGTTCAATAAGTATTGAAGATTTCTACAGCAAAGCCGCTCAAATTGAGGTCAATTTGTTTGTCAGGATAGCCGAGCTGTAATATCCTGGAGATTTGACCCCTAGTAAGACCATAGTGCCCAATATGCCGGATCAGAATATGACCATCACCGTGACAACTGTGCGATAATCTGAATGTCAAAATAAAGATCATTCGTTTACGGATCGTTGTACTGACAACACCTTCAGCCTTCGGTTTATTCTTCTGCCTTGCGTATTTATGCCTTTGTGACACGTTCAACGTTTAATTCAAATCGATAAAACTCGAGGTTTTACATAATAAATATATTGTTAATAGTTATGACAAAAAGTAACAACATTAAATATAATTTAAAAAAAAACCAAAAATAAAACAAAAACAGAATATATATATATATATATATATATATATATATATATATATATATATATATATATATATATATATATATATATATATATATATATATATATATATATATATATATATATATATATATATATATATAAATATTGTAAACATCTTGAGTTTATAGTAATCTTGGGTTTGTGAGCATCTTGGGTTTTGACAAATACGATGTCCGAAGAAGTGACAGTGTGCGAGCTGTCAAAGCAGAAGAAAAAGAAATAAGCTTTGGGAGAAGACCTTCTACAATAAACTCCTTGTGAAAAAACTAAAAAAAAACCGTGTATATTACAACTCAGAAGTGGGATTCACCTCAGAACATGCCGACAAAGGAGGAAATGGTGTGTACGTTACAAAGTAATGGCGTTGAAGTGCCACCTACAGCAACAATGTCGCAGATAAAACAGCTGTTCGAACCATACGCACCGCCATGTGTTCGCAGTGAAAAACAAGATGGCCGCGATGAGATTCCCGAAGCATCTCAAGCGGGAGAGATGAAGCTAGCACCTGTCATCATGTGTGATACAGGAAACAATGCCGATACAGCCAGTGATGTAGGAAGAACGCCGAGTGTAACAATCATGAGCGACCGTGATGAAATTCATGCTCTTCGTACCAAACTGGAAATTCTTGAGCTTCGCCAACAAATCGCTGCCCTTGAATTCCAACCTATGAATACACCACCGCAACTTTTTATGGGTTTCGACAAGTTTCTGGAGAAATTTAGCGGTGACAATGATGAAAGTGTGGATGAATGGTTCATGGAATTGGAGCGTGTATTCGAGCCGTACAATATGAATGAAACATCTAAATACTACAACACGCGCCAGCTGCTCACTGGAACTGCAGCACTATTGGCCAAATCTGCTGAAATCAATACTTATGCCAAACTGAAGGTGGAGATGCACAAAGCATTTGTGAAGACAACGTCCATGGAGCAAATCTACCAACAATTGCGAGCGCGACGATTGGCACGCAATGAAACTATAACGAAGTATGTGCTTGAGATGCAGCGAATCGCCGGAAAACGCATCGATGAAGAAGAATTGATAAACATCATAATTGATGGAATCGGCGACCCCGTAAACATGGCGTCTGTGCGCTTCGCAGCTACCTCAATGGATACACTAAAACAACTCCTGAAGAAATACGAGACCTATCGTGCTACTGCTCCTCTGATTCCTGTTACGTCAACAATTGTCAACAAACAGCATGACATTAGTAAGGAGAATTATGCAGCCCCCCGATGCTACAATTGCCGAAAAATGGGACACACACAGAATCAGTGTCGACTACCAGCCAGACCACCCGGTTCGTGTTTTCGATGTCACAAAGAAGACCACATATATCAAAACTGCCCCAACGCGTACAACAAGCTGCAGCAACCATGCACGTTATCGATTCGGAAGAGGAAGAACCTCACAATAACCAAACAATTGTTAAGATGAATGCGCATCAGGAGGTAAGTGTTGCCTATAAATGTAATGATGTATGGAGCACTAATTTAAAATCATTGACTCTTTGTGACACGGGCAGTCCTAAGAGTTTTATCAATGCAGGACTACTTCTGGAAAACTTGTTAGGTGAGCCACAGCCTTCAAATATGCGTGGAATAGGTAGCCAGGAGCTCAAATCATATGGAAAACTTGAATTACGTATCACACTTAATGGAACTACAATAGAACACCCTTTTATCATTCTACCCAAACATTACATGGCATGGCCTCTGATTCTAGGCAGGGATGCATTGCGGACGTTTAAAATACACCTTACCCAATTTAAATACGTTTATGACATGAAAAAACTTAAAGATTTGAATAAAAATATCAGGGTTAGCTATCTAGATCAGAATATAATAGAAAAGCTCCATACACTAAACATACATCGGAAGTCTATCGTGGGCTCGGGGGAAGACAATATACCAATTTTGCCGATTTCTAAACAGCGTGATTTATGTGACATCAACGACACCTTTGGGAGTCTGTGTATGATAGAGATTACTGATGAATCTAGTGTGATTGATATTGGTACTAACCTCTCGGAAGATCAAATCAAATTAGTAAGCAATTCAGTTATTCAAAATTATCACAAATTTCCTATTGAAGAAGTCACTTCTCCAGCTTATTCAGTAAAAATTAATTTGGAACACGATACACCCATTTCTACCAAACCTAGACGTTTGTCCTTCGCCGAAAGAGCTAAAGTCAAAGATATAGTAAAAAACCTGTTAGAAAAGAACATCATCCGTCCAAGTAACTCTCCATACGCCTCAGCAATAGTTCTAGTTCGCAAGCGTAACGGTGAAATTCGTAAATGCGTTGATTATCGGCCATTAAATAAAATTACAATCCGAGACAATTTCCCATTACCCCTTATCGACAATTGCCTTGAACATCTGGGAAACAAGAAGTATTTTACGCTTCTGGATCTCAAGAGTGGATTTCATCAATTGGCCATGCAAGAGGAATCTATAAAATACACAGCGTTCGTTACTCCAGATGGACAATACGAGTACACGCGCATGCCTTTTGGGCGGAAAAATGCCCCAGCAGAATTTCAACGCTTTATCAACTCAATACTCCGTGAATTCATTGATCGTGGACAGTTGGTGGTGTACATAGATGATATTCTTATAGCCTCGAATGATTTTGACAATCATATTGAATTGATTGGGAAAGTTTTATACACCTTACGCAAAAATGGTCTAGAACTGCGATTGGACAAATGCAAATTCGCTCAAAATGAGTTGAATTATCTCGGGTATAAAGCTAATGCATCAGGCATTCTTCCTAGCGACCATCATATCGAATCAATTAAGAATTACCCCGTTCCAAAGACTAAAAAACAAGTTCAACAATGTTTAGGATTGTTCTCATTTTTCCGTAGATTTGTACCAGGATTTTCAACCATAGCAAAGCCTCTAACAAACTTATTAAAAGATAAAGTAAATTTTGATTTTGATGAAACCTGCTTAAAATCTTTTGAAACATTACGTAATGAACTGATAAAATCACCTGTTTTATCGATCTATGACCCAAGCCGTGAGACTGAATTGCATTGTGATGCAAGCTCTTTAGGCTTTGGATCTGTACTACTACAAAAACAAAATGATGGAAAGTATCACCCAATAGCATACTTCTCTAAAACAACATCAGCAGATGAAGCTAAATTGCATAGCTACGAACTAGAGACGCTCTCAGTAATTTACTCGCTGAAGCGGTTCCATACTTACGTCCACGGGATTCCGATTAAGATTATCACAGATTGTAACTCCTTGGTACAAACTTTAAAAAACCGGAATGTTTCAGCAAAAATAGCTCGTTGGTCCTTGTTTCTTGAAGATTATGACTACACCATGCATCATCGCCCTGGGTCTTCAATGCCACATGTAGATGCGCTTAGTCGATTAGAACAGGTTGCAGGAATTGATGACTTAGATATAGATTTTCAACTACGTATAGCGCAAGCACGTGATGTTGAAATTAAATCTTTAAAAACTGAAATAGAATCTAAAGGAGTGAGCGGCTTCACAATCCGAGATGGAGTAGTATTCAAACAATCACCAACAAGCCAATTAAAGATGTATGTTCCATCAGAAATGATCAATAACTTAATACGACACATTCATGAAAAAATAGGACACCTTGCCGTAGACATGTGTTACATGCAGATTTCCAAGTATTATTATTTCCCTCAAATGAAAACAAGGATCACTAATTACATGAAAAATTGCTTGAAATGTGTAATGTATTCTGCACCAGCAAGAGTTAACAATAGAAATTTATTCAGTATACCTAAAACACCTATTCCATTCGATACTTTGCACATTGACTTTTTAGGCCCCTTACCATCTGTTCATTCAAAAAAGAAGCACTTACTGGTAGTAATAGATAGTTTTACTAAATTTACAAAGCTGTATCCTACGATATCTACAAACACACGTGAAGTTTGTAATGCTCTCAAGCAATATTTTATGTACTACAGCCGCCCTAGGCGCATCATTAGCGATCGAGCAACGTGTTTCACATCTGATTCTTTTTCAAATTTCCTAACGTCGCGTAGTATTACTCACATTTTAAATGCAACAGGATCACCTCAGGCGAACGGACAGGTTGAAAGAGTGAATCGTGTCCTACGACCAGTACTGTGCAAACTTTCAAACCCGGTAGACCATGCGGATTGGAGCGCTCAAATTCCTAACGTAGAGTATGCTCTTAACAATACTACTCACACATCTACACATTTTGCTCCGTCAGTTCTTTTATTTGGCATTGAACAGAGAGGTCCAGTGATCGATGAATTAACCGAACATTTGGATGAGATAAATAACGATTCAAGAGTGGATTTAAATAGTATACGATCACAAGCATCAGTTAACATAATGAAACATCAACAAGTTAATGAGCAACAACACCTGTCGAAATGTAAACCAGCCCCTGAATTTGTAGAAGGAGAATTTGTGGTAATACGAAACGTAGATAATACGGTAAACTCAAACAAAAAGCTTATCCCTAGATTCAAGGGCCCCTATGTCATACACAGACGGCTTCCAAACGATCGTTATGTTGTTCGGGACATCGATGGGTGCCAGCAGACCCAACTTCCTTATGACGGAGTGTTGGAGGCGAATAAGTTGAGAAAGTGGATTGTGCCGATCCCGGGCAGTGATTGACTTCCTTTTGCGTATCTTTGGCAACACTTAGTCTATAAGTAAATAGAGGGCAATTTATCATGTCAGGACAGGCCGAGCTGTAAACATCTTGAGTTTATAGTAATCTTGGGTTTGTGAGCATCTGTGGGTTTTGACAAATACGATGTCCGAAGAAGTGACAGTGTGCGAGCTGTCAAAGCAGAAGAAAAAGAAATAAGCTTTGGGAAAAGACCTTCTACAATAAACTCCTTGTGAAAAAACAAAAAAAAACCGTGTATATTACAATATATATATATATATATATATATATATATATATATATATATATATATATATATATATATATATATATATAGAATATATATATATATATAGAATAGAATATATATAGAATAAAAAAAAATTAATAACAATAATAAATAAATAAATAAATAAATGACGCCTCTGGGAGGGCTATATTTGTGATAACATAGTTAACATGGACGCTGTTTCGTCGCGAATAGTTTTCGGATAAAGTTTCCTTTTCTTTCTTTGGTTTTTGCTGCTAATAATTACCGAAGCCGTTGTAAGAAATTGTTGGTGATGAAGAGAGGGAAAAAGCCTTTTCGCCCTTTATTTATTAATTTAAGATCGATAGAGATGTGTACATCAACGGGCGCGGATGTGATCCGATCCGCAGTTCAAATCTGCACGATTCGCGTAGCTGCTCGAACAGACGCTTTATCGAAAAGCTACACGCGTATTATAAATTTAAAAACATTTTAAATATAACAAATAATAACTAAAACAATAAACCCATTTAGATAAATTAGAATAATAAAACAATAGAACAAGAAATAAACAAAACACACGCCTCTGGACAAGGTCAATTTGTTTTTTTTTATAAATAATAAAGTAGACGCCTTTGGGAGGGATAACACCAAAGAATGAAAAACTTACACTTATTTTCCATTTCAGAAAATCTAAGAAAGTGAGCATATTACGCAAGGCTCTTAAGGCGGAGAAAAAGCGAAACCTCTTACTTGCGACCAAGCTGAATTACCAAAATAAAGCTAGAGCAAGACATTTACGAGAAATTAAGCAGTTCAAAGAAGACATTGTCAAAGAGGCAATTCATTCAACGGCTCTCTTCTTCCATGAACACACTTTCGGCTGTTTTTATAAATATTCCAGAGTATAAACCAATCACTAATACGGAAGAAATCGACCGCAAATCCTTCAAAGATTGGAAAGATTTGTTAGAAGCATCAATGGACCTTGCCGGTATTACTGATGAGTATACCAAAAACAAAGTTTTTAAAGTAAAGGCAGGACCTATGCTGCTAGAGGTCCTAGACTCGACTCCAATACAGCCATTATCTGAGACATCAAACGCCCCATATTCAAACGCTATGAAGCGGCTGAACGATTTTTTCGGTTCTCGAGAATATCGCTTGGTACAGCGGCAAAAGTTAAGGTCATTGACGCAGGACACGGAGGAGTCGGATTTAAAATATCTTAAGCGAGTGATAGCTACAGCTAAATTGTGCGATTTTGACGAAGAAAAACTCATGGAAGGTGTGACAGAAGTTATACAACTACATGCGCTCAACGCCAAAGTGCGAGAAGCAGGTAGAAAGATTCTTCGCAAAGGAGGTACCCTAGCTGCTCTAGTGGACAAAATTCGAGGATACGAAGCGGATAAGACAAATGAGGAAATTTTTAAGAGGACACATCAGACAGCAACAGATTTCAGAATAGCGGCGGTTGCACGAAGCGGAGCTGAATCAAATTCCACTGCTGGATCCGCAACGGTACCGCGGGAAAGGAACTTTGATTACCAAGGACAATCCAGCTGGAGAAATTTTGGGAATCCCAGCAGTAAATATGGACGAAATAATTCAAGATTCGATAATAAGTTTGCACCCTGCTGGAGATGCTCCAGTATATTTCATGTACCATCAAAGTGTCATGCAGCAAATAAGGTCTGCCGAAACTGTAAGAAAACAGGTCACATTGAACGCGCTTGCCGACAAATACCGACACCATCAAACACACTAAAACGTCGGATCAGCCGGAACGATGAAATATACGTACATACAAAGAAAATCGCCACAGTGACTAAAGATGAGGAGCAAAAGAAAGATATGAACGTCGTAAGTGACTATTCATCATAATCCATCTTACCCGATTGAATTTTTATCTACCCACGTTGTGAATTTGATAAACCATATGTTGGCACGATGTGCACCTCGTGCAGATTAGCTGCCGCAATATTTGCAAAACAACGAGCTGTCAAGGACAGCTCGAATAATTCGTAAAAGAAACTCCAGATGGCGTTGTGAGTTAGATATGGACGAACAGATATCCCCTAAATGAGACAACTGGCTGAGCTGTTAAATAGGGCCAATAAGGGAAAAGTTCGACACAGGTCGCTAAGCGAGGTTACTTAGGGTCAAGTAGATCAGCTGGTCTGAAACATAGCGCCATTGAAGACGGCGCTTAGTTGCAAAATATATAGGAGAAAAGACAGACCAATTTTTGAACTGATCGGCGGAACCCTGAACACGCGAGCGACAGTTACAAAAATTCTGTAGCGGCAACTGAAATAAACATAAAGCTACACCCGTAGCAACACCATATTTTATCTGAAGGAATCAATAGGAGTGAACTATAAAAAAAAACCATTAACATTATTGACTATTACTTTCAGATTAACGAACGGATGTCGATTGAAATAAACGAGTTACACGACTTGGATATCCAAAGAGGATGTATCTTCGGACGCATTGCAAATAACATTTCCGTGTTATTTTTGATAGATTCCGGAGCGGACGTCAATACCGTGGACGAGGACACTTTTGATAAGTTGCGTAAGAATGAACAATCCAGAGAGCAACTTTATTGCGTTTCGAATGATACAGATAAACCACTGCGTGCGTACGCCAGTCCGGGCGAGATCAAAGTCGTAGGCACTTTTGTGGCAGAATTATACATTTCAGAGGAAAGACCATGTCTTTTTGAAAAATTTTACGTTATTAGAGGAGCTAAACCACTGTTGGGTAGAGAAACATCTCTGAGATACAGTGTTTTACAGATAGGGCTCGACGTGAAAATTAACTGTACAATTACTGGCAAATATCACCCCGTTAAATTCCCAGGTGAAATTCTCGCCGTAACAGTGGAAGACGAATTCCCTAAATTTAATATCCCTCCGGTTGTCTTATCTTACGACATCACCAAACCACCATCACGTCGAATGTTTACTAATATCCCATTACCATTTCGCGAGGAGACCCAACGTAGACTACAAAACCTTTTAGCAACTGGAATTATAGAGGTTGTCACAGACTCAATGGATAGATCCTTTTGCTCGTCATTACTGGTCGTTCCAAAAGGAAAAGACGATATCCGCTTAGTAGTAGACCTAAGAGGGTCCAACAAATGCATTATACGCACACCATTCAGGATGCCAACTTTGGAGGAGATTCTCTCCGACCTTCACGGCGCCAAATGGTTCTCCACTATCGACCTTACTAGTGCATTTTTTCATATAGAAATAGCGGAACAATTTCGGCATCTGACCAATTTTTTCGGAGGAAACGCAACGTATCGTTTTAAACGACTACCGTTTGGCCTTTGCAATGCTCCAGACATATTTCAAGAGACATTACAAACTAAGGTATTATCCGGGTATCATGGCCAAAAATGTTACTTAGACGACATTTTAGTACACGGGCATACAAAAGAGGAACACGATAGAAATCTTAAAGCGGTTCTTCGTCAACTTAAAGCACATAACGTACGCATTAATACTAACAAATGTGTGCTTGGTAAAAACAAAGTTAAATTCGTTGGTTATCTTATATCAGATGAGGGATTATGCGTAGAAAACGAAAAGTTAAAGGTAGTCCAGAACTTCCGTCGTCCGGAAACCGTAAACGAAGTAAAAAGTTTTTTGGGGTTTATGAATTTCTCGGAACGGTTTATTTACATGCGCGCGGACAAAACTAAGTATTTGAGAGAAGTAGCTAAATCTGACATTTTTTATTGGTCCGATGCAGAAGAATCCGAGTTTAATTTTCTAAGAAACGAAGTTTTGAAATCTATAGCTACGTTAGGTTATTTTAATTCCAAGGATGATACCGAATTGAACGTTGACGCGTCTCCCGTGGGTCTTGGTGCAGTGTTGGTACAGTTCGATGTGGAAAGTAAGCCACGGATAATAGCATGTGCTTCAAAAGCATTAACTAGTACAGAACAGAGATACCCATAGACACAGCGAGAAGCGCTAGCGATAGTGTGGGGAGTAGAAAGGTTTACGTTCTATTTGACGAGTAAAACATTCGTCATCCGTACAGATTCCGAAGCTAATGAGTTCATTTTTGGTGAGAGCTATAGACAAAGTAAACGGGCAGTTACAAGGGCCGAGGCTTGGTCTCTAAGACTACAAACCTATGACTTTACTGTGAAGCGGATCCCAGGTCATTTAAATGTTGCGGATGCTCTATCGCGGTTGATAGCTCAAACTCAAGAAGCAGAACCTTTTGACGAAGATGATGATAAACATCTTCTATACACACTTGGTGGGGGAATTGTGAGTATCACGTGGAAGGACATCGAACAAGAGTCGGAAAACGACCCAGAGCTAGTAGCGGTGAGAACAGCAAGCAAATCCGAACGCTGGCCAGAAAACCTACGTAGATATGAAGCAGAACACAGATCAATTCGTTCGTTAGGTTCTATAGTTTTGAAGGACGATAAAATTATTACCCCAACTAAACTAAGATCACAGATTATGTTGACAGCTCATAAAGGACACATAAGGTGTCTCTGCTATGAAACGTATAATGAGGGAATATTTTTGGTGGCCAAACATGGACAAGGACGTGGAGGTGTTTGTGAAAAATTGCACAACATGCTTAGTTATCGCAAGAAAAAATCCACCAGTGCCTTTGACTAATCGCACTTTGCCGGATGGACCATGGCAAGTGCTACAAATAGATTTTCTATCCATACCAGGTTGCGGGGCTGGAGAGTTTTTGGTTGTGGTCGATACCTATTCTAGATACTTAGCCGTTAGCGAAATGCATTGTACAGACACAAAAACTACTATTTTAGCACTGAATAGAATTTTCTTTACATGGGGATTGCCACTAACCATTCAGAGTGCCCTCCCTTTCAGAGCAATGAATTTATTACATACTGGCAGGAAAAAGACGTAAAAATTAATAAGTCAATACCCCTAAACCCTCAGTCAAATGGGGCTGTCGAAAGGCAGAATCAGGGTATTATCAAAGCTTTAGCTGGAGCCAAACAAGATGGAAATAGTTGGAAAGACGCCCTTAGTGCTGAAGTTCGTGTACATAATACCATGAAACCACATTCCAGACTGGGAGTAACACCGTTCGAATTATTGGTAGGTTGGCGGTATCGAGGATTCTTCCCAAGTCTGTGGGAATATAAGGCAACAAGAGAGCTAGATAGACCTGACGTACGCGAGCAGGATTACTTACTTACTTATCCGGCGCTACAACCGCTTTGCGGTCTTGGCCTGCCTCAGGAGTGTCCGAAACCGCTCACGGTCTCGCGCCTTCGTCTGCCAGTCCGTTATCCCGGCCTTAATGGCGGACGCCTCCACGCCATCTTGCCACCTCAATTTGGGCCTACCATGCCTCCTCTGTCCTTGTGGACGGCCTAAAAAGACTTTACGGGCGCATGGGTCGTCCGTTTCCATGCGTATAACATGGCCAGCCCACCGGAGCCTGACGAGCTTAATACGCTGTACGACAGTGAGGTCGCCGTACATCTCGTATAGCTCGTCATTATAGCGGCTCCTCCATTGTCCTTCCACACATACGGGGCCAAGTATCCTTCTGAGCATCTTCCTCTCGAACGCGGCTAAGAGGGCTTCGTCAGATTTGGACAGTGTCCATGTCTCAGAGGCGTATGTGAGTACTGGTACTATATAGGTACTATATAGTCCCAGCTTCGTCCGTCGCGACAGGTTCTTTGAGGTGAACTGCTTTTTCAGGCTGTAGAATGACCGGTTGGCAGCTACCATCCTTGCGCGCAACTCAGCTTCCATGCTATTGTCGTTGCTGACCTTTGACGCAAGATAGGTTAATTGTGGGACGACTTCGAAAGTGCGTTCACCTATCTGCACGTCACGCCTACGTAGATTCTGATTATTTATTGGTAGGCCCGCTGATGTTGACACCATCAGTTTGGTCTTTGCCTCGTTTATCTGCAATCCGAGGTTCTCTGCCGCCTGCTCGATCCCTTGGTAGGCTTCTGCTACATAGGAGAGCCGCAGACCAATGATGTCTATATCATCAGCGTATGCCAAGATCTGGGTTGACTTATAGAAGATGGTTCCCGTAGTCTCCACCCTCGAGTCACGGATGGACCTCTCTAGCGCCAGGTTGAATAGGAGACAGGCAAGCCCGTTCCCCTGGCGCACACCTTTGGTGGTAGCAAAAGGTCCTGAGAGTTTTCCATCCACCCTCACCTGGCATGTGACGTTGGTCATAGTCATTCTAACTAGCCTTATCAGTTTGGCCGGGATTCCAAAAGAGCTCATAGCGTCATACAGTTTTACCCTGGCTATGCTATCATATGCGGCTTTGAAGTCAATGAAGAGATGGTATGTGTCGTTTCTGTATTCAGCCATCTTCTCCAAGATCTGCCGCATGGTGAAGATCTGATCAGTGGTTGATTTTCCGTTTCGGAATCCTCTTTGATAGTTTCCGTCTATCTCTTCGACGTGCGGGACAAGCCGATCCTGGAGGATCAGGGAGAATATTTTATAGGCGGTATTCAACACCGTAATACCCCTGTAGTTGTTGCAGTCCAACCTATCTCCCTTCTTGTATATGGGGTAGATGATGCCGAGATTCCAATCACAAGGCATCGATTCACTATCCCACACCTCAGTAACAATTTGATGAATCTCGTTTTCTAGTCGTGCACCTCCATTCTTAACCAGTTCGGCTGCAATTCCGTCGGTTCCGGGTGCCTTGTTATTTTTCAGCCGACGGATTTCTTCTATGCTAGGTGGCAGTAGCATGACACTATCTGCTAGTGGTGCTTCTAGCTGTTCGCTAAACTGGTCATTGAGTAATTCATCAAAGTACTGAGCCCACCGCGAGAGGACCTCTGGCTGTTTACTGACCAGATCTCCATCCTTGTTGCGACAGCAGGTTACCTTAGGTACAACGTTGTTTCGGTGACCTGCTATCGCTTGGTAAAACATTCGTGTCGGTCCGTACGCCTCTCTGGTTTGCTCGAGTTCCCGCATGTTTTGCTCTTCCAAAGCATGCTTCTTGGAGCGGTGAACTTGTTTCTCTTCGCGTCTGAGCCGTGAATATTCCTCTGCGCATGCCCGCGTTCTATGCCGTTGCTGCATTGCTCGGTATGCAGTATTCTTACGTTCGGTCACTTGTCTGCATTCATCGTCGAACCAGCCAGATTTGGTGTTGCCACGACGTGGTGGGAGTATATTTCTTGCACAGTTTATTATTTTTGTTTTTAGAGCGTTCCACCTCTCGCTCGTAGTTTCGTATCTGTCTTCTGGTAGTAGAGACTCTTCTAAAGCGGTTTTGAATTCCTGTTGAACAGTAATGTCCCTTAGAGAGTCCGTGTTGAGCCGAGGCTGCGTGTTTTCTCCGCCCCCATTGGCGCGGGGGCGGGCGATTCTACAACGTATCACTAAGCCAACCAAGTAGTGATCAGAATCGATATTGGCTCCTCGATATGTTCTGACATTTAACAGACTCGACTGTCGTCGGCGGCTTATTAACACGTGGTCGATCTGGTTGAAGGATTCTTCACCCGGGTGCGCCCATGTAATCTTGTGGATTTTTTTGCGCGCAAATTTGGTACTTCCTACAACCAGATTGTTCGCTGCGAACTGGACCAATCTACTACCATTATCATTACTGTGCTCATGCAGAATGTGACAGCCAGTGTATTGGCGGTACATTGGCTCCCTACCGACTTTTGCGTTGAAGTCCCCCAGGATGATTATGAGGTCATGCCTGGGGCACGCATCTACGATTCTAGCGAGGCGGCCGTAAAAAAGGTCCTTCTCCTTGTGATAGACTGAGTTGTTACAATTTGAAGCTAAATCCATCAAAATGGAAATTCTTCCATTCTAACTTACTTAGGGCACACGATCACTGAAAAAGGTGTATATCCTGACGAATCTAAGTGTGATACCCTTTAAAATTATCCTTTACCCAAAAATGCCGATGAAGTTAGAAGATTTGTTGCCTTTTGCAACTAATATCGTAAGTTTACTCGTAGTTTTGTATAAATAGCAAAACCATTAAATGTTATATGAAAGAAAGGGTCAATGTTCTCCTGATCGAAAGAATGTCAGTACGCGTTCGAATCTCTGAGACGAAATTTAGCATCACCATATATATTACAGTATCAAAATTTTGAGAAAGTGTTTATTATTACAACGGATGCATCGGATGTTGCATGTGGCGCAATCCTATCCCAGACAAAAGACAATTATGATTTGCCTTTGAAAGTAAAAGTTTTACAAAAGGGGAAAAATCGAAACCAACGATAGATAAAGAACTGACAGTATTGGGCGGTAAATAATTTTAAACCATGCATTTTTGGGAGAAAGTTTAAAATCCGAATAGATCACAGACCTTTAGTTTTCCTATTCAATATGAAAAATCCCTCGTCAAAATTAACACGTATGAGGCTGGATCTTGAGGAATTTGACTTCGAAGAAGAATTTTCTCAAGGTAAATCAAACACAGGGGCGAACGCACTGTCAAGAATTCTTTGAGAGAAATTTGACTTCAAAGAAGAATTTTCTCAAGGTAAATCAAACACAGGGGCGGACGCGCTGTCAAGTCATTAATTCGCAACATCTAAAAGACATGCAAGAAAAAAAAAACATGGAGGTGCTAAAAAATAAATCTCTGTTGATGATAACTTCTAGAGCAATGACTAAACAAAACACATTAAAGATCCCACAAAAAACTATTGAAGAAGAAGAAGAAGGAGAAGAATAAAAAAGGTCCGTAACAGTACCTACTTTTTGGCAAACTGAAAATCCTTCAGAAGTAAATACACTCTTAAAGATTTAGTCGGTAAAGCAATTTAACACAATTAAATTAGTAGTACTCAATAATAATCTTAATAAGGAATTGGGAAGCACATCTATAAAATGCAACGTAAATGGAAGTCAGGCACTCGAGTCTGCTCTTCTACAAGTATGCAAAATTGTGAAAGAATATAAACGAAACAGGATAGAGATTTCTTTACAAGATTTATAATTTAAGCAATACTCGATACAAACCGTAAAGGAAATCGCGGATAAAGTCATTTCCGGTTTCGAGATCATTGCATACATTCCGCCGAAATGGGTTACAGAGCAGGAAGAAATACATATTATTTTGAAAGATTATCACATGTTACCTTCGGAAGGACATGATGGACAATATCGATTATATTTAAAAATGCGAGAAAAATTTAAATTAAAAAATATGAAAGAAGAGATTAAGGATTTTGTACAGGCCTGCGAAAAATGTAAGGAAAATAACATAATGAGACACATAAAAGAAGAAAGCGTAGTTACGATTACCATTTGCCCATGAAACCATTTGAAGTGGTCTGCAGAGACACAGAGGGTAAAAAAAAAAATGGGGAGTGGGTCAAACAATTATAGGTATATTGTAACGATGCAATATAAATTAACAAAGTACATTGTCCTCGCTGCAACACAGAATAACGAAGCGAGCTCAGTTGCACAGGCTATGTTGCCACGGGTGTAGATTTTCGTTTATTAGAGTTGCTGTTACAGAATTTTTGCAACTGTCGCTCGCGTATTCAGGGTTCCGCCGATCAGTTCAAAAATTGGTCTGTCTTTCTTCCTAAATAATTTGCAACTAAGCGCCGTCTTCAATGGCGCTATGTTTCTGACCAGCTAATCTACTTGACCCTATTTGACCTCGCTTAGCGACCTTTGTCGAACTTTTCCCTTATTGGCCCTATTTTACATCTCAGCCAGTTGTCTCATATTGGGGATATCTGTTCGTCCTTATCTTACTGACAACGCCATCTGGCGTTTCTTTCACGAATTATACGAGCTGTCCTTGACAGCTCGTTGTTTTGTAAATATTGCGGCTGCTCATCTGCACGAGGTGCACATCGTGCCAACAGGCTATGTTAGACAATTTTATTCTCGAATACGGAAAATTTCTTCAGAGGAAGTCCGACCAAGGCGTTGAATAAAATATCGAAATTTTAAAGAAAATAGCAAAGATACTCGAGGTCAAGCAGGCTTTTGCAACTGCATATTATATACAAACAATAGGTTTTTTGGAAAGAAATCAAAGAACATTAAATGAATATCTAATAGCATTTACAAATGAGCATAGTGATGACTAGGATGATTGGGTAAAGTTTTATGAATTCAATTACAACACAACACCTCACACAGAAAAAAACTATACTCCGTATGAATTAGTATTTGGAAAAAAGGCAAACCTTCCACAGGATTTGCGAAGTGGTAATATTGAAAACAGTGTACAATTATGCGTATATTTTAAGGAAATGAAATACAAATTGCAAAAATCACATGAAATAGCACGTAAAAATTGTATTAACCAAAAATTTAAAATGCAGGGTAGCGCAAATGTCAATTTCAAACCGTTAGATGTAACGCAAGGAGTAGTAAGCTTTGATAAATCTAATTGTACAATTAAGAATAAAGTTACAAATAAATTTAGCACGGTACATCAAAATAGTGTGGTAGGTTCGGTCGCGCTTCTCAAACCGTTTCGGTGAGTCAATGCGCGGAGCGCAGTGAATAGGTGTGGGACGAGGAAGGGGATCGTACGGAACGCGACACCAAAATGTATACACATTCGTCGCGTATCGGTTACGTCAACCCGTTCACACTTACGCTAAGTTCGAAAAGAAGCACTTGCTTACGTCGGCGGAATCGCGGACTGGTGCGACCTTGCGCGTCGAGTTGATGACCGAGGCGGAATCGGACACCGTGGGAGAAGTTGGGTGGAACTAGTGCAAACGTGCACTTTATTTCGATGAGGGTAATGCTGATCGGTCAACTGACTAAACAGCTGATAACCAAAAGTGGTTATCAAATTGGGCAGAGCCTTCGGCGGAATCTGCAAATTGGTGAGATACACCAGAACACGAGTGATCTACGTGTCTATGGAAGGTGAACTGACTTCGCCATCAATTCGAGCTTTATTTATAAGAAAGATGGTGTGAAAGTTGTGACACATTTGGCAACCAGATGTTTGTCAAATGTGAGCTTTCGTTTGGTTTTCCGGGTTTGGGTTTTTACAGGTGTTTCTTAAATTATACCTAGTGTGCCTGTGTTTTATCAACTATCCGTGCATTGTGGATGTAGCGAACGTTTTCCTGTTTATGCCTGGGTTTTACGGAAGTTTAATTGCTTATCTGTGGCGCGTTTTCCTTATTTATGTTCTGGGGTAAAACACGAGAACGTTTACGCTTCTGGTGTTTAACGTTTCTTTACCTGGCTGCTGGCTATGCGCTTGCGCTTCTGGTGGTTAACGTCTTTTTACCTGGCTTTTGGCAATGCTAAGTTAGATGTGACCTACTGTTAGCAGTAAATCTGCTACAATAGATTAATTAAGGGATGAAAAGCATATGCTTTTCAGTTTTGAAGGGGTGAGGTGTAGCGCCTGGTAGTTAGGCAATTAGTATGATACTAGGAATGATCAATTATAGTAAGCAATTATGGTGGCAATCGTTTATGGTATGATAGTAAGGATAGGAACGATATGAATAATTGTAGCAAGTAAATTACATAAAATTGCATTACCTGAATAAGGACCGGATGTAGGGTATAGGATAGAATAGGATATGAGCTTTAGCGTTTTTAAGCGCTCAGCGATTAATTCCTGCGTTCCTGTTGCTCAACGAAAGTCTGGCCCCGATTGGTCTAATGCATCTTTAAGACGGTTTAAAAAAATAAAATCAAAAGCCTACGCGGATTACAGTAGTACGAGATCATCGCTGCATAGGAGAATTTTTTCGATGCACTGAACAATTATCGTCGACAAAATCGTGTGCTCTACCGCTCCTTCATTCGCCGTACTGAAAGGCAGCTGTTTTCTAAGCCGACTCGGTTCTGGAGCTTCTGGAACAAACGGCGCAATATAAGAAGTATCCCTCCGTCAATGAGCTACAATGGCGAAACTAGTATCGATACATCCGATATTTGCAACACTTTTGCCAATCGCTTCGCTGATGCATTTATCCTTCCTGTTCACAATCCTAACACACTAGCTGAGGCCACTTGCAATACTCCATCGAATGCTATCGACTTTATTTTACCCACAATCGACGAAGCACTAGTTGCGCGCACACTCAGCGATATAAAACCATCTACATCATCTGGACCTGACAATATTCCCGCATACATTTTGAAGCACTGCCGTCAATCACTCGCACCCATTCTTGCCAAAATATTTAACGATTCCCTTATGCGTGGCACGTATCCTGCGTCCTGGAAACACGCGCGAATGGTTCCTATCCATAAAAAAGGCAGTCGACTTCATGCTAGTAATTATCGTGGCATTGTTTCTCTATGCGCTTGTGCAAAGGTGTTTGAGCTCATTCTATACAATATACAATATATTCTACTCACAGCAGTTCAAAACTATATGAGCCCTAGTCAGCATGGATTTCTCCCAAGGAGATCTTCCACCACAAATCTTGCTGAATTTGTTGGTTTCTGCTTCGACAACATGGATCGTGGTACTCAAGTTGATGCAGTATATATCGACTTCAGGGCTGCGTTCGATAGTATTTCTCATGATATTCTACTCTCGAAGCTAAAAACTCGGTTTCCTCGAAGGGCACATCACCTGGCTGCGTTCATATTTAACTGGTCGTTCGTACTACATAAGCATAGGATCTCATCGTTCTCACTCCTCCTCCTCCTCCTCCGTTCACCAGCTCCTCCGGTGTGCCTCAAGCGAGTAATTTGGGACCGCTACTCTTCCTCATCTATATAAATGATTTATCTTTCTTTTTACCGCCAGGCCAACACCTAATGTACGCCGACGATGTAAAAATATTCGCTCCAGTTAGAAACGACAGTGACTGTGTACGCCTTCAAATGATCCTTGAGAATCTGGACAGCTGGTGCAGCAGAAACGCCCTCCAAGTGTGTGCTGATAAATGCCAGTGTACATCATTCAGCAGAGCCCGTCACCCTATCACGTTTACATACACTATGCTCAACACGGCATTGGCTCGCACGACATGTATCCGTGATCTGGGGGTGCTACTCGATCAGAAGATGTCATTTCGCCCTCACATATAACAAATGTCTAAAGATTAATACTTTTAGCCAATACGAAAACGTAGGGTAGATTGTGGCGTGAAAAGGAGTAGTATAAATAAGGGCTAGGAATAGGAATTAGGTCATAACAGGGTTTACCATTTCAATAAACAACTGTCCACTTGTTTATAACAATAGTCGTTTTGAATAGCAGTCACAAAATATAACTCACGACACATAAGATGAAAAGGGTTGCTTTGTTCGTAAATGGTACAGCATCGGACATAAAGATAGAACCCTGGTGTTTTCAACGCACCTTGCACTTGTTTTACCACGTTACTTGTGTTTGTGTGTGTGTGTGTGTGTGTGTGTGTGTGTGTGTGTGTGTGTGTTTGTGTGTGTGTGTGTGTGTGTGTAGTAGAAAGAGAGTGTGCTTTTTAATGTGTATTTGCAAGTGCGCGGGTTTGTGTCTGAAAAACGTAGCTTGCTATGGTTTCATATTGCATGGAAAGTATTCTGATAATGTGTGTTATCATGTGAGACAGCGTGCGTTTGCACTGAGATAAAAGCTAAAGTTTGCATCGACAGCAGCGCTTGTTCCTCGGAAGAAACCGCAGGTGTGCTGGTTGATGAATGTGCATGCGCAGCGATGTGAAATGGACACGCGCACAACAGCAATGAACTCGGCATTCCCTTACAGGTGTTTCTCCAGTGCACGCCACAGAAATGCCTGCGTGCATCTCTGCGTTGAACGTTGTGTGCGCATGTTAAACTTTGTGCGTGCATTGAGCAAGCGCGCAGTTGTTCTTTTCAATGGGCGTTTTGTTTCATGAGCGCGGCAGTATTCGGTTCTCGATTTAAATGGGTAGACACTCACTCGCTTACTCATTGATAGTTTTTATCCATACGCTTTTTTTGCTGCTCTACAACGATGTAATTCATCACGTGTAAAAGCAGAACGCAGGCTGAGCACGGGATCAGCCGTGTCCAACTTTTTAACCAGCGCGTTCTTGACGGTCCAAGCAAGCAATGTTAGTAACAATGGGTCGAGGTAAACATTGTACCGATGATCAGCGCCATATAATAAAGCGACTGGCGGCTGCTGGCATTAAGCACAAAACGATCGAGTTTATAATGGAACGATCGCGCACTTTTGTCGCAAACGCGCTTCGGACATCCGAAATGTGTTTGGACAACCAAAACGCGCTTGGACAACTGAAACGCGCTTGGACAACCGAAACGCGCAAGTCAACCGGACGTCCTCAGAAGACCACGACGAAAGAAGACCGTAAAGTTGTTAATAGATCGAAAACACACTGATCGCGAGGGCGGTGGTTCTGCTTATTACATCAAAAACCTTACCCAAAACACAAAAAACTACTAACAAATCTATACGAAACGACATACTTGTGAAACAAACACACACACCAATACACATTCAAACATACATACACACACGCACACATGTTCACACACATACACACACATACACACACACACAAACACAAACACACAAACCACACATAAACCTGTCCCAACAGGTGCATGCTGCGTTGAAAACACCAGGGTTCTATCTTTATGTCCGATACTGTACCCGTGCGCTCGGGACAAAAATAAAAATTTGTCCTTACTATCCTCAATGGTGCATGTTGGCACGATACAAACCGTATAGATGAAAACAAAATTATAATATTTGTAAACATCGGTCTCGTGCTCTGCAATGGGATGTGATCCGAAGCCAACTAAGGATCTGAAACAACTTGATGATGCCCTAACCACATTGAGCATGGACCTCGTGGCTACACAATATTCGATGGCTAGGGAGCAGTGTGCATAACAGGCGTGGTTAGCAAGTCTACGACATCGACTACAGCTGCCACAGCTGCCGCATGCCCAGAACGGGTTTCGCCGTAGGTCCCCGGCTGGTATCCGCAATCATAGATTTCAAGGCTATAAACGATAGTCTATGCACCCAGCGCATGCGAGGCAAATTCTTTAATATAAGCCTCATAAACGTTCACGCCCCTACCGAAGAGAAAGAGGAAGAGGAGAATGACCTTTTTTACGGGCGCCTCGCTAGAACCATAGATGCGTCTACCCCTTATCATCTACCCCGTATACAAGAAGGGAGACAGGTTGGACTGCAACAACTACAGGGGTATTACGGTGTTGAATATCGCCTATAAAATATTCTCCCTGATCCTTCAGGATCGCCTTGTCCCGCACGTCGAAGAGACGGAAACTATCAAAGAGGATTCCGAAACGGAAAATCAACCACAGACCAGATCTTCACCATGCGGCAGATCTTGGAGAAGATGGCTGAATACAGAAACGACACATACCATCTCTTCATTGACTTCAAAGCCGCATATGATAGCATAGCCAGGGTAAAACTGTACGACGCTATGAGCTCATTTGGAATCCCGGTCAAACTGATAAGGCTAGTTAGAATGACTATGACCAACGTCACTTGCCAGGTGAGGGTGGATGGAAAACTCTCAGGACCTTTTGCTACCACCAAAGGTGTGCGCCAGGGGGACGGGCTTGCTTGTCTCTTATTCAACCTGGCACTAGAGAGGGCCATCCGTGACTCGAGGGTGGAGACTACGGGAACCATCTTCTATAAGTCAACCCAGATCCTGGCATACGCTGATGATATAGACATCATTGGTCTGCGGCTCTCCTATGTAGCAGAAGCCTACCAAGGGATTGAGCAGGCGGCACAGAGCCTCGGATTGCAGATAAACGAGGCATAGACCAAACTGATGGTGGCAACCTACCAACAAACAATCAGAATCTACGTAGGCGAGACGTGCAGATAAGTGAACGCACTTTTGAAGTCGTCCCACAATTAACCTATCTTGCGTCAAAGGTCAGCAACGACAATAGCATGGAAGCTGAGTTGCGCGCAAGGATGGTAGCTGCCAACCGGTCATTCTACAGCCTGAAAAATCAGTTCACCTCAAAGAACCTGTCGCGACGGACGAAGCTGGGACTATATAGTACCTATATGGTACCAGTACTCACACACGCCTCTGAGACATGGACACTGTCCAAATCTGACGAAGCCCTCTTAGCCGCGTTCGATAGGAAGAAGCTCAGAAGGATACTTGGCCCCGTATGTGTGGAAGTATAAGACGTATAAGTCCCAATAAACGTTGTGTAGCCCTGTAACCGGGCCATTTTAACTAGTTATATCCAAAAATTAGTCCACTTGTACAGATTTTTGTTTTCAACTAAAAAGGCGAGGGCAGGCGTATTTTGCCCTTTTATCGCCAAACTTATCGTTTTCCCTCTCTTTCCTCTCGCTCGTTCGACTTCCCTCTCACTCTTTCGTCATCTTTCCATTTCTTCTCTCGCGCTGTGACATGGCAGATTGTTGGGCACTCACGAGTTTCCAACATTGTCCCCCCAGTTGAGATGGTTGATTTAGTCAATAGCCCGTAAACGCTGAACGTGTAACCCGCTTAAACTTTGTAGCCCGTTAACACAAACCGTCAACCCACTTAACCATGATGTAACCTCTCTTTCCGCGACCGTAACCTACGACACTATCAACCGTGGATATACTTCCTATCATCTATCAGGTGTTTTTGTGTATCCGTGTGTGTGTTGTTTGTTTACTGTCACCTCAATGCGTTCCGTAACCACGCGGTTTTACTCAGGTTTACTAAGGTATGTTCCATTGATCGTTTCAACGGTGGCTTGCCTTACTTGTCCGTCCCTACCAGGACTTACTGCCACAATTCGTCCCTTGGGCCAACAATTTCTGGGAAGATTGTTGTCTGGCACTACGACTAAATACCCTACTTCGATTGACCGCACCGGCTCGAACCACTTGGTCCGGCGGGTAAGTGTAGGTAAGTACTCTGCTACCCATTTGGTCCAAAACAAATCCGCAGCATGCTGTGCCATTCTCCACGACGATCTAATGGCAACGGGACTATCGCAATAAACCGTCGGTGGTTTGCTCCCATCGGAGCTTCCGAGAAGCAGGTGGTTCGGTGTTAGAGGCTGAGCCATTTCGTCTCCAGGGGCACGTAGGTCGTGAATTTATGATGAACTCTATTTCCGTGAATGTTGACAGCAGTATTTCATCCGTAGGTCGTCTGGTACGTTCCGTAAAGAAGGTGCTTAATCAGTGTATCTTCCTCAAACGCTCCCAGCAGCCGCCGAAATGAGGTGCTCTCGGCGGGTTGAAGGTCCACTTCATTTTAGGTCCACAAAACTCCGTCATTAGCGCGTCGTGATCAACCTCCTCCAACGCATCTCTCAGCTCGCGCAAGGCTCCAACGAAGTTGGTACCTCTATCGCTGATCATTTCCAGAGGCATACCGCGTCTGGCGATGAACCGTCGAATCGCTAATATGCACGACGCCGTAGTGAGGGAAGCTGCTACCTCCAGATGGACAGCTCTCGACGTCAAGCAGGTAGCTAGGCCACCCCATCGTTTCTATTCTCTTCGACCGATGACCACTAAAAACGGGCCGAAATAGTCGATACCTGTGAACGAAAAGGCACGCTGAGCAATTGCGACACGTTGTGGCGGTAAGTTACCTATTATGGTGGTTCTGGCTTCGCGTAGTTGATTTTGAACCACTGACAGCCTTTCCTAACGCGTCTATACTCCCCCAGTAGCTTCAGAATATGGTACCGCGTTCTCAATTCGCTTAACACTGTGTTGTGGTTACCGAGCTTTCGAATAGCTCGCCTACTCGAAACGCTACGAACTGGTTGTAACGCCTGTGATCGGAATGTAGCCAGCTCAGCACGTTACGCGAGTCCGTTATCATTGGGCGAGAGCTGGACAGTCCCCACCGCACAGGGTAAACAGGTAGCGAGTCAGTGGCGTTTATCGTCGAAGGAGTGTTACCAAACACTGTTGTGTTGCAGTAGTCCGGATGAACGCGTCCAGTTCCAACCGGCGGCTGTCGATCGACAGGCGCTGGCGGGGCACGATGGGTCTGAAACCGCTGTGGCTGACTACGATTGTGATGCGATTCTGGTTGTCGGCGGTAAATGTCAGCATCGCCTGTCCCGGGTATCACGTCGATGACATCGCACAGATCCTCCGCCAAATCGCCCACCCACCGACCAAACTCCACCAGCGTCACTTCCCCAAGATGCCTCCTCGTTCTTGCCCAGTCTATGCATAAGATCGGCGGTAGTTTACTGACCAGCTCCTTAAGTAGCGCCACGTCGTACATGTATCCGCGTAACCCGGACGCCGTCATCGCTCCTACCAACCGCTTCCCCGCATAACCGAATTCCACCACTGTTGACAACTTGTCAACCTTCGGTGGCGCCATCTTCCTGATCTTATCAGTCATGGATTCCACGATCAGATCCGGTCTACCGAAGCGTGCCTTTAGGGTCGCCATCCCCTCCTTCAACCCAGCCGGAAAGGACAAAAGGTGGCCAACCGTCTCGAGCGCCGCTCCTCTCAACGCATACTGTAGACGACCGATATTCTCGTCATCAGTGTAGCCGCAAGCAGCATTAGTGCGATTGTATGTGGCTATGAAAAGTGACCACGCTTCTAGTTCACAGGAAAATATCGGAAGGTCGCGGGGCACTGGTTGACGGACCGCTATTTGGCTCTGACTTAGCACGCTGGTGTTGCAGAGTGGTTGGACATACTCGTGTTGTGGCGGTATCATGTGAATCGGGCGTGAATGTGCAGTGTATATCGGTTGTGTCTGTATGGTGTAAGCCGGCTGAAAATGTGTTGCGTGATAAAGCGTTTGTGTCGCGTGAATCGGCTGAGTTGCGTGCGTTATCGGCGTTGCGTAAGTCGGCTGAGTTACGTATCTCTGTTGCGTCGAGTGCGTCGGTTGGGTTTAGTAGCTCTGATGCATCGTGTGTGACGGTAGTGCAGCATAGGACGATGTAATCGCGGGGTTCGGTTGTGTGTGTTGTGCCGGGACTGCAATGGCGCGGTGACCTAGGTCGTTCCCCCTGGAGCTTGGCCTTGCGATGTTGCGTTTTCCGCTTGGTAGGTACGACGCAAGGATTCTTCGAAACCTTTCACCCACTCCGCTAACTCCGAGTAATGCGTCCCCCCAGTGCCACCGTAATTAGGATGCTCCGCGATGGCCGCCACGCCATTCTCGTCTTATGCATCCCGCAGTGTTTGCGCGCTACTATCGTCCTCTTCATTCCGCAGCATCGCTATCTCACGTTCAAGTTCTTGTAGTCGTCGTCGTCGCGATTCGCGAGCACCGGCGCGGCCCTGGTCTGCAGTGTAATGTGTTTCGTGGATTGGGGAACTTACCGCCTTTCTTTGCACCTTTTCGCGAAGCACCACAGCATTCGGTGCGGGGATGACGTTTCTCGGAGTGCATCCTTCCGACAGTAAGGCGTGCGGTGGTCCCGGAGTGGATGGATCGTACCTTAGCCCGCCGGAGACGTTGCCGCTTTCATGGGGCATATCCGGATTCGATGGAAGGGTTTCCTCCGTCCGTGGCATACGATGCGATTCACGTTGAGCCAGTATCCCGTTGCACTATAGCACACGCGCGCGCAAATTACTGTATTTTTCCGTTCCGTGAAACGATTTTATGATACGCGTATAAGGGCTTTTTCCGCACTGACGACACGCACTGGTAGTAGTGATCAACTAATTTTTTGAAATGTTGAAAACGTTATGGATTTTTTTAGATAACACGTAGTTTTTATTGTCTACCATTATATCAAAAAATTAGTCCACTTGTACAGATTTCCGTTTTCAACTAAAAGGGCGAGGGCAGGCGCATCCTGCCCTTTTATCGCCAAACTTATCGTTTTCCCTCTCTTTCCTCTCGCTCGTTCGACTTCCCTCTCACTCTTTCGTCATCTTTCCATTTCTTCTCTCGCGCTGTGACCTGGCAGATTGTTGGGCACTCACGAGTTTCTAACAATTTTTTTTAGCTTCTAGCAAAGGTTTGCTTGCGTTACATGTGCTAGCAGGAGTGTTAATGTGAAAGCTTTCCAATTCAGAGTGCCTTTTAATAACCTGTATTTGCCCTTCGTATCCTGATCTAAGCATATTTTTTATAATTTGTAGCTCGTTCTCAAATGAATTAGGCGATAAAGAGGACAATGGTCTAAACAAAATAAAAAAAAACATCATCATAAACGGGTTGTACATTACTATGTCATATATTATGTACATTATTTATATATATATATATATATATATATATATATATATATATATATATATATATATATATATATATATATATATATATATATATATATATATATATATATATATATATATATATATATATATATATATATATATATATATATATATATATATATATTCAGCATTTCGCCGGCAAGAGCCCAATTTGATTCAAAATATCTAGAAGAGAGCAGCATTACTGCACAAAAATTATTTTTAAAGTGTTTAAAATAAGCTTCTGGTAACCTATTGGGTAATATAGCCATACTTATATAGTGCAGAAAGTGGCTATACTCTAACGCCTTCCAATGCTTTAAATCCTCTTTACCGCGTGCTCTTTAATTGAGCTCACAGGGAAGTTTAATACTTTTAAACAACAGTTAAATTTCCTCAATTTGTGCTGCAGACCACTTTGTTGCATAACCTAAAGTCCCGTCACTCCAGCCTAAAAGCAATCTACGAATAATTCCAAAATCTATAAAATGGAGAGACTCTGCTATTATGATATTTTTTATGATGTCAAAGTTATTTAACTCAAGTAAAGGTGTTCTTTGCTTGATATGGCCCACGTACACGCTACCGCGTAAGCGTTTACAGGGTTTCCCACGATTTATTGGTCAGTTCCCATGATTTTTTGGTGAATTCCCACGAATTTTTTGTCGTATTCCATGGATTTTTAGTTCGTTCCCATAATTTATTGGTATTTTCCGAATGGATATCAATACAATTGGACCAAAAAAATCTGGGAAACGGCCAAAAAATCGTGGGAACGCACTAAAAAAATATGGGAACCAACCAAAAATTGATGGGATCCAACCAATAAATCGTGGGAAACCCTGTATTGGTTATTTTTGGAGCGTTACTGCCTTTGTATATTGTTGTTTTTCCCTCTTCGTTGAACTCTCCTTTACATGTGCATTTCAAGCATGCAAATTTTGATTTGATAAATGCTACACCTAAAATATGAGTATTATTGGTCTAAAATAAATATGTAAAAAAACATACATATAAAACACTCATCTTTGATAACTGACCTTGCTGGCGAATCGGCTATAATAGTTCTCACTATTATGTCATACTTTTTGTTGTTTAATATAATGCCTCGATTCAGATAGTCATTTAGATTGTGGCGTTAGATAGTCATTTAAACTGTCTGGTTTCGACGTTCCATGGAATATTCCGACAGTAAAAGGAGAAATGTGGGGCATATCATGAATATTCGCCAGAATGGGCCAAAACTGCGAACTACTGCTATATGAACGTATATGTAACGGCAGCCCATCTGCAAAAATGTTCAATGACAGTTCGGAACCATGAACTTCCGTAAAGCTTAAATTAAATATTCATAATTTAAATTAATTAAAAAACCTTTAGGAATGCTAGTGTTGTGTTTCGGAACGGGACGTTCATTTGACACACTTAAATAAAACGGCACACTCGGGCTCTTTATAAAACTTATACTCTATTTACAACATTTATAAAACAACGACCGTTTTAGTCCGCAGCCTGATACCGAGTCGCAGCGATCGATCACCCGATCGCTGCCGAAGTCCTTCCCGGCCTTTTTGACATCACATGCTGTCAGTTACGTGACAGCATTGAGTCGCGGCTACACCTGCGCTACCTACACAACATCTCCTTCTCTTAATTCAACTGGTACGGTTGTAATTTGCGCGGCAGTCTTGTAATGCGAGAAGAACGGCGAGGTGGACCGTCCAGTTGTACATACACGCGTTCACGACGTCTCGGAGGGTTCGATATATCACTCGTTAAAACTGGAGTAGGTGGCCTAGCTTCTAACACTTGTAACGGGCTGCGCTGTTCCGGGAGCTTCCACTCAGCCATTAAAATATCAAGCGGCAAGTTAATACTAGTGGTTTCTCTGCTTTGGTTCGGTATAATGCGTTTACGTAGCTGATTTATATGACGCCTGTATAACTGATTATTGCCAGTTCTAATCTCATACATAACATTTCCGATTCGCTTACTAATCACACCAGGCATCCATCTATACTTATTGTTTGCGTAAAACTTTTCGAATATTCTATCTCCTGCACTCAAAGCTCTTGTGGTCTTCAACGATTCATTCTCGGTTTTGCTTGCAGTCGGTCTTATGAGATCCAAATCGGTACGAATAGGTCTATTAAACATTATTTCAGCGGGTGTTTGATTTCGGTCTAACAAAGGGTTCGGGGTAGTGCGGTACGTTAGCAAAAATGTATCAAGAGCTTCATCGAGTTTTATATTGGCTATTCTTATTTTCTTCAAAGCTCTTTTAAACGTATCAACAAAGCGTTCGGCCTGTCCATTACTTTGCGGGTGATATGGTGCAGTGGTTATGTGTGCTATGCCGTAACGCTTGCAAAAATCCTTAAAGTCCTGTCCGACAAACTGCGGGCCGTTGTCGCTTACGAGGGTTATAGGCGCTCCGTATCTAGCAAATACTGCTCTTAACAAGGCTATGGTTGCGTATGCTGATATAGACGTGGTTTTAATTATTTATTTATTTTTTTTTTTTATTAATTGCTCGGCCACGTTGGGTTACAGCAATAGTGCTTACTGACTATAGTATACAATTATTCACGAAGGAGTAGGAAGGAGTTTATGGTACGGAAAAGGAGCGAGGACGGGATCGGTAGACAGGATAGGAGAGGACAGAAGGAAGGGAAGGCGGAAGTGATTACATTAGTAAACGCTGCTACAGCTTGATTTATGTCATCATCAGTGAAGCACCAATCGGTACCGGCTAAAATATGATGAAGCTTTTGGTAGTCCAGTTTCCTAAAATTGAACATACGAGCCGTAGGTATTCGTTGAGAGGATGCAGGGCGAGAGTGCGTAAGGAGCACACTTGTCTCATGAGCAGGATGATAATTGTCCAGCGTGACGAGTGGAACAGGTGAAGCTATGACGGGGGAGCAGCGCTCCAAGAAGGCATAGCATTGGCAGCATTGGCAAATAGAAGGTCCAATTGACTTCCGCGTATATTTTTTATGCCAGATAATTGCAGCAAACTGTTTACCGACATTCCATCAAGCAGAGAAACATTTTCACGAGATAGGAATGAAGTGATTAACGCACGATGCAAACGGTTGCCAGGAGAGTGATGGTGAATTAAAATCACCAAGTAACACCATAAGATCATTTGATTTAAGTTTTCCAGCAATGAAACTAACACTCTCATGTAAATCGTCAAGGACTTCTTCGGAAGAACGCAGATCGGGTGGAATGTAAACGGCGCCGATATAGATTGCAAGGTTTTGAAGCTTAACAATACTATTCGAACGTATTGTTTTGAACGTTTTGAAGCTCAATAACTATTCGAACAGCATGTGTTCGAATCATCAGTTCGAATGGCGCAAAGCTTTCGAAACGCTACCAAAGCGAGACAGACGTTGGTTGGAAAAGCATAACCAGTTTGCGCATTGAAGGGACGAATAAAAAAATAGGTCGACCACGGTCAGCATAAAACAGTTCCCACTCTTAAAATGAAAATTCGCCAAGTGTTTCATTTAAGCCCTTTACTTCATTGATCTTTGCAACAAATACAATTTATAGCATACTAAACACCTGAATTTTGCCATTTTATTTTGCAAAAATCCACAAAAATAGAAATAGTAAACATAAGATTTCGAGCAGATGATACCACTCGCAACCCTCGCAATGTTTGACGGATAGTTTTAGCAGTTATAATTATAGCACCGCGAGATCAGGTTTAACAGCGCGATTTGCTGCATACTAAACAATTTAATTTTGTCATTTTATTTTGAAAATCTCCATAAAATTGAAATAGTGATCTTTTCGACAAATAACACCGCAAAAAATAAAAAATAAAAAACAAAGATTATTTAAAATACCATAACCGTAGCAATAGACGATGCGCAATCTCAGATTGCGCATATATTTATCTGTCAAACGGCCCGATTTGATATATTTATCTGTCAAAAAAAATTATATATCTCGGACATACAAATCTCGAAAATGTATGCGCAATCTTGGAATAACACGTTTGTTTACATATAGCGGTAGGTATTCAAACGAATAAATATGAGATGATGTGTTGATTTTTGAACCAAAAATCTAATTACATTTTGATTTTAGCCATGGAGAACGAATTGCCGAACGTGCCGAATCGCCGGAACTACGAAAAATTGGTAAATATATAATCATTCTGTTTTTGATACCGGTGTTTTTGTAGTGGAAGCAATTCTTGGGTGTTTTTTTTGTAGATTTAGTTTTACTTAAATCATATACGTTCAGTGTTTGTGATTTGTGTATGCGGTAGAAATTTAGAAATATGGGCAACGATTGAATTATTATTCAATTTCGATTATTTTCCGGCTTGGAAAAAAACATAACCTCTGCTGCTTCTCCAGCTGCCGGCGATTTTTTTAAAACGACAGCTGTATTGGAGTTTGTTTGAAAAAAATGCAAAAATTGTAGATTGTTAAAAAAAATTAATAAAATTTAAATAGCAAGTCTGTTATGCGAGTTGCGCATTGCATTTGCTGCTTTGGCAAACTGACATATGTCACAGGGATTGGGTTTGCGCTTGGGTTTGCATTTTTTGTGACAGTAGAATTTGGAGTGCGACACGCACACATTGAAGTGATAATAAATGAACTTTAGTCTTGCACGCGACATCAACGAAGAAAGATCGTCTTGTACGTGAGGGCTCCCGATTTATGGTGAAAGAAAACTACTACCCCACCCCCTCAAGTTACAGTCCACCGCTAGAGACACAACAAAGTCTTTATTTTTACAGGAATATACCGTTGAACTGAATTTTTTTATTTGTACATTGCAGCTCTTTGAGAACTGACCTGGCTTTGGAAACCTGGAATCTAGGTTATGCGGTTTTGGTCTTCTCCAACAGGAAATATTTTATCTAATCCGGAAAACCAACTATTCCTTCTGGCCCTGTTTTCCTGCACCATTTTTGCTGCAACCTCTACCCCAACTGCTACAATGGAAGCTATTGCTGTTGCCGCTGCGATAAAAAATGTTTCTTATTTTTACAGGAACGTTTATGTGTATTTAAATATATTATATGACAGCTTTTTGGAGTTAGAGGACTGATAATGGCAGAAAACTGCTGCATCTTCCGGGCCATCAACATAATAACGAGGTCATGGGGATGATGAATGATAAGTAATTGAGTCGAGATTAATCGTTTTTTTATTATTCATTTGCTTTCAGAACGTTGAGCAAAGCCTTCGGCTAATTGCCGAGGTGGAAAGACGGCTTGCTTTATGGCAAAAGCGGTCGGAGTTCTACAAGAACGGTATTCGGCGAAGGGATGCGTGGACCGAGATTGGTGGACTCTTGGATCTCACTGTCGAAGAGGCCAGCTATCAGTGGAGGAAGCTGCTGACCAGCTACCGGACATATAAGTCCAAGCTGCGTAAAAGTCAGCAAAGCGGAGCAGGTACTCATCAAATTTAAAATAATATGAAACTGTTAAATGACAACATTTTATCATTCGTAGCGGCTGAGGACGTTTTTCGGCCAAGATGGTTCGACTACGACGCGATGAAGTTCCTTGATGATACCATGAAGGACGGCACGCATCTCGATACGGTAAGTTGTTTTGTTATTTATCTGTAAATTTTATATTTCATTGCGAGTTAAGGGTGGTCCTGTGGCACAGCAACAACATGCCCGTCATGGGTTGAAGCCTCATATGGACCGTTCCCGCATAGCAAGGACTCGCGTTGTACTGAATTAAGCATTGAAAGTCTGTATAGGTCGGCATGTCCGTGTAGGACGTTTACGCCAAATAGCAGATGTATGATAACGATAAACTAATATTTTCAAATTTGATAAGCTCCGTAGCGCGTTACTATCAAATTTTATTTCATACGGTATTTTATTTTGCTTAACACGCTAAGCGTGATTACGTATATGAAATGCAGCGCATTGCTTTGCCTATTGAGTTAGATGAACCTAGTTTATGTGAGTATATTGTGGATGGCGTTACTGACGACGAATTTTATCGCTCCACATTATATGAAGCCAATACGGTACAAAGGCTGAAAGAGAAATAAGGCATTTTTGAGAAGGCAACAAAGAATACCAAGGTTGCTAAGAAGAATCGACACGATGACAATGCTGACGTTAAGAAAGAAAGGCAACGCTTTGAAGGGAAGTGTAAAGGTGAAGTGAAACGTAAATGTTTCAATTGCGGCGGTACCACACATGTTGCTTCAGAGTGTCCGAAGCAAAACGATGGTCCGAAGTGCTTTAGATGCAACGATTTTGGACATCTTTCGAAAGAGTGTCCCAAAACACAAAAGACAAACAAGAAAGACAATGACGCACGAATCAATGTAGTGAAAGCGGCTGTTAATGAAAAACTCAGCGTATCAGTGGAATTGTTTGGACGGAAAATCAAAGCAGTTGTGGATACAGGTAGCGATATTTCTCTAATGAGATTTAATCTTTTTGAAGAATTGAAAAGTAACCACATGCAGATGCATGAATCGAACTTGAAGGTACGAGGATACGGTGGCGGCGTAAGCTTTTTTAGAATTTCTTAGTTCAGTTGACTATTCTATCACTCCAGAAGGAGTAACGATAAAGAAATATCGAACAGACGAGACAGTTGGTATAGAGACGAAATGGATTCGGCGTATTGCAGGGTACATTGCTGAAAATGAATTATTGGTTCCAACCAAGTATCGCGAATAAGTAATGACACTAATTGAAGACTATAAGCCACAGAAGAATATGACTGATAGAAATCAGCTGACGATTACTTTATCAGATTTGAATGTTGTTTGTGAGAACCCTCGACGATTGGCACAGTTAGAGAAAGAGGTAGTTTGCAAGCAAATCCAAGAATGGCATGACGAAGGAATCATACAACCATCGCAAAGTGAATATGCAAGTCCTATTGTCGTTGTGCTAAAGAAGGATGGTTCGTACCGCGTTTGTGTTGACTACTGTGAATTAAATAAGAAGATTGTGCGTGACAAATTTCCGATGCCAAATGTTGAAGAGCAAGTCGATCAGCTCGCTGAAGCGAATTATCATTCGTTCGAGTTGGAAGCATTAGCTGTAGTAGAGTCAGTACGGAAGTTCAGATGCTATTTGCTTGGGCGTACATTTAAGATCGTGACTGATTGCATGGCTTTCAAGGACTCAGTTAAGAAGAAGAAGTTGAACGCAAGAATTGCTAAGTACGTATTAACTCTTTCTGAATTCGATTACGTAATGGAACATCGACCAGGAGAAAAGATGCCGCACGTATGACGCATTGTCAAGAGCTAATGTGATGATCATTTCAACAACCATCTTATCGAAGATACGAATGGCTCAGAATAAGGATGACCGAGCTAATGATATTATAGCAACATTGGAACGAGGAGATACGGTTGACAAATTAATTTTGAGAACTGGCATTATTTACGAAAACGATGGCGATAAACGACGTCTATCAATGGAGATAGACATCATAAGGTCTGCTCATGAACAAGGACATTTTGGCGTCCGCAAAACAAAAGAACGCATTAACGCAGATTATTTTATTGTTGGATTAGACGAAAAGATTAAGAGTTGCATTGACACGTGTGTTCCATGCATCATTGGCGAAAAGAAAAGAGGTAAACCAGAAGGTGAACTACAACCGATACCTAAAGGAGACATACCATTGGATACGTTACACGTTGACCACTTAGGACCGATGCCGTCGACGAAGAAGTCATATGGATATATTCTTACAGTCATAGACGCTTTCACAAAGTTTCTCTGGTTGTTTACGACTAAATCAACAACTGCAGAAGAGGTCGTGAAGAAGTTTCAGGTGATCACGAGTACGTTTGGCAACCCACGACGAATCATTAGTGATCGAGGTTCTGCCACGTCAGGACATTTCACCAGGTTTTGTGAAAACGAAGGCATTGAGCATCACACGATAGCAACAGGAGTTCCGCGAGGAAATGGACAAGTTGAGCGTGTCCATCGTATCATCATCCCAATGTTTACGAAGTTGTCCATGGAGAAACCGGAGGAATGGTTTAAGCACGTGGTGCAAGTTCAAAATTGTTTGAACAATAGCTGCCAGAGAACAATCAACATTGAACATTGACACCGTTTGAGCTAATGACCGGTTTCAAGATGCGTACGAAGGAAGATGCTGTACTTCACGAACTACTATCACGCGAGATACATAATGATTTCACTCAAGGAAGAGATGAGTAGCGCAGGACAGCGAAGCGTAATATTGAAAAAATGCAGGAGGAGAATTGTAAGTACTACAATCTGCGTAGAAGACCCTCACGACAGTTTAAGATCGGAGATCTTGTAGCTATACCGAAGACGCAGTATGGAGTAGGGCAAAAGTTTAAACCGCGCTTTTATGGTCCGTATGAAATCACGCGTATTTTAGATAACGATCGATATGAAGTGAAGAAGTTAGATGAGGAGACAGAAGGGCCTAAGAAAACATTAACAGCAGGAAGTTGCATTAAGTCTTGGATACTTCCGGGGCGGAAGTAATGTCAGGAAAGGCCATGTAGGATGAGAGGGCTACTCCCCGAAAACGTCAAAATGACAGCTAGGTAGCGACGGCATGACAGCAGGCGATGAGCGCCACAATCTTACCGCGAGCTTCACTGTGAACAGAAGCAAGTTGAATACACGAATTTCCTTAAATCACCTACACCGCTCGTTTCCTAAATTCTTACATATATTTCATAAATATAACTCATCTGTATTGCTCGTCGTTGGACAGCAATGCAACCTTATTTATTTTGTTAATATATTTTTGTTTATGCTATCTCATTATTTTTTATCTCAGTTTTCAGTTCGCAGACGACCTAGAACAACACACCTCCATCCAAGCCCACACAATCCCTTCTTGTTCATATTTCTCAATTCCACAACACCAACAATCCCAGCACCAACAACCGCAGCACCAACAACTCCAGCACCAACACCAGCACCAACCTCAGCATCAACCCCAGCACCAACCCCAGCACCAATCCCAGCACCAACCCCAGCACCAACCCCAGCACCAACCTCAGCACAAACCCCATCACCAACCCCAGCACCAACCCCAGCACCAACCTCAGCACAAACCCCAGCACCAACAACAGCGGGAAACAATTTTACCATGTTTGGCCAGTGGGTGGGGCCATGGTTGAACCATTTACCACCCGAGCAGTAAAATGATGCCACGAATCATTTGCGGCAGGCGATGCTCGAGTGGGATCTGAAACATAATAAAAAATTTAAAAAATATTTATAAAAACATACCTTTACATAGCTCCGCAAATGTTTATTTAAACAAGCACACACATCCTTCACAATTTTGGCAATCGACGATTTAGAAACCTAAAATTATACAATACTCATTAAAATCTTAACATGTCATTTTAACTTGTTCAACATTCGGCTCTTGCATGGTTTTCGATTGCTGACTTCTCTTCACTTGCTTTTGTCCGAACAAGTTTCATCAGTCCTGCGTACGGGAGGACGGTCTGAATGAAATTCGATGCTGCCACGGTGCTGCCATGGAAAAGACCGACGCCGCTACCGTCTCCAATCGGACCGCCGAAACAAGAAAAAAAACAAAACATACTTACGCGAAACAAGTATTGCAAACTTGCAAATGTCTCCCTCGTTGCCAAATACCGCAATGTTATTGAAAGCCTTTCTTGGGTCGTGATCGCTTCTCGCATATTTGTATCCATGCGGCTTATTTATGGACCGACCAAGGCATAAAGACGATCGAAATCTTCGTGTTTCATCCGCATAAAATTTTTTATCGTATCGTTTACCATTTCGGCCTTGATGTCGTCCAACAGACGATTTCCATCCTGTCTTCTGCGGAAGAAAACTGGTCGCCTCCACCACCGACGGTTTCGCCGAAGACGCCGGTTGTAATTTTGATCGTTGTTTGATAAATACCCAAGTAGCAACCAAAGCTTTTTTCTCTCAGTTTCAACCCCCTCATGTCCACAAACTGCCTTCGCTTACTATTCCTTTCCCGTTTCTACATTCCACAACGTTTGTTGCGTTCTCGCTCATCAGGGTGTTGGTCAATTCTCTCTTGCCACACGAAGAGAACTACTACAGTGTATCAAAATACAGCAAGAAAGTGAAGCCCCAAAAATAGGACGTATAAGAAAAAAATAACCTGTAAAGCATACGTGCTGCATCTTGTAAAACTTGGAAAATCAACTGTAAAGGAAATCAAAGTACAAATATACGTTTAACTAACTAACTAACACACGAAGAGAATTCTCCTGCACACTTCGTGTGTTTGATTCTACCCATCCCTGTTGAACACAAGTCATTTTCTTCCATCGCACTCATCTGGGTGTTTTCTCTTTTCCATTCAAGTCAAAGAGCGACTTCAGTGTGCTCTAAACCGTGAACGTGAGAGTGTGTGTTTGTGTGCTGCGTGAACTATTTTTCCTGCGTGAAACACTTTCTATACTGCGCCATCCGCGGTGTTCTTTCTGCTTCATCGGAGGACGAATTTTTATCATCTAATTGTTTGGGTAATGTAGGGATCAAGAGTGAGAGAGAGAAGTTTAGTGAAATCAGAGAGAGCGAAAAATATTGAAACATGCAAAAATGAGGATGAGAGAGGAGAGATTGGACGAAAGCAGAGAAAGAGATGGAGAAGGCGCGCGGAAAAGGAGACGGACGTCTACCGGTAGCTAGCGGTAGCTGTGATCAAGAGAGAGTGAACTCCGAGAGTGAATCGAGAGAGAGAGTGTGAGAGAGGGACAGATCGTGAGATCAGGGAGAGAAGACAAGTCAGGCGACAGGGAGAAATAAAGGAGCCTCGGGCCAGTCTTGTGGTTGATCGCAAAGAGATCGGTTGAGCGTGAAAAAAATAATAAAAAAGAAATTGAATAAAAAAGCCTAATAAAAAATTAAAATGTGTGACGATTACGATAGGTAAGTGTCCTTTTCTAAGTGTCTAGTGCTATGTGACATTTATTCTAATTCTAATATTATTCTAATATGCAATGTTTTGCACATTACAAGTATCAGATGTGTGCTGCTACCGCTAGCTGTTCCTCAAACTACTTGAACGCCTGTGCACACAGTGTCACACTTTTTAAGTTTCAATTGATCCTCAAGCTCAAAGCTAAGTTTGTCACATCTTTAAATGAAGTGTAATCTTTTTAACAAAGTGTGTCTATTAATTGTGTATTTTCATCAACAGCCTTCATACAACACCGCGGGTTGGCTTCGCGGAAACGATATATCTTTTTGACAGATAAATACCCGCCATGCAATTGACAGGGAGTTGCGAGGGCGCGCGAGGGCTCGCACGCCATACAAGTTCACCGCCCCAGAGCCCTCGCATTAAAGAGCTCGCGAGCCTTGGTAGTTTTTTCATTCTTAGTTTTAGCAGTTATAATTATAGCACCCCAAGTGTAGGTATAACAGTGCAAATTGTAGCATACTAAACACCTGAATTTTGTCATTTTATTTTAAAAAATCCACAAAATTTTAAATAGTGATCTTTTCGACAAATACTACCGCAAAAAAATAATCCATGAATAATAAAAATCTCGTGTCTCGGTGTTTGTTGCGAGCAACCTCCGAAACGGCTGGATCATTTTCAACGAAACTTTGCACACACCTTAAGGTGGTATGAGAATAGGTTTTAAGACTTAAAAATCGTTCAGATGTTACACTAAACATTATTTAATAACGATTTTCTAGCTCCCATACAAAGAGCAGGATTGTTGTTGTGTTGTTTACAGCACTTTGACACTTGGTGTACTTGGCGGTTTACACTCGATGATCGGATCCTGAGGGGATACGAGCACGATACAAATATCCCAAGTAACAAAGCAATAGTGTTTTAGTTTTTTTCGGAACAACTCAGTTTGTCGGGCCAGCTAGTCCATGAATAAAAATCAAAGATTATTAAAAATACCATAAGATTTCGAGCAGATGATATCATTCGCAACCCTCGCAATGTTTGACGGGTACTCCCAACCCTCATAATGTTTGACGGGAGAAAAAGCTTCAAAACGTTAACTTGAAATTTTCTTGAAAGTTTCAAGCATACTAAAATTTGGATGCGTTGAAAAAACCGGAAAGTAAATGCTAATCGCCTTGTGTTAGCACGACAACAATCAAAGATAAACAAATAATAGGCTGTCACCGAGTGACAGCGAGAATGAGATAGATAGATGGTACGAGATAGAGCGTGGTGTGAGCAGACAGCGCAGGTAGTTTAAATCCCCACCTGCAGAGGGCAGCACATCGTGAAAATATCCGCGAACAGGGCTGTTGACCCAACCAAGGTTATTATATATTCTACTGAGGTTACCCGCCATGCAATTGACAGCGATTTGCGAGGGCGCGCGAGGGCTCGCACGCCATACAAGTTCACCGCCCCAGAGCCCTCGCATTAAAGAGCTTGCTAGCCTTGGTATTTTTTTCACCCCTAGTTTTAGCAGTTATAATTATAGCACCCCGAGAGCAGGTATAACAGTGCGATTTGTAGCATACTAATCAACTGAATTTTTACATTTTAGTTTTCAAAAATCCACAAAAATGTAAATAGTGATCTTGAATAAAAATCAACGATTTTTTAAAATACCATAAGATTTCGAGCACATGAAATCTTTCGCAACCCTCGCAATGTTTAACGGGATTATAATTATAGCAACCCGAGAGAAGGTATAACAGTGCAAATTGTAGCATACTTAACTCCTGAATTTTGTCATTTTTTTTTTAAATCCACAAAAATTTAAATTGTGACCATTTCGCCAAATACTACCGCAAAAAAGAAAAATCTATTAGTAAAAATCAAAGATTATTTGAAATACCATAAGATTTCGAGCAGATGATATCATTCGCAACCCTCGCAATGTTTGACGGGAAATGATTTATTTTGAAACAATGAACTCACCAGCTCTAGCTGAGATTTTCCTGTATAGTCATATGGTATTGAATGTTCAATGAATTAATTGCAATTGAACTATCATGTTCCTTACCTTATCAGATACAGATACAGATGAATTTGGCATCGTGTTTTAACTTCATATCTTCAAACACCATTTGAAGTGACTTAATCTGGATCATTATAGAACGTTAAAAAATTTGTAATCCATTTTTACCTGGGATAGTCATGTTTGATATAATGTCTTACATATCTGGTAAAGCACTAACTTGGTCATCACTAGCAGTATATGCTTTTTTAAAATCCAATTTTGCGAAAGGTATGTAAGAATTAGATATACTAAACCATACATCCACCTTCTCTATAAAATTAGCCAAAATTTTAGCATTATCATCGTTCGGAAAATATGTACGGAGAGCTACAGCGGTTGTACGAGACAATAACTCTGCTGCCCTTCGAACATTTTGTCGTTCTTGGGGAGTCATGTCTATATGGGATGTTGTGAGTTTAAATAAAGGAGTCATTTCTGACTCCATTCTTTTGGCTACCATTCGCAACAGATTGCGATAAGTTGGTCGTTGTACTCAAAACCATGATCTAGAAGCTAATTCTTCAACAACTTCAGCAAATGAGGTGTATTCGGGATCACATACACATTCTTATTAGTTTTTAGATGTGGAAAATAAGGCTTTTCTACATCATCCCGCGCGCCTAGCTCCGGGATAAAACACATTCTCGATCCATAGGCTTTAATGGGCCTGATCGCCAACGAAAGTCGATATAATTTATCCGATCAGTTTATATGCACGAATCTACCGGTGGAATTTATTTTCCACCGGTGGATAATTTCTCCACTGGTAGATAACTCTTTCCGATTCGAGTAGCCATTGGTTTTGCCCATATGTCTATTACACTTTTGTTTACATTTAGAGGTGTTGTTTTGCGGAATGAATAAAATTGTAAATTTTGCTTATTTACGGACCATCTAGTGATGAATCCACACCAGAAGTGGCCTAAGACAGTACCGACTGTAGGCCTATTCAAACAATCCGGGTAAAGTGTAAAACGGTTTGTTGGCTGAACAAGTCTAGATGAAACAAAATCGTATGAACTGGAGGACGAGGTTTGAATCCTTTCTGAACTAACCGCCTTCGCTGACCCTTGTCCTGTGCCATGTACCATGTGCGCCCATCAACTCCAGCCACCGCGAACGTTGGATCCGTGAACGTCCGTATTTGACGCTCTCGTGCAAAAATATTTTGAAACAACGCGGTACAATTATTCAGTGCAATAAGGAGTGTCCGAAGCCGCTCACGATCTCCCGTCCTCGCCATTCCATTATCCTGGCCTTAATGACTGACGCCTACAAGTCATCTGGCCACTTTAATTTAAACCTACTACGCCCCCTCCGCAATGGCGGATTTAACGGTAAGCAAACTGAGTGGCCGCGGGAGGCTCCGTGGATATAAAGTCCAGCATATATGGCGTGTACAGTAGTCTCATCGCGGGCCTCCGTGAAAGATAGAGGCTCCATGGACGAAGGGACTCAAAGACTACAAGGGGCCCATATATGAGGGATCCCGACCAACACCCCTCACTTCCCAAGAAAAAAATTAAAGTGTATTTGATTCAAAGCCAAGTAATGAAATCCACTCCCCCTCCCCCCCCCCCCCCCCCACCACCCGCAAAACACCTGGGTCGTTCGTTTCCATGCCTTTAACATGGGTATAACTCTGAAAACAGAAGCCTGGCGAGCTTGATACGACAATGAATGTGCTTCCATACATACGATGATGATTTTGTCAAATTTGATAAAAATAAAATAACTACGATAAAATTGTAAACCATGTGATTTAGTAGAGAAGCTATTCAAGTGTACATATTGGTGTAAATGATTGAACAAAAAAATTCATTGAGTGACGCGTTTGTCACGAGGCGTGGAATTTAGCGATGTGTGAGTCAATCCGAACATTTCCGGGCTGTATCCATCCATAAGCGACCCGGAGGTTTTGGGGATAGCCCGGAAGGTACAAGTAGGCACAACACCTTCGATAGGTGCAAAACAACGCAAGCGATTCCGACCGGAACTCGCTGCTCCAACAAATATGAGTTGCTTATACTTTCTTGAACCTAGTGATCCTACTGGTCTTCCCAATCTCGTTGCATTTATGTGTCGGAACCGATTCTAACATGCCATAAGGCCATACCATAAGGTTGGATAAAAGAGAATCATTAGCAGAAAATGATTTCTTTTGTTGGTTTCTTATTTCTTGGCTTGAACCATAAAAACTAGATACCTGTTATAAACATAAATTTATGTGTTTTGATTGTTTATAAAAAAACAGGTAAAATAACATTTTCAAAAAAAAATATTGTAGCTAATTCAAGTGATAAAGCATCTCAAACAACTCAAACAGCGATTAAAACATCTTTTTAGCGGGCTGTTAGACATGGTTTTACATATTATTTAGTTTTCCACTGTTATATCAACTGGGGTGGAGCAGTAGCTATGTATATCCGACTGAAATGGTTTTTTTGTATGGAGTTTTCAACTGCATATCCCACTGCTCGACTTTTTAACCACGTTGCTATGGCGACAAACACCATTCCACTCCACTTCCTAACCGATCGGTTAGCGAAGATTCTGATTGAGAAAACGCAATTGGATAACATTGGAATTTGTTTAACTGATCGACTAAATTATCCACTCCATTATCGATTTTTGTTCCCGATCAGGCTCAATGTTTGTGAATATGATCCAATGAATTTCAATATATCTTCCAGAATGCCTTGTTTTAGATCAATCTTGGAAGAATATCGTTGTAAAGTTCTTGGTACCGGTACTGGTATCTTCATATCATCGCCTATGTAACGGTATGACCTTTGACTAAAATATCTAAGAGTAAATGCTAAGGAAAGTTCTTCTTTTGTCCATCGAACAGCCTTCTTAATTCCTAAAATAAGATCAATTTGATTTGATGATAACGAACCCTTCAGCGAATCTTTCATGTTCTGCACAAAATTAGCGCGTGGCCATTCTTCTTTAATTTTTTTTGTAGCTTTATCAAGTTCTTCTATCTTTTTCAGATGTTCCTTTTCTTTTTCATTTACTTCCTTCAGTGTATCACTTAATTTGTTATTTATAGTGACCAGTTGCTTGTTGCGCTCTTCTAATTCACTAAGTTTTGCTTCTAAATTAAATATTTTTTTTTCTAATCCCTTACATTTCTTGCAAACGTTCTCTTTTCCAATCAATCTTAAATCATGTTCGTCCGGCAAGAGATTAGATGAAGTGGCTGAAATCATATTCATAAATTTTAGAATGGAACAAAAAAGCATCGCCAATTAATTAACATACCACCTTGCAGTTCCGGCCGGGAAGATTCATCATTGTTATTATTCTGCTGATGTTCATTAAACTGCGACAAATTCAAACCAGTGCCTTGTGGTAACAGGATAGATGGGACAGCTAAAATAGAGTGTATATCGGTGTAAAGAAACAACATCATTTGGTTTAATAACATCTCACCTTCAGGGTTTAGCCAATTAGCCCCACACTTGGTATTGTGCGAGCTGCTCAATTGGTAATCAGATGGCAAGAAATGTTGCGAACACACCACATTACTTGATGAAGGTATCCACGATATTTCCCTTTGGCAAAAGGCTATCCATTTTTGTTTGGTATCTTTCCCTTCTGGGAATTTATGGAAGTGTGGTGATCAGCGCCATCTGCACATCAGATGCCGCAATCTCAACGTCGCTGTCATATTCACCACCTTAAGTGGACATCACCATGTGATATAGAGTAAGTTGAGTTGACAGATATTAGATCAGTTTAGTGCAGGACGAACGAGGAAGCAGCGATCGGATGCGCCGATCACTCGTTCACTTCTCTCGCAACCGTCCGCTGATTCGGATCAATTTATACGTTATTAATATATTGTGAATAATAAAGATAAGCTCCGACTAAAAGCTTACAGAAGCATAAATTGACACCAACTTTCTTTACATTATATATTATTTTTACAAGATGCTACACAACACTTGTACTTGGACGACATATTTCACTGCTTTGTTTCGTAATTTGTAGCTATTTAATGAATTACTTTGCTTAGATAAACCTAATTCCTTAAATAAACTTAACCAGCCGTAAACTAAAAAAGCACAAAAACGGAAATTGAAACGCAGAAAAACTGTAGTATCTAAGCACTCATCAATTGCGATAGCTGTATGTTCGGAAAGATTGCAATTTGTAGGTAAACAAACTTTCCAATTTGCCTGTCAAAATTTTTATTCATTTTTTTATTGAAGATGTATCAAAACGGTGTTTTGACATAACCTGTATAGAGTCTAATAACCTTGGACCCAACACCCGAAAGCCCGAAGCGTGCGCCATCGCGAAACCGGGAATATGCTGGTCGTGGTCAGTAGCGTAATAGCGAGTAGGTTAGCTTTAGCTAGATATAGAGTAGTGTTAGGATTAGGTTGATTTAGGGGGTTTTGTATTAGTTTAGTAAGGAAAGACTTAGATTTAAGGTAGTTTTTTTTGGTGTTGGTTACTTTAGTAAGTTAGTTAGTTATTTAGTTTGAATAAGCGTAGCGTAAAAATGTGTTGCATTGTTTTTTTTCTTAATTTTTGTTTTATTAAATTAATGAATTTGTCTAAAACGAATTATCATTCCAAAAAAAAACGACGAAAGTAAATTTGATTTAAACACATTCGAAAAATATTTTCTTCAACCAGGTTCAAACTGAACCTGTTTCTCCCACCGTTCTTTGCGATCCGACCTGAACCTACTGCTATCAACGTTCTTATCGATCCGATGTGAAGCGGCTAGTCTCAGCGTTCTCGGTAGTCTGAGCTGGACTGGTTGCTCTCAGTGCTCTTTGCGATCCGGCCAAGAACGCTTGACGGAGAGAGTTGCTCTTTGATTTGATGAGCCGATTTCGTGCAAACAAAGCATCCAGGATCATTTTGAACCTTTTACTCTCAGCGTTCTTTTTGATCCGGTCTGGAACGCTCGAACCTCGTGCTCTATCATACGATGGGCCGATTTGGTACGTACAAAGGAAGCAAGTAAAATCTGAACCTGTTCCTCTCAGCGTTCTTTTCGATCCGGTATAGAACGTCGTTCTCTTTTCTTTTGCTGTTCTGTATGGATACACTTACACATTCTGTCTATGTGACTGATAACAGCGCAAGCCATATTCTGTCATAGATAACGGTACAACACCAGCGCATTGTAGCCAGAAAAGGATAGAGATTTGCGATGAAGTGAGAAGCTAATTGCCAAAATTTAAAGAGACAATCCAGCGCTAGCGGTAAATGCAATCAATGAATTGCTTCTTTTTTCCATATGGATATTATTAGTATTTGTGAGTTATTTTGACTGGATTGTGATGATCCATGAATTGCTATGTGTTTGGTGCTAAGCTGTTTCACTGAGCATTCAATAAACTCACTTGAATGTTTACCTGAAGTCTTCTTTGTGCAAAAAAAAACTTTGGGTGCACGACACGTTTAGCCTTCCGCAATTATTTATTGAGCTATTCTTATAACCAATTAAAGTGCACTACCGGACAAATCGAAACCCCGTTAGTGCACCGTAAAGAATAATGTCAATCATACGGAAACAACTTAACACTCTATGTACTTGTTATAGGCCGATGATTCAATGCTAGCTGCTTCTATCGAGAAATAATTATTCGATAAGTGTAGTGTGCGTTGCCAAACATTTCTTATTGAAATCATTAATTAGAATAACAAAAAGAGAAAAATGATCAATTTTAGTTCAAAACAAAAACAAATGTCTCGACCTTTTAATATAAAATGTACTGTATTGCGGGTTACTAAAGTAAAGCGTTTTTCTTTTAGCAGAATAGTTTTACATATTCAATAAACTATTATTTAGCTCTGTGAAACTGTGGGATTATTGCACATAAAAGATGTTACACAGTATTAAATGAATACTTTCCAGTTATCCATAAATAAAGTGAGCAACTGAAAAACGCGTAAACCTGACAGGTTATCTTGAACCTGCGTGTATTTGTTTCATAGAAGCTTTATGGATCGAACACATCGGAGCTAGTGTTTTGGCAGCTTTCAGACATGCCCGAGCACGTCGAACTCAAACTGCACAATAACAGTTTCATTCTTCACGGCATGATCACAAAAGAACATAATCAGAATAGAATTGACAGTATCCAATTAAAGGTTAACGACGCCAATGTGGAACTTTACGACAACCGATAACTAGTTAACAATAACGAATTGGCTTTGAAAACCCTGTTTTGTCAGGTTTAGGCAAATTATAAATCAGGGTTAAACAAAACTCGCCCACAATAACAGGGAGTATAATGCTACAGGTGAAGGTCCATGCAATTTGAGCAATTACTCTACGATGGAAAAACAAGTAATCGAAATGTTGGATTTAAGACAGTCGATAGAAGGTACATCCGATCTGCTTTTATTAGGTGTAGAATTTGCGGATTCACAACAATACGAGCCTCAACCCGGGCCGTGGTCACAAGTTTAAAAACAGCCACAACAACAAAAACAAAGACAACAAGACCCACAACAGCAGCAACCCACTTCTGAACAGCAGCAACAAACTTCGAAACAGCAGCAGCGTACTCAACATCAGCTTCAAGAGCAACAAAAATCACAACAGCAACAACATTTTCAACAACAGCAATATGAAGGTGAAGGTGAAGCAAATGTGCATGGCACACAATTTCATCGTTTTCCAAAGAGAAGCGTTGCTGAACTACAGTTGCTAGAATTCAAAAGATACAATAAGACAACAGAAACAATTACAGTTATAAAACAGCAAGAGTTGGAATTGAAAAAAGAATTAATGGTTGTTGTTAAATAATACATACATTTTACACGCGAGGTAGCAGAAAACGCTTTGGATCCGAACAAATTAATAATTAAGGGTTGAATTAGCAAATAAGGAATTAAAAAATCAGGAAAATATTGTTATCAAGAGAGGGCCATCCAAGACTCGAGGGTGTAGACTACGGAAACCATCTTCTATAAGTCAACCCAGATCCTGGCATACGCTGATGATATAGACATCATTGGTCTGAGGCTCTTATCATCATCGGCTCTCCTATGAAGCAGAAGCCTATCAAGGGATCGAGCAGGCAGCAGATAACTTCGGATTGCAGATGAACGAGACATAGCCCAAACTGATGGTGGCAACATCAGCGGGCCTACCAATAAATAATCAGAATCTACGTAGGCGTGACGTACAGATCGTACAAAACACACTTTTGAAGTCGTCTCACAATTCACCTATCTGGGGTCAAAGGTCAGCAACGACAATAGCATGGAAGCTGAGTTGCGTGCAAGGATGGTAGCTGCCAACCGGTCATTCTACAGCCTGAAAAATCAGTTCACCTCAAAGAACCTGTCGCGACGGACGAAGCTGGGACTATATAGTACCTACATAGTTCCGGTACTCACATACGCCTCTGAGACATGGATAGTCTGAGGATACTTGGCCTCGTATGTGTGGAAGGACAATGGAGGAGTCGCTATAATGGCGAGCTAAACGAGATGTACGGCGACCTCACTGTTGTACAGCGTATCAAGCTCGCCTGGCACCGATGGGCTGGCCATGTTGTACGCATGGTAACGGACGACTCAGCCTGTAAAGTCTCTTTAGGCCGTCCACAAGGACAGAGGAGGCCGTGGTAGGCCCAAACTGAGGTGGCAGGATGGTGTGGATGCATCTGTCATTAAGGCCGGGATAACGGACTGGCAGGAAGGCGACCGTGAGACCGTGAGTTTTTTTCGGACACTCCTGAGGCAGGCCAAGACCGCAATGCGGTTTTAGCGCCGCATTAGTAAAGTAAGTAAGTATATGTATTTGTGTCCTCTTCGAACTTTCGGATGGATGCTACGATCTTTTCCCTTCTTGTTCTACTTGTTTTGCTCGAGCAGTCGCACTTAGATGCCAAGAACTTCGCATTCATCGTTTCCAAGAGATCATTTTTAAATTTTTCGAAATTAGACACAACCTCCTTCATTAAAGACTCAAACTGTTGTTTAGCGCCACCTTATATTTAATTAAATCGATGTTCCCAATATTCACGCTGCTACCCTCGTCGAAGCAATAAACTATATTAGAATGTAGAATGATCTAAACGACCTTCGCCGTATTGCTCACAAACATTTAAACCACTTAAAAAATTTCAAACGTACAATCCCCAATTCATATTATCGCAATCAAGTTCTAGTATGCAACAAGCTGTATGCGAAAATAAGTGGGTTACAGTCAAAAACAAACGTAAGCGCACTAATAGTCCGAAAGTAGATGAAATGACTCCTGAAGTTACATATCAAAGAAACCAAGTAATTCCGCCAAGTAAATCGAAATGTTGTAAAACCCCGATTATTATACCAAAAACACATCAATCTGTGTGGCCTGAACTCTTCGTGTTTCATATTCATATTCATATTCATATTCATATTCAAATTTATTTGTCTACCTTTTGGTTACACAAATACTTAAATAATACTTATTACCTAATTTCCTAACCTAACAAAAATGAACAACAAATTATCTAAAATTTGAGAAAATTTTTTTTTAGAAAATTAGAATTTAAAATTTAAAAATTAAAAATTAAGGCAGCACGGAATTATGGAGGGTTCTAATGCGGGATTTCGTGAGTTATAAACGTGTTGCAATAGTGTAATTTGGCTTTCCAAAGTGTGTTCTTCTTCTTCTTCTTCTATGGCTCAACAACCGTTGTCGGTCAAGGCCTGCCTGTACCCACTTGTGGGCTAGGCTTTCAATGACTAATTGGTTCCCCCCCCATAGCAGGATAGTCAGTCCTACGTATGGCGGCACGGTCTATTTGGGGATTGAACCCATGACGGGTGTTCCAAAGTGTGTTACCGTGTGTCTATTGCTGATAGTGTGGTTTATAATAAGTTCTGTATAGCAGATATGCTAAATCCGTCAAAATAAAAATAAAAACGCGCGAAACAATCATACGCAGCAAAAAAAGCACACGGTGTGATAAATATCTATATAAAAACCTTTGCATTATTCAGGCTGTTGTAGGGAATAGAATAAGATATAATAAAAAATATATAAAAGATTTATGTATAGGCAATTGTCAAATAATAAGCAGCTTTGGAGAGCTTTGGAGACGACGGAGAGAAAGAACAACACAGCGATCAGTTTTTATACGAATGTTGACTAGAGCGGTCATAGAAGCAGTAAAAGGAAAAGAAAGAGAGAACAAATCAAAAGTAAAATGAAAAAAGAGAATATAGTTGAAATTGGCAATGAAAGTTTCAGATATCACGACAGCTGTTTTTTTGGTAATATATATTAGTTTACAATTAATGTAATGATGATGGTCGTCCTTCCAAAAAAAAGTTTCTTTTCTTTTTTAGTTTTTTTTTCTAAATAGCAGTGAAAATCAAGATATGTAAAAAGCATTCAAACACAAGAAAAGTTCCTTAAGCTGCAGTGAAAAACATAAAATTATCAAAAAGCACGAAGGGGGAAAATGTTACGCCCACATCGCCAGAGACACTAATCGACCAGAATCAACTATTAGAACGATAATTAAATCGAAGGATCGGCAGCAAGATACATTTAAAAATGTGTAGCATATCTGCTAAACAGAAGTTATTGTTAAAAGCAGAGCGAAGGAAAATGTGATATGCGGAGCAAAGTAAATACACGTGCGTTCGGTTCAGTTAACAAAAGCAAAGAGAAATATATTCTGTCAGATTGACATATTGGTGTATGGTGTCATTTGTTGTGCAGGGTTCTTGGGTGTACAACTACGTCGTTCTATGTCCAAATCACACTATTGCAACACACTTCCTCAGAAGGCCAAATCACACTATTGCAACACATTCACTACAACACACTCATCAAATCAGATCATACCATAACAAAGCAACCGGAAGAATTCATGCCACACCGTTCATATAAAAACAATTGTGACACACTTCTTGAAACCCTCTAAAAACGCAGCATAAGCAAATCAGGCGTTACTGCAGGCAAACTAGGTGAATCGAGAACGCATAGCAAGTTATAAGCTCAGCAACGAAAACATCCATTCTTTAGTAACAATAGTTGAAACCTTCTTTCGCAATACAGTAAAACCGAAGCATAAGCACATATCGACAAACACCTCACACCATTTCAATTTATAAATTGTTACCAATAACAATAAAATTTAATTAGGATAAAAACATATTTCAAAACCAAATGTACGGCACCCATAACATATCTTGAGTATAAATAAAACCAATTCCGATCATGGCAGGTCAGATTCGTTCGGACTGCCAAGATAGGACGTTACGCTTCCTAATACTTCGCCTTCCAACTTATTTCAAGAGTTTAGTTATATCCCCCTACCCAAGGTAAGGCTTCTAAACTCCAACGTTTCCAGTAAGGGAAACCTTCTTAAGGTTTCTATGATCGCCTGGACGATCAAGTGATGAAAAGTCCACTTCGAACAAAGTGTTATTCCACCTCGGCTCATGTCAGTAAAAACTGACCTACCGCGACGGTACTTAAGGTACAGCTGTACGCTCATTACATGGCGAACGTAGCTATCGTTTAACCTACTACAAATGCAACATTAGAGTCTGTAGCATGCATATGCTATACTCAGTTTACATAACTTTCATTACAACCAAATAACAGAAATGGTCAACACACAATAACAATCTTAAGTCAGGAAATGTAAATCAGCAAAAACACTCGTATCCCAACACACTTAAAAACATGCAAGCCACACAGTAACATTCAAAGGCGAGAAAAACATTACTCAGCACAAAACCCGTTAGAACGCACTTGGAGCGTAAAACCATAACACGTTTTACGTTTGACGTTTAATTTGTTCGGCCGCACTCCTGTCGCGCTCCGTGATTTTTCAGTAATTTCCTAGTGTTTTCTGCGTCGCATCGCATTGTTGCCTATTCTACGGACTACTAAACTGTTTCACATCATCGTTTCGTCATGGCGAATTGTTTAGTTGCACCGCAACTGTGGTTTCCTGCTGTTTTTTCCTGCTCGGCTTAGCAGTGTTGTGCTGTGACTACGCGTGATTTCGCGATGACGGCTATTTGCTTCTCGTGTGCTGAACCGCTAGAGGCCACCGGCTGCATCATCAGTTGTGCATATTGTGACGCTACGTTCCACCGCGGCTGTTGCAAATTGCCCCCCGAGCTGATTGACGCAGTATTGTCCAATGTCGACCTGCACTGGAGCTGCATTGGCTGCACTAACATGCTTAAAAATCCGCGCTGCCGTTCGGTAAAAGAAATAGGCGCCCAGGTCGATTTCCAAGCCGCCCTCAACTCAGCTGTAGCAGCTATTGGCAAGCTCGTTGAGCCTATTGTCGCCGAAGTTCGCAGTGGTTTTACCCTCCTTCAAACTGCATCCACGCCTCACAATCGGAACTCTGATCCTCGACCAGCTACTGGTGGAAAGCGGAGGCGTATAATCGAGGATTCGGCATCTCCTGGTGTAAACAAAATTGTAAACAGTCGCGGCAACATCCTTTGTGCCGCGTCATCGCCAAACGCATACACCAACACCACGATTGCCGTCCAGCCGGGACCTACACAACCGCATGAACTGGTGGGAACCGATCCATTATCATCACCGCTTCAAGCTGCACCTCGTGAGCCATTCACAGATAGGATCTGGATCCGCCTATCCCGCTTATCAACGGCCGTCACTGTGGAACAAGTGGTCGTTTCTGTAAAGCGTCGCTTAGCCACCGATGACGTTAAAGCGTATTGTCTGCTGAGAAGAGGGGTTAGTGTGGACAGCATGAATTGGCTTTCATTCAAAGAGAGAGTCTGATCACCGCTACACCACACGCACACCAACAACGACTCACCGTTTAGCCGCACGCACGTCTACTCCACCTGGTCCTGAAACAACATCATCACAACAGTATCACCCCCCGGTGAATGATACAGTATCGGACATAAAGATAGAACCCTGGTGTTTTCAACGCACCTTGCACTTGTTTTACCACGTTACTTGTGTGTGTGTGTGTGTGTGTGTGTGTGTGTGTGTGTTTGTGTGTGTGTGTGTGTGTAGTAGAAAGAGAGTGTGCTTTTTAATGTGTATTTGCAAGTGCGCGGGTTTGTGTCTGAAAAACGTAGCTTGCTATGGTTTCATATTGCATGGAAAGTATTCTGATAATGTGTGTTATCATGTGAAACAGCGTGCGTTTGCACTTGGATAAAAGCTAAAGTTTGCATCGACAGCAGCGCTTGTTCCTCGGAAGAAACCGCAGGTGTGCTGGTTGATGAATGTGCATGCGCAGCGATGTGAAATGGACACGCGCACAACAGCAATGAACTCGGCATTCCCTCACAGGTGTTTCTCCAGTGCACGCCATAGAAATGCCTGCGTGCATCTCTGCGTTGAACGTTGTGTGCGCATGTTAAACTTTGTGCGTGCATTGAGCTGGCGCGCAGGTGTTCTTTTCAATGGGCGTTTTGTTTCATGAGCGCGGCAGTATTCGGTTCTCGATTTAAATGGGTAGACACTCACTCGCTTACTCATTGATAGTTTTTATCCATACGCTTTTTTTGCTGCTCTACAACGATGTAATTTAACACGTGTAGAAGCAGAACGCAGGCTGAGCACGGGATCAGCCGTGTCCAACTTTTTAACCAGCGCGTTCTTGACGGTCCAAGCAAGCAATGTTAGTAACAATGGGTCGAGGTAAACATTGTACCGATGATCAGCGCCATATAATAAAGCGAATGGCGGCTGCTGGCATTAAGCGCAAAACGATCGAGTTTGTAATGGAACGATCGCGCACTTTTGTCGCAAACGCGCTTCGGACATCCGAAATGTGTTTAGACAACCAAAACGCGCTTGGACAACTGAAACGCGCTTGGACAACCGAAACGCGCAAGTCAACCGGACTTCCTCAGAAGACCACGGCGAAAGAAGACCGTAAAGTTGTTAATAGATCGAAAAAACACTGATCGCGAGGGCGGTGGTTCTGCTTATTACATCAAAAACCTTACCCAAAACACAGAAAAACTACTAACAAATCTAAACGAAACGACATACTTGTGAAACAAACACACACACACCAATACACATTCAAACACACACACACACACACACACACACACACACACACACACACATGCACACACACACACACACACACACACACACACACACACACACACACACACACACACACACACACACACACACACACACACACACACACACACACACACACACACACACACACACACACACACACACACACACACACACACACACACACACACACACACACACACACACACACACACACACACATACATACATACACACAAACACAAGTAACGAGGCAAAACAAGTGCACGGTGCGTTGAAAAAACCAGGGTTCTATCTTTATGTCCGATACTGTATGTAGAGTTTAGATTGAAAAGAAAACGTTTGTTCAATTTATGTGTTGTGTTTTTTTTAGAATGGCTCCATCACGTAATTTGAAAACGTACACCGAAGATGCGATTAGCGACTGTATTAATTCTATTAATGCCGGTAAAACATTGTACGCTGCCTGTAAGGAATTTGGTATCCCAATGTCCACCATCCGTTACAGAATAAGTGGTAATTGGAGAAATAAGTTTAAACCGGGTCCACAGTCTGTACTATCAGCAGATGAGAAACAAAACATTGCTGACTGGTTGAACGAAATGCAGGATCGTGGATTTCCAGTCACTCGAAGAGTTTTGCTCTTTAAGTTAAAAGAATTTCTAGAAGCTAATCCAGATCGAGTGACTCCTTTTCGTAACAACAAACCGGGTAAGCAGCGTATGAGTCAGTGTTTAAATACCAATAATTTACAATATCTCCTCACTTCAGGTCGCAAATGGTTACGCGGCTTTATGAGGCGCAACAACAGTTTTTCCTTCCGTATGCCGGAAGCTTTGTCTAGTGCTAGTAGCCGAGTTAGTGAGAAAGATATCCGCGGATCGTTTAATTTGATAGATGGTTGGCTAACTGAGAATGGAATGCGAGAAATATTGAATGATCCAGCTAGAATTTTTAACGCAGACGAAACCTCATTTTTCCTTCATCCAAAATCAAAAGAGGTTATTGCTCGTACTGGTTCCCGCAATGTTTACGAAGCAGAGCAAGCTGCTGCCGAACATAATGTAACAGTTATGTTTGCATTCGGAGCCATTTTATTGTACATCCTGCCAATACTGCCAGGTAAACGTTTGCGTTACTGCCAGGTGAACGTGTGATACTGTGATACTGCCAAGTAAACGTTTGCGGCAAGAGTTAGTGCAAAGTTTTCCTTCCGAATGGGGTCTTGGTCAAAGCGAACGCGGTTGGATGGATTCTCCTAATTTTAAAGGATTTATTCATAAAATATTTCACCCTTTTGTCATCAAACAAGGGGTGAAATTTCCTATAATATTATGGCCATTTCATGGCCATGCATCGCACAATGCACTAGAAGTAGCCGAGCTCTGCAAATCACTGAGCATAATTTTGATATGCCTATATCCTAATACCACACATATTACACAGCCCGCAGACGTGGCTATATTTAAGCCATTAAAAAACGAATGGAAGCGTGCAGTAGAAGGTTGGAGATTGAAAAATCAAGGTTGTGCTCTTAACATCTTGCACTTTGGGCCAGTTTTATGTGAGGCTATTGAAAAAGGAATTCAAAAGCCATCGATTATCAATGGTTTTCGGGCATGCGGATTGCATCCATTTGATGCTAATGCGGTAGACTATTCCAAGTGCATTGCCAAGACAGCAGCTGCTTTTAAAGTTGAACATTCTGAAGTTGATGACTCTTGCGAAGCTCTTCATACATCAATTATGGAGCCAAATAGCACAGCTAGACAGGAAGATAGCGGTGAGGACAACGTCAAAATAAGCATAGAACGTATAATTGAGGCATACGACCTGATTGGTGTTGATATGAGATCTAAAATCGAAGGAGACCTCTTGTCTTGTGAACCTCTTGTCTCGTGAAGAACGTGTCATTCGATTTTTTTTACAGAGAATTTGTTCGTCCTCATGTTGTATTCGATCAACAAAGATCTCCAATGAATATCTTTGAGACCAATTCTACGGACATCGATGTAAGCAAATGTGAAATTGTTCACATTGAAGACAGTGAAATGTTGCCAAATATATTGCCTTTAAATGAATATCTATTCGATCAACCACGAACTGGTAATATTATGTTAGAACAGCCTAAGGATTTCGAGCATGGTAAGTAAAAAACTGACGTTTGCAAAAAAAAATTGCCAAACGAACTATAGAACATTTTCCCAACTGATATTAATTTTGTAATTACAGTGGAGATAGACATCTTGGACGGACATAATACTACACTTAGCCTGCCCGAGGTATTAACTCTACCGCCAACGCCGCGTCGTAGTATTAAACATCGAAATTACAAAACAAATTTTCACCCCGTACTAACGGCTGGAGAGCGTACGGAGGCAATCCGACAGAAAAAAGAACAAAAAGAGAAAGAGGAGCAACTAAGAAAAAGAAAGGCTGAAGAACGCCGAGAAGCCAAAGAAAAAAGAGAAGAAGCAAAACGGGCAAGATTGGAGGAACGCGAAAAACATAAGAAAGGAGGAAAACCAAAAAAATCAAAGCAAAACAAAAACCAGAACTAGTTATGATTAGCAATTAATTAATTTGACTTCTACATAGACTATAGATTATGATATTTTTGGTTCTTGTGTGTAGAATTAAGACTACCTACTTGCCACTAAAAAAAATCTTTTACTCTTGAATAAAAAAAATTAATGGTTTATAAAATGGAAAAACTACTTTATTTCTTTTTTGCGATCAAATTCAACTGAAATGAATACTGGGCCTCATCGCGAACGAAAGTCGATAACGGAGTGGATAATTTAGCCGATCGGTTAGCAAAATTCCAATGTTATCCAATTGCGTTTTCTCAATCAGAATCTTCGCTAACCGATCGGTTTGGCAGTGGAGTGGAATGGTGTTTGCCGCCATAGCAACGTGGTTAAAAAGTCGAGCAGTGGGATATGCACACCAATACAAATTCAAACATACATACACACACACACACACATGCACACACACACACATACACACACATACACACAAACCACACAAAAACCTGTCCCAACAGGTGTATGCTGCGTTGAAAACACCAGGGTTCTATCTTTATGTCCGATACTGTACCTAGGAAGCACCGAACTCAACACTTGTTTCCGGACCGCCCCAAAACCACCGCGCTTCATCGCCGCACCTGCACCAGTCTACAATCGATCGCTTTTTTCTCAACTAGACGAAGTTCCGCTCAATGCATGCAACAAACACGCCAAGCCTCATGCTCTGACAACGCAGCTCAATTGACTTATCGTATACCCGCTTTATCCAACCGCCACAATGACAACGCTACCGCTGAGTATTTAAGCTGCTATTATCAAAACGTTAGAGGTTTGCGTACTAAAACAAAAGAATTTCACCTAGCTGTTTCGGAGGCTGATTTCGATCTCATCGCCCTCACGGAAACTTGGCTTGTTGACAACATTCCATCTGCTCTTCTCTTCAACAACAACTTCTCTGTTTACCGCGGCGATTGCTCTCTCAGCGGCTCTAGCTCTCGCGGTGGTGGTGTTTTGCTAGCCGTTTCTAACGCATACGAGTCGATAGAATTACCTTCCCGTGATCGTTCTCTCGAGTATATTTGTGTGCGCGTCGCTTGCAATAACGCACATCTGTACGTCATGGCAGTATACATTCCACCGCAGCTTAGCTCCGAGATATCGACTCTTCGCTCTCTATATGATTGTATCAGCGGCTTCACTCTCACACTGAAGCCTTCGGATCTGCTGTTTGTTATTGGTGATTTCAATCAGCCTAGCATAAGCTGGTCCACAGCTGATCCTTCGTCCTCGCCAGCATACTTATCAATCACGCACTATGAACCAACTGCGCGCTCACTGGCCAACAACACCTTTGTGGATGGATTTAAATTTAACGGATTAGTGCAACTTAATCACATCAATAATTCGCACGGACGCATGCTTGACCTGCTCTAGGCTAACAATGCTGCAGCTAAATTGTGTTCGCCTGTCTTTCCAAGTGTTGTTCCGCTTGTACCTCTTGACTCCTACCATTCGGCGTTTGACTTCAATATAATCGTATTAACTCGCCGACCCGACGCAATTCGACGACTCGACAAAACTCGACGACAACCGCATTTTATCGTTATAACTTTGCTAAAGCTGACTATATGAAACTGAACGACATTATATCAATGTTTAACAATAGCTTTCATTGTTCCAACTGTCGCCGACAGAAATGAACTAGGTGGATTCTAAAAATAGAAATGAACTAATTAGGATTAAGACTAGAACTAGGATGAATTCGGAAGTAGGATGAACTATAGCATAGGATTAGATAGGAAGGCCACGCCCACTTTATAGATTAGGACAGCTAGTGCGATTAGTAGTTTAAGTAGTGTTAGTAATTAGGATGCGCGCGTAAAGTGCGTGGGCATAGAAGTCACATTAAAATAAGGGTGGGGGTATTCATCATAAGGACATAGGGCATAAGGAAACTAGGATTAGGAAAATTTGGATTAGGCATCGCTAGAGTAAGATAGCAGCGTAGAACGGCTACGCCGAATTGAATGAATAAAGCCAGTTCCGTTCTTCCCTAAGAACAGTGTAGCGTTTACTTACTCCGCTTGCATACGGGGTTGCGATTCCGTCACTGCAGACCTTTTATTGGGATAATTGCCCGGTTAAGGATACCAACTTTGTTTCACTTGACGAAGCAGTATGTTCATTCTCGTCCTTTATGCTGCAAGCTTTAATTGCATGCGTCCCAGTTCAGCGTCCTAAACCTCTCCCCCGCTGGGCGGACCACACACTCAAACGACTCAAACGGCTCCACTGTAGCTCTTTTTACACGTTTAAGTCTTATCGTAATTCGCGCAAACAACACAAATGTGTTAAATTAATTCATTGTGTCTACCCGTTACCTGGAGCACCGATGGCTCCCAGTGATCATCCGAAACTCTGCTGTGTTTTGACGAATTAACCTCGCGAGTGATATTTAATCCTCTTGCACCGCTGCTCTAACAATTGCAACCTGACCAGAACATTACAAGTCTACTATAACGATAAGAGCTCGGGAGGATAGCATAGTTGAAGTTTGGAAACTATTTGTTACGAACAGAGTTGCCGCTGGCACTGACAGTGTAGGATGGCTAGAGCTATACAATAGGTTTGAGCGATCGGAAGCGTAGAACATCTGCCAAGGAAAATCGGCCAAAATGATAGGAAAAAGTTAGATAGAAACGAAAAGGCTGTAAACCGAAAAATTAGATGGATTGTAATTTAGGCGCTCATGTCAAGCTGCCTAAAATCGTCTACGGCTTGCAGAAAATTTGAACAACATCCGAAAGCAGTTAGAACAATTGTTTATACGGATGAATGATTTAACACAAAATCACATATCGCTTAGCCTCAAAAACATTCAAGGAAAACCATTATCTTTGTATTATAAAATAAATGATGATAAAACAAATGATCGCGAGGAATTTAAGGCTATTAAAGGCTAGTTTACAAGGTTACAGAAACGTGCAAATTTGCGCAATGTTAAAATTTATGGTGAAGTTTCGAGTGCAGATGAAGAAGCGGAATACCGCTTCCCAGATAATTATACAAATCTTATAGCTGAAACAGGGTATCTTCTGGAACAAATATTCAATGTACATGAGGCTTCGATTTTAAGAAAATTATAGAGCGCAGCTACATTACTAAGCAAACGGAAGTAATGCCGGGATTCAAAGTGGCCAAAGATAGACTAACTGATAATTTAGTTAGGACTGGGATAGCTGGGGGCATGAAACTAAAACTTCCCATAGTCTATCGTTGTCGCAAACCACGAGCATTCAAAATTTTTAATTTGGATATCGTATAACTAGTTTCGAAGTGGAATTCCAAAGCATGGGTGAATTTGGTGTAGCGTTCAATTTGGTGTAGCGAATATTTTATACCGGAAGTAAAATAATATTTTGCTGTAAAAAATTATATTCGAGGTGGTGCTACTAGATGACATGGACCAAAACGTAGGGGTAATTTCTCTACCACCAAGAACAATAGCCTTAATACAACCAATGAACCAATAAATTATTCATAATCTGAAATCATTTTACCTACGTCGCGTGTTTAAGCCATTGCATGCTTAGCAGATCAGGCATCAGAAAGCATGGAAAATCAGGCAAATTTGACGTTAATTGATTTTTGGAAACAATTCAACATATTAATTGCTGTAGAGCAGTGCATGTTTGTACATATCGTGCATGTTTGTCCCCACCACTTAGATTAAATTGTCAACAGGCATGTCTAGAATGAGATTATAATATAAAGTTTATCAAAAACATTGAACAAAGCCAAACAATTTATGCTCATAGATGTGGGCCACGGGAAAAGTATTTTCGAAGCCAAGTGGTCCGCGATGCTAAAAAGGTTGGGGCATGTGGAGCATTTTGACGACACATTCAAAACACAAATAAATGATATTGTCGAAGAATGTGTTGGCAAATCAATTAAAAATAGCAGTTAATTTAGATTAAATGAAGCAGCTTATTATAGAAGTGGCAGAGCCGTTATCAAATGATGAGGTAATTAAAATAGAATCTTCAGAAGTTCTGGAAGAGTATTTAAAGAATGACGAGGAAAGTAGTGATGAGGAGACTGATAAAAAATCCTTTAAAACGAACAAGCTTCCAGCTATATGGAGCAAGCCCAAGCTGAAATCGAAAAATGGACGAAAATGAATAGAGGTTCTCGAAAGTAAATTGTTATAAACGCAAGGAGATGGCTGTTTATACACAAATTTAAAATTACAAAATAAGCTCTACAAAACAACTTACTATGGACGGTTTTGTAAAAACTATTCATTAAATAAAACAATGTAAGTATGTAACAACCAATGTTACATGAATAATTTAAATTTGAATAAATTAAATACAATGAATTGAATTAGAACAGCTTATCTACTATCTGTGTCTTATGAATCTTATGAAAATATTGCAGCCTAAAATCCCTGGGTCTCTAATGAATTAAACTCACTTAAGCACTTCGATTTTCTATTGCAACCGTTGGTAACTACATTAGGAAAAAGCTGTCCATCCGCACGAAATCATCAAAAGGCAAATCCGTCAAAAACTACAAGCTCTTCTTGATAATCTCCATATTGTACCGTTTGAGAAAAACTTCTACACTATTGAACAAGTACGTCTGCACTATCATCCAATATATTTTCATATTGTAAGATGATTACTTCAAAACGATATAAAGAAATTGTGTAGGATTGCGCCCTACACTAGATAGTTAAAACTCGCGACTCGAGTTTTCTATGGGAGCAAAAATCAGCACAGATACCATATTCACCGGAGAGCGCTAACAAGTGTCAAGCAAGAGCTACCCGCCAAGGACTCTATGCAAGATTTGCTAGCAAGGTGATATGAAGATGTAGAAATAAATTCTAGCTCCAAAATCTGTGCTGTTAACTGAATTCTGAATGTATTTCTTGGGGTACTTATTACAAAGTGCTGTGTTCCGTTAGCGATGTTTACATTTTTTGGTTTGTACGCTGGCTTAATTTCCCCTCTTTCCGTGGACATACAAATGTTTCCTAATTATTAGCCAATATCATCACCCTTTGACCCTATGATATGCATAACTAATCACACAGATGGCGCTACTGTGAAGTTGGGAGTAATTGTGTCATTGCCTCGAGATGGCGCTGCTATTGGTTTTATGGCTTAATTTACGTGCACAACAAATTGCCTACATTTTGGCGCATTTCAATCCTAAACAGAAATGTTAAAAATTCTCTAACCATTACGATCAACGTTTTTCTATTTGACAGCGAACACAACTTTGTTGTTTGTCAAAGACATATTGAACAAAGTTGCCAGCAACTACCATAGACTATTAGCTTACGATCTGATCAGAACGTGCGACTGTAGAGCAAAACTCCAATCCGCACTTCCCCATCACGAAATTCTTTGGGCAGATACACGTGCCTCGGATCCTTTACATTCATGGTCATATTCATGATGACTGGTTCTGAAGTCGGTATTTCCTACAAGACATTTATTTTCTATAACTGAAAACGGTGAAACGATTAAAAAAAGTGTGAGAAGGAAAGAATGAAAAAAATCACAATGACACTCACCAATGTATAAATGAGCCACATTATGTGTATTGCTTTGCAACATTCCATGGTCATTTTTGTATCACATCCGATCGCTTCCTTTAGTAACCCGCACAGCAATATAATCGTTGGTTCGAGAAACTCCACCAATGCAAAAGGTACCAAACTAAGACAAAACAGGTGATGTAACGAACAGTGTCAACACTTTTCATTAATAAATTTCCGTTCTGATATGGCCGAACTGCTCGGACTATTTTACACAAGTTCTAGTTTTAAGATATGTATTTGGAAGTCAACTAAAGAGTGAGTGAGTGATGATCTATCGAGCTGCTTTTATACCGTATGGTTGCTTTGTATTACCATTGCAGTTTCGTTTTCCACTATCCCTCTGGTAACTGGAATCCATAATTTCCCCCTTCCTTTGAACATCCATCCATGAAGAAGGATTGTTCATCGCGGTCTGTTCATTTTGGATGTTGCCTGTTCGCTTAGTTCTACTGGAACAGAAATTGGTTCGTCGTCTACTGGTTCGACAATTGAAACGTCGCTGTTTTCGTTTTCATCTTCTAAAATATCTTCTGTTGAGAAGGAGTTGCTCTGGCTAACGGCTAGTGCTTCTTCATTTTGTGAATAAACATCTGCGTAAATTTCGGTCGAAGGTAGTTCAGATGGAAATCGTAGGCCGAAATTGTCGAAAAAGATAGATAGTGGAGTAAGCTGATCTGTATGCTGGCTGGTTTCTGCGATGCGCGTCTTGAGCTGGCTGGCATGCGATCTTATCAGTCGTTGTTGATCCTCAAGAAAAATGTTGTGGTTAACAAAATTGACCTTTTCGATCGGCCCCGTGCTTGAGGTTGAACGCATCGTTCTGCATTGTCCTATCTCTTCGCACTGCGCTGCCAACTTCACTTGTGGTTGTCCGTAGCAATGACGAAACAGTACGAAGAGTTCTGTTGAACATCAATTCAGCCGGGAATTTTCCGCCCAGATCACTAGAAGGAATGGAGCGGTACACTTGTAAGAAAGTGACTAGAGCTTCTTTGAGCGTCTCTCCCCTCGAACGAATTTTTCGAAGGCTTCTTTTAACGTGTCCACAAATCTTTCAGCAAGACCGTTGTATTGTGGATGGTATGGAGCAATTCGAATGTGTCGATTACCTTCACTAATGCAGAACGTCAGGAATTTGTGGCTTGAAAACTGGGTGCCGTTATCCGAAACGATTACTACCGGAACCCCGAATGTTGCGTAGTAGTAGTTTTGGTAATGTTTACCTCAGGCCACTAGTAGTTGGGATCCGCTATGATCAGGAAGTAAACTCCATCTACAGGACCTGCGTAGTCGATATGGATTCTGGACCATGCTTTGGTAGATACTGGCCAAGATTCCAACGTGGTCTTGGTGGGAGTCTTGCCAGCAGTCGAACACGGATTGCAGCGTTTTACTAAGTCCTCAGTTTCGTTATCGATTTCAGGCCAGTACACAAAGCTTCGTGCAATTGCCTTCATCCGAACAATTCCCGGATGGCCTCGATGAAACTGTTGCAGGGTCCTTTGTCGAAACTGAGCCGGAACGACGACTCTGTTACCAAACGTGACACATCCGTCAATCATGCTGAACTATTCCCGTCGTAGAAAATACGGTTGAACAGCAGCGGAGAGGTTCTTGGGGTAGCTGGGCCATCCGTCGCGTATGTGTTGAGTAACATATTGGAGTGTTTCGTCAGTTGTGGTATCCTTTTGCAGTGCTGCGAATGAAACAGGAACCTTTTTTGTTGTGTCAAGAAGAATGCTTACCAAATCTTCCTCAAGGCTCAGCGTAGCGATAACGTATTCTTCTTCGGGATGGATGGTCTGGTCGATCAGTTGCGATAACAGATCTGCACATCCAAATTCGTTGGTGGATACATGCTGAATCTCGAAAACGTAGTTCAGCATCGTGAGAGCACACCTGTTGGAATTTGAATAATTATTTTCGAACTTAAATTTGAATTGTACATGAAACAAAGCGTTAGGAATCTAAGATTAGGTTATAAACTACTCGACGTTAGAAACTGCTCGATCTGCATGAATGTTATGAACTGCATGCATTATTATATACAAAAAAGGACAAACGAATATACAGTAGCAAACCGACCAGCGAAAGAGGTGTACACTTTCCTATTCAAATTTCCTCCATATATCACAGCCAGCCCCTTTTCGTGAATATATTTCACAACACCGTTGAAGTCCGCGGGTGCGAGCGTCCCCGAAGCGTGTTGTTCTGCCTTCATGCTGCCATCAGGGAACTGGTGAAAAATGACTGCCCCAATGCCTGTGCTTGATGCATCCGCAACCACAAGCTTAGGGTAAAGCATTAGCAGCATATTTGATTGATTTCATTCGTCATCCTGATTTAGCGGACCTTGATTTAGATTTAACATGATTGTAACATGTAAAAAGCTGCTCGCAAGAGTATGTAGTTTCAAACATGGTGTAGCATGTCTGCTATACAAGATTATATAATCACAGAACCATCTGGAAAGTATCACATTTCACAGATCAAATAGTTAAATCTTTGTCACATCAGGTTATAACAGCATAGTAATAAAACCCATTTGAAATGTAACTGATAAATGCAGCACATGCAAGGATAGAATCAAACTGTAACTTATCGTATGGAATCATTATCGTTGTCCTAAATAAACAAGCATTTTGGAACGGCCCGGTAATCTACTTCATCGGTAAGCGTAGGGCAATAAAAGTCTCAGCGTTGGTCCGTCAGCATGAGAAGAAAATAGGAAACAGACTGTATGATGCAACATGCATATGCGTAGCAATAATTGAATCCTGTAGGATAACAACGCAAGACGTATAGGTCATAAAATCTCAAGTGTGTTTAGGAACGTTCTAGAAACGAGAAGGATTTCAAGACAAACATAAAAAGGTGAAACATAAAGATACCCAGAGAAACCTAAAATCCGAAAGCCTTACCTTACACCTTATCCGGCGCTACAACCGCTTTGCAGTCTAGGCCTGCCTCAGGAGTGTCCGAAACCGCTCACGGTCTCGCGCCTTCGTCTGCCAGTCCGTTATCCCGGCCTTAATGGCGGACGCCTCCACGCCATCTTGCCACCTCAATTTGGGCCTACCACCTCCTCTGTCCGTTTTCATGCGTAAAACATGGCCAGCCCACCGGTGCCTGGCGAGCTTTATACGGTGCACGACAGTGAGGTCACCGTACATCTCGCTTAGCTCGTCATTATAGCGGCTCCTCCATTGTCCTTCCACACATACGGGGCCAAGTATCCTTCTGAGCATCTTCCTCTCGAACGCGGCTAAGAGGGTTTCGTCAGATTTGGACAGTGTCCATGTCTCAGAAGCGTATGTGAGTACCGGTACTATATAGGTACTATATAGTCCCAGTTTCGTCCGTCGCGACAGATACTTTGAGGTGAACTGATTTTTCAGGCTGTAAAATGACCGGTTGGCAGCCACCATCCTTGCGCAAAATCCGAAAGCAGACCAATGGAAAAAAATACAAAATAGACATAGCATAATCATATACACCTACACATCGATGCAAGATGTACATACAAAACCAACACACAGAAATAATTCCAAAATATAAACCAGAGTTTTCGTTAAATAAAGGAAAAATTGAATTAGACAGTACATAAGACTACAGGTCTTTATTCATGAGCTGGGAGTGCCTTCCGCTTCCCAAGGTAAGGCCTCTTAGCTCCAACGATTCCAGTAAGGGAAATTTCTTACAAATTTCTTAGATCGCCTGGATGATCTCAAGTCTGAAGTGAGAAGTCAAACGATAAACCATTTTCATATTACACCGGCATGCCAAAAAGGTTTCGACCAGTTCAAAACAACGCTTCAATCAAACCTGCATGGTAATGCTTGTGCTTGTGGTTGCGGATGCATCAAGCACAGGCACAGGCTGAATGACCACAAGCCACTACTTTCCATCTTCGATTCTAAGGGGATTCCCCTACACACGGCGAACCGACTTCAACGGTGTGTTCTCGAAGGATATTCGGCAAAATACCGACGGCGAAGAGTATTTGACGGGAGAGTTTTTGGAGTTGGCGAGCCTGGAAATTGATCCAGAAAGCGCGAAGTTACGAAATTCTTTGCGAACTTGGTTGATTCGAAATAAAGTTGCTCGTAGCGGAAGCAATAGTTTACTTGTAATACTGCGAAAAGCGCCTTCTCTTTCTGCTTTTTCATCTTTTCCCCAGGATGTCAGGACATTACTGAAAGCTGTGGTGAACGTCAGCCAACAGATAAATAAGGTTCCAGGTGGAGGTGAAATGTGGTACCAAGGCGTTGAAAGTTGGTTTAAGCATTATTTTCAGTAAACTATGTATTGCCAAAGTAATTGAGTAATGCCTTTCTAACGTTACTATTATTTCTTTTATTTTTATTCAGTGGTGTGGACATATCAGAAAATGTATTTGAGCTGAATCTTTCAGTGGATGGAATACCCATTTATAACCGCAGCGCTATACAGATGTGATCTATACTGATGCAGTTGCACAACATGTCGAATGCTTCTGTTATGGTCGTAGGGATATTTTGCGGCGCTTCAAAACCATCCGATGTTGAGCCTTTCCTGAGACCTTTAGTGGAGGAACTTAATAGGCTACATGATAACAAAATGACCCTGAATGGCAAAAAATATCTGTTTCGGTTAGACTTATTATCGCTGACTCGCCAGCACGCGCATTTATTAAACGTAAGTAAATTAAATTCTGCTTTTATTATTAATGTGTACTTATTTAGTTGTTCAATTTTATTGCAGAGGTTTGCTACTACAACGGAGTACACGGGTGCTTAAAGTGTAAATGCTGAATAGCTTCCCCTCAAAACTAAAAAAAAAGTTATTTTCGAAGATACAAAAGCACCACCAAGAACAGATAAGGAATTTAGACATGAAAACCCCACCTCTTACGGATTTAAAACGATTCGACATGATAAAAGGTATAGCTACTAGTGATTTGTTACATTTAATACAATTAGGGATAGTTTTCAAACTTCTGTTAGGTTAGGTAAAAAGTGAAGAATATATTATTGAAATATTAGGAGAGCTTATCAGCATGCTATTTCCCTATGAAATCCATAGAAAGTTTAGGTCCCTTAATTATTTGCACTTTTGGAAAGGTACAGAATTTGGTAGTTTTTTGCATTACGCAGGTAGAATAGAAAAACTAGCATATGAACATTTTAAATTATTATATTGCGCTATAACTATGTTATTGTCTCGGGCATTTAAGGATCAGTGGGAGTATGCAAGTACATTACTGAAGCAATTTGTCGAGGATTACAGTGTTGTATATGACCGTGTACATCTTGTAGTAACGTTCATCTTTTGCTTCATGTATACGAAGAGGTAGACAGATTAGGCCCTTTGATAACTTTTTCGACGCATGCTTGTAAAAATATGCTACAGATAATCAAACATAGTTACGTAACATCTAGTTATAGAAGTTTACATCAAGCTATAGGAAAAAATATATTATTGCGAGATATAGAAACTGCTAGTAACCAGGAAATTATAACACATCCGACACTTAAAGTAAAAAAGGATGAAACATTTTTATAAATTAGACAGGGGTTTTTGTTAAGGATACAGTTTAGGGATTGTTAGTTTTTAAACTAAGAGGAATTTAATAGTCAAGTACAATAAAGCCGTCGAGGAGTCCGGATCTGTAATTATATATGGTTATGCTTTAGTAAGGCGTTTTCAGGCATTCACAACTCCTTGCGCATCCGATAAAATTTATAATTATATCGGATATGAAAACGACACTTCACCAACGCTTCGAACCAGTTATAGATATTAAGCAGCCGAGTAGATCCGGTTTAAGGTCGGACTTAACCCAGAGACAGAACTAAATACTCTGTCTCAAAGTTGCCTTAAGAATATTGTAATTTACAAAAAAAAAATGTAAGATGTACGTTAAATAAAGCAATGTTTATATGAATTGGAAAAAGTTTGAAATATTCTGAGAAGAACCCTATATATTTCACGATTATATCCCGCTTGGAAACGAGTAACTCATTTTAATGCCTCCCGCTACCCCTGGCCATAGTTTTGAAGGAATCATGCTACACACTCGCACTCCACTACCCCATCCTTCTTCTTTCTTCTTAAAGTTCATTTTATATTTATGTTTACAGTACTTATATTGGGGGTTCCGCGAGTTACAGCGGTTTTGATTTTCAACGCCTAATCTATTATAATTAGTCCTGAGACCGTTCAGTTTTTGCAAGTGGGAATGGTATGATCTGTTTTATCTAATCCTAACTTATACTAATGTTTTTTTTCTAATCTAAAGATTATTAGAATTTTAATTTTACAATATTACCTAATCTTAGAAACAAATGTTTATTATAATATTATTTGATGACTTCATACAAGATGTTAGCATTTTTTCTCTATTAGCTATGCTAATATCTTCTAAAATTAGGGTTTTTGTAATTTCGTGGAGATGAGTTAGCCTAGTCCTTGATGGTGCATGAGTTATCATTCTTAGTACATTGATTAGAGTTACTTGTACTCTTTTTTTATGCATCATGGCACAATTTTCCCATAAACATATCCCATAAGTATAAGTTGCTGTTGGGACGAATACTTATTTATAAATTAGCAATCTATTTTTAATTGAAAGTTTGGATTTTCTATTTATAAGGCTGAAGAGATTCTTTGTTAGTATTGCACATGTCTTAGCAATATTAATGGTGTGAGATCTAAAAAGTATTTTTTTTATCTATAATTAATCGAAGATACTTAAGTTCGTTCTCTAATGTAAGTGGGATACCGTCCATATTTATAGTTGTGCTATGGTTTGGCAGTTTTTCTTTCCACCTATGTGGGACAATCATCGCTTGAATTTTACCCTCATTGGGTGCAACTTTCCAGGTTGTCATCCACTTATGAATGATATCCAGGCAACGTTGGGTGGTGTTGGGAAGTTGTGGTAAACACCTCCCCTTAACTGTCACTGCAGTGTCGTCAGCATATAGATACAGTTGACAGGATCTTGGCAGCTCTGGCAGGTCAGCTATCTACAATGTATACATCAGAGGGCCTAGTATGCTGCCTTGCGGGACGCCAGCCGGGATGTCTTTGGTAAGCGAATTGATCGAACCAAGTAAGACTTGATACGACCATCCGCTAAGGTAGCTCTGCATCAGCTTTGTGAGATGGAGCGGGATGCCAAATCGAATCACTTTATGCAGCAGACCATCGTGCCATACATTATCACTACCCCATCCAATGTCCAAACGCTCCCACCATCGAGGGGTTGACCAAAATCTTGCTGTGTACATGAGACACACACTCGCACTCCTCCAGCCCTCCATAGCTGAACGCTCCCACCGTTGCGAAGATGGGAGAATTTTTGCTCTGAGCGTGAGACCCTGGAGCGTAAGAGATGACACTATGTGTAAAGACGATCAGAATTCGTTAAGGCCGGGCTACATTGATCGCACTCCGTAGTGTAATTTTTCTGAACGCGTACGCCATCTAGCGGCGCCGGGTTGAAGCTAGAGGCTGGTATAATGTATCTGTCAAAAAACGTTTTGGGTCGAGGAGGCTATAATTTTACCCAATGATGAATAGATATTGGAAGATGCGAAGAAATGTTGCCCAGCGCTTTGTATGAATGACGATTTGTCCAACAACAACAATTACCGGCCTAATTGTGTGGCAATTTATGGACGTTTATCAACATTTCAAACTGAAATTTGGGGGTGGGAGAATGAGATACAGAGACAAATTTCGCTGCACATTAACACATACATTCTCACTGCACGGGTTGAACTGCAAATGCTCAGTTCTGAGAGAATACCCGTCCGGCAAAATGAGTGTATTTTTTGAGTGATTTGAGTGACGCTGTCGAAATACACCCGTCCGGCAAAATGAGTGTATTTTTTGACCCGTCCGGCAAAATGAGTGTATTTTTTGAGTGATTTGAGTACCGTCCCCCGTTAGCAGTTACTCTTAGAGGAATGAGTTACACCCTCGCGCGAGCCCTCCCCCTCACCCCACCCGTAACGCACGGTGCGCTCTGCAGTTCTCAATGTGTTGTGTTCTTTCCAATCATGCTACCAACACATCCAAAGATATTTGTTTCGGTCATTTTTGGTTACATTAAACACTTTATTGAAACATAAATTACACTTTCACAACACATTTAGAATTCTTCATACTCACGAATGGCGTCATACTGTAAAGTACCGGGTCGAGCCAAGCTGCGGGAAACTTGTCGACAATCTGCGTTGCCTCTGTTCAGCAAATTCTTACCTGTCGATGCACGCACTGCATGTGCGTCTGTACACACTGTTCACTTCACACTTTATCAAAACACACCGGCGCACGAGACTTATAACGAAATGCGCATCAACGCACTAACACTGCGCGCGGAACTTAGAACAAAACGCGCACAACCATCTCCCACAAAGCGTCGCGCTGTACTGGTGATTTTGTACGCGTAGGAGGGGGGACATACGGAGCGATGGTTCAATGCTGTAGTGTAAGCGAGACAACACGATGTGACGAGCAGATCCAAGTTGGTGAGCTCGCTGAAAGAAGACACACACATTCACAGACGGCTCGTCAAAGCACGGTATTTGTATTGGTGTTAGTGAAGCGCGCGTGTAAAACAGAATGCGAACTCTCATCGCAGCGCGTTTCTCCGTGCTTCCTCAAGCTTCCTCATACCCCTCGGCAAGAATCACTCAAAATTTGGGGTCTCATTGTTTGCGTGGAGGTGTCCCTCCCGACAATGGCACTCAAATTCTCTCATTTTCTCATGCCCTCTCTGTCACATTCGTAGCTCGATCTCCTTCTTCTGGGACTTAGCGTTCTGTGCATGCGGTTTTTGCAACGGTCATTTCGTGCCGCTTCGATCTCATCACCTTCTTTCCCCTCCCACCCCTCTTTTTGATCCTCGCTTTGGGGCTTGCAAATTTTTGACATGTCAAATGAGAGTGAAGCTAAAATGTAAACAACAAGTGTTCGCGTGTGCCGTGATTTTGTAAGTATTTTATGCAAATTATATGATATTTATCATTAAAAACGTTTTGTTTTGTAGAATAAACATAAAATCAACCACGGAAGTATGATTTAGTTGTGGTGGAAGCGAAAAAAAAATGCTTGGAGCATGGAATAAAACCGGATGAAATTTCTAGCCTTCACGCACGATGCCGACGCTGAGGTAAGGTGTGCTTGTCTTTAATTTCGATGATTGTTTCATTCGAATTGCACACAACAACCACCCACAATCACAGCTGTAAAAGTAAGTAGATGAGTTTTGCATGTCTTTAAAATGTCTTATTTTTAATATTTATCTCCATACTTACAGGTAACACGGATAGGTAGCAAGGAAATCAAGCTTGTACACAGAAATCTACACAAAAACTGGGTTTTATAAGCGCACGAAAAGCGACGCGGCTATCTTTGAATAAAAAGTAAACAAAAGAGTTTCGTTTTAATTTAATTTTGACAGCGGGTGTGGTGATGGCTTGAGCGATTTGGAACAATCATTCTCCGGACAGGATTCGATCCGATCCGTGACGTCACTGAGCGCCGGTTCATTTAAAGCTTCTTCTCTGAGTTCTGCTTATACCAACAAGCAAAGTTGAAGCAGAGAAGAAGCTGTGGCGGTTTCCATACAAACTCTCTCTGAGATTGTTGAAAGGGGTCTCTTCGACCAATGAGTTACACACTCACGCGAGCCCTCCCCCACCCCACCCACAACGCACGGTGCGCTCTGCACTTCTCAATGTGTTTGTGTTCTTTCGAGCCATGCTACGAACACATGTAAAGATAGTTGTTTCTTTCGTTTCTCGTTTTCTTTCATGAATAGACACGATCGCAAATGCGCACTAATTCTAAAAGCAAAAATAAACACGGTCATTTTTGGTTACATTAAACACTTTATTGAAACTTAATGTAAACTTTCGTCACACATTTAGAACCTGACAAAAACACACATCATGTCGTCGTCCTGCTAAGTACGACCTCCATCCAGCAAACACATATCTGTGAATAAATGGATCCTTACTAGTGATGGGCAAAACGGCTCCGGGGCCGGAGCCGGCTCCGGCCGGCTCCGGAAATTTTCGGAGCCGGCTCCGCACCAACGGCTCCGGAACCGGCTTCACACCCACGGCTCCGGAGCAGGCTTCACACCCACGGCTCCGGAGCCGGCTCCGCACCAACGGCTCCGGGGCCGGCTCCGCTCCGACGGCTCCGCACCAACAGCTCCAAAGCCGGCTCCGCACTCGCGTTCCTGTCATATTCCATATATTTTACAGTGTTTCGCATCAAATAACGGAATGCTTGATTTTTTCGGTTTCTAATGATCAAGGTCCTATTACATTACACGAATAATTCCGGAACTTATCTGTCTAAATTTAGGTTTAGGAGCGTCGGAATTTGAGACGCTCTAAATTACGGAATGGACTGTATATAACATACAGTCAACTCTCTCTTATTTGAGAGGCGATGGGACTGTCGAATAAGAGGGGTTCTCAATATGAAAAATGTTCAAATAAGAGAGGTTTTTCAAATTGGAGAGGTGTCAAATAAGAGAGAGTTCACTGTATATCTTTCGATAAAAAATACTAATATTTTGCCAAATTAGTTGTTTTACGAAGACTCTTTGAGAAGTGATTTACGTGTTTCTATTCAATAAACCACCGTTTTACACCTTGACAGTAGAATTTTTGTTGACATAATCTACATTAGTGAACACCAATTCATTTCTCTAGCGAGGTAAAAAATGTTAAACGCTGTTTGACATACCAATTCAATTTCAAATTCCTCAATGTGATAGGGCCTGTAGGGGAAATTTGAAATGGTGCTTTGAAGGTTTGTAAGCATTAAGGGGAATATGTCTAACACTCATGTGTTGCCAAAGCAGTTGTAACAGCCGAACCAGGCCACCACGATTAGCCAGGTTGAAGGTAGTCCCTAAGACTGAGTAAATTAAACCAAGTGGCGACAGTAGACGATGTGATCAGTAGGGATCAACACTCATGATAAAGAGCACAAATTGTTTTCGCGTGCGTATGCGATTAAGTACAATAAAGAGTTAAGCCGGATTAAGGCTCAAGCGATATAAATGCTTACCTTTTTCTTAATTGGTGTGTGCCATTAGGAAAACCGCCAGTATTTGGTCGCAAAATTCCACACAGCAAAAGTGTGAAAAACAACAATAGAGTTTTTCAATCAGATATGTAACACGTTATTGGCATCGTCGTGCAGAATCATAATATATATTGTAAATGTAGCTAAATCTCACTTCACACTTGGGGTCACACAGAAAACACGTTTGGCTTTTTCGGTTTTCAAGTGGCAATTGAGCCGGTTTATTTCTACGATTTGACATAACAACTGTCACCGGGTTGCATCACTTCGCTTCACTCTCAGCTGTCAGAGGTTGACGTTTGGGCACGAAATTTATAAATTTCTACAGCTCGGCCATCCTGACATTTAATTGGCCTCAATTAACTTTCGCCTAAGTCGGAAGCAGGATCTGTTTCTTGCGAGATCCACTTTCTCAATTTGTCAGCTTCTAGTACGCCGTCGTACGGAATTTGAGTGTGCTGTATACCGTCAATGTCCCTTACTACATATCTATCGTTGGGCAACCGCTTATGAATTATGTAAGGTCCCTTGTACCTAGCTATCAGTTTCTTATTTACATTAGTGCTGTTGTCGACATTGCGGATGACTACAAGATCTCCTACTTGAAACTCAATTGCTGGGCGATGTTTTTTACTAAATTGTTCCTCATTGATTATTTGTGATTGAATAATGTTTTCTGACGCAGTTTGTCGTATGCTAACTAGATTTGCCTGTACCTGGGTCGACTTTTCTTTGAGAAATTCTGTTAATTCATCAACTTGGGGACCACGTTGGTCCGTTCCAAACAGTAGCATTGAAGGGGTAAAACATGTTGAAGAATGTACTGTGTTGTTCAACGCGAATTCCAACGCACGAAGTTTAGTGCTCCAATCTGAGTGATCGTATGGGTCAGTCGTTTTGCTAAGCATGGGTCGTAATACTCGATTCACTCTTTCCACCTGGCCATTGGCTTGTGGTGATGAAGTGGCCGTTAAAATATGGGTAACGCCACGACTCGACAAAAATTTGGTAAATTCGTTCGATGTGAAACATGTCCCTCTATCGCTAATGATTCGTCTTGGCCGGCTATAGTATGAGAAGTACTGCTCTAGAGCACTACATGCGCTCTTGCTGCTAGTTGATGTTGCTGCATAAAGCTTTGTAAATTTAGTAAATGCATCTATCACAACTAAAATATACTTTTTCTGCGATGCGATTGATGGTAAAGGGCCCAAGTGATCAATATGTACAGTGTCGAAAGGAAGTTGAACTTTTGGTATGCTATGGAGATTTCGCTGGTCTTTACGTGCAGGTTCAGAATAGATTAAACATTTCAAACAGTTTCGTACAAAATTTTCAACGCGTGCCTTCATTGTAGGGAACCTATATTGTCTACTAATTGAAGTACAACACTTGTCTACGCCTAAATGACCCATTTTTTCATGAATACTGCGAATGACGTTATTGATCATTTCTTTTGGTACCAGTAATTGCAATTTATCCTGGGAAGGTTGCCTGTACACTACATTATCTTTTATCAAATAACCATCAATTGAATTCGCTTCTATTTTTTCCTTCAGCTCTGATATGTATGAATCACGAGACTGAGCGATCTGTAACTGCAAGTCAATATCTTTGTCATCGACTACTATCGCTACCTGTTTACGACTTAGCGCGTCGACATGGCTCATCGAACTACCTGGTCTATGTATTATTGAATAATCGTAGTTCTTCAAGAACAACGACCAGCGAGCAATTTTTGCCGAAGTGTTTCGATTTTTTAGAGTCTCTACTAAGGAGTTACAATCGGTGACAATTTTCAATGGTATTCCATGAACATAGGCATGAAAACGTTTCAAAGCATAAATGATGGACAACGTTTCCAACTCATAACTATGCAATTTTGCCTCGTCTGAAGATGCTGTTTTCGAAAAGTAGGCAACTGGATGAAGTTTTCCATCTTCTTGCCTCTGTAATAGAACTGAGCCAAAGCCTATCGCACAAGCATCACAGTGCAGTTCTGTTTCTCTTGCAGGATCGTATACAGATAATAAAGGTGCTTCAACCCATTTTTTCTTCAGAGTTTCAAAAGCTGTAACACATTGATTATCGAAGACGAAGGTAACTTTGTCTTTCAACAAATTGGTTAAAGGTTTGGCCAGCATAGAAAAGGATGGGACAAAACGACGGAAAAAGGAAAATAACCCTAAGCACTGCTGCAATTGCTTCTTGTTTTGTGGCTGTGGGTAATTAGTTATTGCTTTTATATGATGATCGCTGGGGCGTATACCAGCAGCATTTGCACGATAGCCTAGGTAGTCCAATTCTTCATGCGCAAACTTACACTTATCCAAACGCAATTCCAATCCATTTTTCCGCAATGTATATAAAACTTCTTTAATGATATCAAGATGTTCATAAAAATCAACTGATGCTATAATGATATCATCAATATATACGACCAGCTTACCCTTTTCAATGAAATCTCTCAACACGTTGTTTATAAACCTTTGAAATTCGGCCGGCGCGTTTTTCAGCCCGAATGGCATACGTAGGTACACTGGTGGACATTAAAATAGGAAAAAAAAATTTGTGTGTTTTTTAGCATACACTAGGTGTGTCATCGCCAACAGTTCGAGGCGTACTGAATTTGTAATAGCCGAATTTTGCCTTTTATACTCTCATTTTTGGTGCGCTACTTATCTGAGTTTTGAGTGCCGGCAGCGTTTTGCGGCAGTATAAAAGGAGAGCCAAACCGTGTTGTGCTTCATTCTTCCATCATTGGTCAAGGTGAAAGGTTGCTGTTTAAAAATTCCACAAAATCATCATGGGTCGCGGAAAGCACTGCACACCAGAGGAGCGAAAACACATTCAGGGTTTGTATCGTGAGAACGTGCCAATCAAGACAATCTGCAAGGCGTTCGGCCGTTTGCGGACGTTTGTGGACAACGCCGTAGCGAGGCTACGGGTAAATCGACAGGTCGTCCGCGAAAAACAACGGCCGACGTTGACGCGCGGATTGTTGAGATGATCAGGGCGGATCCTTTCAAAACTTGCACTCGTATCAAGCAGGAGCTTGGTTTGCAAGTTTCGGCGAAAACGGTGTCTCGCCGTTTACACGCCGCTGGGTTCTGTGCCCGGAGACCACGGAAGATTCGGAATCTGCAGCCGCACCACGTAGAAGCGCGCATTCGGTTTGCCGAAGAACATTTAGCTGCATCCATCTTTTGGTGGAGCAAAATCATTTTTTCGGATGAGTCCAGAATCAATCTGGATGGTTCGGACGGCATTAAATACGTCTGGCGCTTTCCTAATCAGGCGTATCATCCGAAAAATACGATAAAAACCCTTAGTCACGGAGGCGGCCACGTAATGGTGTGGGGTTGCTTCTCCTGGCACGGCACGGGTCCTTTGTTCCGTATCAACGGGACACTGAACTCGGAAGGGTATAGAAAAATACTTAGTCGTAAGATGTTGCCATACGCCCGACAACAATTCGGAGACGAAGAGCATTACATCTTTCAGCATGATAACGACTCTAAGCACACATCGCGAACAGTTAAATGTTATTTGGCAAACCAGGATGTGCAAGTTCTACCGTGGCCTGCGTTGAGTCCTGACCTCAACCCGATTGAAAATCTGTGGTCAACTCTCAAGCGTCAGCTTAAGAACCAGCCTGCACGTTCAGCCGATGATCTATGGACACGCTGCAAGTTTATGTGGGAACGCATAGACAGAAGCGAATGCCGTAATCTCATCGGCGATATGGCCAAACGCTGTCAGGAAGTGATAGCGAATAACGGTCACCAGATTGACCGTTAGAATGTGTTTTCGCTCAGTGGAACACCGCAACACCTCCTCCCAACAACCACTTAAACAGTCCTTTTCAGGGCTACCAAATATTTCTGACAAGAACTATGTCTTTCGGTCACAGAAAAAAGTTCCTATTTTTATGTCCACCAGTGTATTCGTATTGCCCGTCAGGCGTGACAAAAGCTGTATACTTGATCGAATTTTCATCCATTTTAACCTGATGAAAACCACTTTTCAAATCAAGTAACGTAAAATAATTCTTGTTCCCTAAATGCTCGAGGCACGTTTCGATCAGTGGCAAAGGATAGTTATCACGGATTGTGATTTTGTTTAAAGGCCTGTAGTCTACACACTTTTGGATTTCTCCGTTCTTTTTTCTCACCAGCACAAGGGGCGAGGCGTAGGGTGAATTACTAGGGCGGATTATATTCTTTTCGAGTAAATTTTTAACAATCTCTCTCACTTGGTTCCGTTCGGCGTAAGACAACCGTCTCGGTTTGGAAAATATTGGAGTATCGTGCATTAAGCTAATTTTCATACCATACTCCGGTGGAATAATTTTCTCTAAAGGAAACTTGCAGTAACATTCTTCAACAGTTCTAGCTACTAACGAGATTTGTTCATCAAGGAGATCTTTACCTATGTCAAATAAAGTGTCATTATCAGACGAAGTATCAATAGCGCACAATTGTAAGAATGTATTGATTGAGGAGAGGTCCTCATCTTGAGGAGAGGTCAATAATTTAGTCGACAATTTTTTACCTACTTGTACATCGCCTCCTAGCTCTTTTAGAATGCCTAGATCGCGAAGTTTCTCTACCACGTGTGTTTTCAGGGGTGGTATTATGGAACTCAATTTATGGTTTAATAATGTGCTTTTATCATAAATTTGATGTTGCAATATAGCTAGAGTAATTTTAAATTTTGGCATAACATCTCTACCTACAATAATGGGCCATAACATACAGTTTTTAGGCAAAATAATAAATTCATGTTTTATTTCATTTTTCCGATACTTCATTCGGCAATTAATTCGTCCCAGTGACAGTAACGCACTATTTCCTAAACCGCAGTATCCCGAATTTTCCGGTTTTTGTAAGAGGCTTATGGGCACCAAATTTTCATGTATAAAGCTTCTGGGGCTCCCTGAATCGAAAAGAGAAAACACACGTGGAAGAAAACTATTCGGCCCACTTAATTCTACAAACGTCACACATACCTTCTGCATGGCTGGAATTTGTTGTAAATAACCCGTTTCCATATCCATTGAATGCACCGCACCGGCTGGTACGTTGTTACGGTTCGGACATTCGCGATGTGAATGTCCCGTCTTCGAACACCGGAAACACGATCCATGAGGACGTTGGGGTCGTTGGCATTGGCTTTGATAATGCCCTTGTTGCAGACAATTGTAGCACTTCACGTGCTCGATGTTCATGGGTACGTCGCGAGTAGATCGTCTGTCCTTGGGTGCAGATGTTGACGGCTGGTGACGTGTCCGCATCTCTTCATATCTTTTCGGCAAGGGTAGGAGATCATCCATCTGACGAGCAGCATAACGCATAGCGGCGGTGTTGACCAGATCATTTATACCTTCGATTATGATGTCAACAAGCTCACCCTCGGGAATTTTCGCTTTCCTGGCAATATTCTTCATGTCAATGAAGTATGTTATGGTCGATTCGGAGGCAGAAAGGCGGCGACTGCGTAGCTCGTGATAAACACTTTCAACGGAATATGTTTGTTGAAATGTTTCGATGAGTGTTTGCTTCAGAGCATTATATTCTAATAAACCTGAAGCTCGAGCTAATACTTGAGCTGTCCCGGAAAGCAGTCGAAGCGTTATCACCAGTTTTTGCTTTAAGTCGATGCTGAACAATTGAAAGACTCTTTCTAATTCCTCGAACCACATAGAGATGTCAACGCCATTTTGTCCGCTAAACGACGGAACCAAGCTTTCAATCGTCGTAAGGTTGGGAATGTTTTTCTCAGCATTACTCTGCAGCTTCATCTCCGAAACTTCCTTCTGCAAGGTCAGCAGTTTCTTCTCCAACTCCAGCTGATCAATTTTCTTCTGAACGGCACAGCTATTACCGGAACATTCTTCAGCAGTGTCCAACAGTGTGCTTTCCATTTTGTTTTTGCTTGCACCGGCATCACGGTGTCATACAGACTCCGGATTTGGTTAATTGTAGCGTTGGCAGGACAATCTACGCCAGCATCCGATAAAACACACACCATTTGGTCCTTTGTAGGCATTTTCGTGAGTAAATCCCACTTCTGAGGTTGTAAATGTAGCTAAATCTCACTTCACACTTGGGGTCACACAGAAAACACGTTTGGCTTTTTCGGTTTTCAAGTGGCAATTGAGCCGGTTTATTTCTACGATTTGACATAACAACTGTCACCGGGTTGCATCACTTCGCTTCACTCTCAGCTGTCAGAGGTTGACGTTTGGGCACGAAATTTATAAATTTCTACAATATATGTAATTGGAATTTACTATTTAATCATTCTTCTATTTTACATCATCTACTGTACTATTTCTTATCAGCATGGCCGGTAAACAACTAACAACATGACCATGGTGGGTTCAAGTCTTATTTGGACCATCCTCCCTTAGCAAGGGCTAACTGACTAAATAACAGCAAGGGCCTACTGCGTGTTACTGTATAAGTCTCGATTGTCATGTCCCCGTAGGACGTTAGGTAAAGTAGAAGAAGAATCAATTATTACATATATTATGTTTTTATTATCTGTATTTTGCATGGTACATTTTCAAAAGCCAAAAAATAAAGCATGGTCGATTTTGGAGCAAGTTCTACTCAGATATATTATTTCAATCAATTATTGTTTTAACCGATTTAGTTTATTATTTATAAAGTTCTTAATTCATACAAATTTAAACTTATAACTAATAAACTCAACGAAAAACAAATGGTTATGAATTCTGAAACAACTAATGCTTACATGAACTAAATATAAAATAATATTACAACTTATACATACTTGTAAAACATTATTATATTGGTAACAAGAAAATTCATTTATTCAATAAATGAAATGAAAGATTATAAATGCAAGTCTGAGAAATTATTCGTAGTTGTGTTGAATAAACAGAATTTCTTTAAGCTTTTTTGAAGTTAGTCTGTTCCTTCGTTCAGTCGAAATCTGTCCAGCTTTAGAAAAAATCCGTTCGCAAGGAACAGATGTTGCCGGAACGCTTAAATATTTTTTTACTAATTCAAAAAGGTTTGGATAAATATTTTTTCGTTGTTGCCACCATTTAAGGGGGTTTTCCTTAACTCCTAAAGTTTTTTCGCTAAAAAAAGAATCTAGCTCTGAAGCTGCATGCGACCGATTAGTCATTCTTTCTCCGTTTGTGCCGTATTGTTTTAGGCAATCCCAAATTTCGTCGTCGCTATTGTCATTAATATTTTCATTTTCGTTGTTATTTGTGCCGCTTTCAGAATTGATAATTTTGTTAATATTTTTTTCATACGTTGTTTCATAAATCGCTTCTTTCCCTAAAACCCCGTTTTTTTTAATCGAGGGTCTAACATTATTGAAAAAGAGACCAATTCAGAATTTAATAGATCAGAAAACCTTGAGTCGAGCTCCGCTTCGAGCTCATCTAACATTATAGAGATTTCATCGCTAAATGTATCGCTGCTTCTTTTAGAAATAATTTGATATTTTAGTGAACGTATCAAAACTCCCATTTTAGAAAGGCTCACACTTTTTTCTCCCATAATTTCAGTAGTTACCCTGTCAAACATCCGTAAAATTGTAACAGCCTGTTCCATTATCACCCATTCTCTTTCTTGTAGTATATAATTAAATCCTTCAGCGGCCAAACACGATACCACAGGGATTTTATTTTTAATTACACGATCCATCATTTCGTAAGTGGAATTCCATCTTGTTGGGCATTCTTGTGTTAGCTTTAAAGGAGGATATTTCATGTTTATTTGCATTTCTAACAGTTTCTTTGAAGATTTATTGCTTTTTCTAAAATGTAGAACTATGGATTTGACTTCTTCTATTATTTCTTTTAGAGATGCTTGCAAAGCGTGTCGGACAACAAGATTAAGAGAATGGGCACTACATGGAAGGTGTTGAAAATTTAGACGGTGTGCAGCTGCTTTCATATTTGCTGCATTATCTGTTACCACTACAAAAACTTTTTGGTGTACATTGAAGCTTTGTAGTATCTCTTTTATCCATATTTCAATATTCGCAGCTGTATGACTTAATGAAAATTATGAACATTCAAGCAAGAATGAAACGATTTGAGAATCATTGTCGATGAAATGAGCAGTCATTGCACCAAAGCTGTCGTGATTGATGTTAGTCCAGGCATCAACAGTGATGGAAATATGTGACGCTGAATCTAGCTTCAATTTTACGGCTTCAAGTGCTTCACCGTACAATCGAGAAAGAGCAGCATTTGAAAGGGTTTTGCGACTTGGCAGGTCGTAGTTAGGGCAAGCATTTTTCATGAATTTTATAAAATACTTATCTTCTACGATTGAAAAAGGATAGTACTCCTTACATATCATTAGAAGCAAAGAATGATCGAGATCTTGCTTTTTAGATGCTGTAATTGGCTTAGTGGAACAGTAAAATGCTGAAATTGGGCGTGTGTTACTGACGGACTGATTTGATTCCATTGCTTCCACTGACGGTATGGTTCGGCTTACGGGGACCGTAGGATGTTTACGTTCTAAGTGACGCTTTAGGTTTGATGTTGATCCTTTGTTGAATGCCATTAAACTTTTACAGTAGTTGCATTTCGCTCCTTCAGAATCTTTGGTAAAATGTTGCCAGATGTCGCTATTTACTGCAGCCATTTTCATAGATCTGTAAAAACATTGTGCAATTATTAGACTACATTTAATAGGTTTTAAATAAGAGAATAACATTGCTTAGAGTTTGTTAAATGTGTTTGAATTGTCTTTGGATTTTCAATAGTCAATTATTTCCATCTTTTCATTAGTTTTACTCCATCGAAACTAGTGGTGGGAGCTCGGAATCGGACCTACCCGATTTCGATTCCGTGTACGGAATTGATTCCAGAGCCGATTCCGGAGCCAATATCGGAGTCGATTCCAGAACCGATTCCGATTCCGGAGTCGATTTCAGTGTCGATTCTGGTGCCGATGCCAATTCCGGAGTCGATTTCAATGTCGATTCCGGTACCGATTCCTATTCCGGAACTGATTCCGACTCCGAATCCGATTCCTAAATTAATTCCAGAACCGATTCCAGTTCCGATATCGATTCCGGAACCGATTTCAATTCCAGAACTGAATCCAATTCCTGAACCGAGTCCAATTCCGGAATCGATTCCAATTCAGGAACAGATTCGAATTCCAGAACAGATTCCAATTCCAGAACCGATTCAAATTCCGGAACCAATTCAGATTCCGATTCCGATTCCGGAACCGATTACGGAACCAATTGCGGAATAGATTACGATTCTGGAGCCGCTTCCGCAATTAATTCCGAAAGCTGATTCCGAACCTACTATCCGGAAGCGATTCCAAAAAACTGTCAAAACCTGTCAATGCAGACTTCGAACATTTAATATGCTTAGTATTTATGTTCAGTTATGATTTTTCATAAGTAGCAGTTATAACAAAAATAAAGTTTTCAATGTGTATGAACATACCAATACAAATGGGAAAAAAACGAGAAGAAAAAAAACTATGAGGTGGCAGCCAGCACACCGGACAAAACCAAACAAACCGTAACGACAAACCGTGCGGCCTGCTCTTGGTCTTATCAGTGGCGGATCAAGGGTATCGGGGGCCCTAGGCGGAACGACGAGTTGAGGCCCTCTGTAAATGATAAATGTTGTTGGGGGGGGGGGGGGGGGGGTTAGCGGCACTAAACTTGCTGTTGGGAGATTGAACAGTAAACATGAAATGCCGTCGGGGCCCCTTCGATTAACTCTCGGGGCCCCTTTAGTCGCAAACTCTAAAATTTTTGCTGACGGGGGGGGGGGGGGTGCAAATGGTTGGCCAGCCTCGGGGCCCCATCGGCCATCCTTTCGGGGCCCTTGTCGCTAGTACTCTGTCCATACGGCATACTATAGAATGGCGATCTACGGGGCCCCTAAATCGGCGGGGCCCCAGGCGACCGCCTAGTCCGCCTACCGTTAGATCCGCCGCTGGGTCTTATGCTAGAAAAACAACAAACATTGCTCACAAATGTACTGCTACATGAGTAGCAGCAATGCGTAGTTAAAAGAAAAGCTTTCGAAGAATTATTACGGTTGTCAAAACTATCAATTCACACCGCATTGATGCACAGAGTAGAGTTGAAATTAAGTTAAAAAAAAAAAAAATTTTTGTTACATGAATGATAGGTTCAAAATCAACTGTTAACGTTCTAGAAGCCGCTGGAGGACATTTGATGAACATATTGTTATCGTGGTTTGTGGTGTGCAGCGGCACGTGGGTGCTCAAAATTTCAAATCAAATTAAAAAATCAAATCAAAAAATCAAATCAAAAAATCAAATCAAAATTTCAAATCAAATTAAAGTTTCATATGCCAATTATTTCGTTAGAAATCAAACAAGTACACATTAACACTCGAGTGTAAAGAAAGCAATAGAATCTTTCACACGTTCAGCCTGACACTGATTTTCGTCAAATTTCCATTTCAGCGACATAACCAACGCAAGCAAATTCAACTCTTCTGTGTCCATCAATACCATTGTGTGTGCGAAGAGATTTTTGTCAACAGCAATATTTCCAAGTACACGATTCTTTTACCGGCGCACCGCTGCTATTCATGTGGTTAGAGTAAAGTTGTTCGCAAGGCAGTCTGCCTGTTCCAATCTTGTATTGTAGAAAGTAGAAAACAATACTTCCAGAAAGTATTGTATTAACACGACGTTGTTGTTTTTTTGCCAACAGTTCACCGTAACCAGTGAACGAACATGTTTTAACTAGCTGATTTCAAAGAAACCGCACCGTCATTTCTACAACCGCCAACCACGCATTTTATTTTGAAGCGTATATAAAGCGAATATTTTGTAATGGTCATCTGATTTGAATAATAACAATCCATTGATTTAGTTTAACAAATTTGTTTAACTAATTTAACCGGAGCCGGCTAACTTGTACAGGGTTTTAAGAGTTTTTAGTTATTTCCTTAAAAAATTAGGTTACTTCTCAGAAATTTTTTATGTGTTCCCACAATGTATTGGTTGATATCCAGAAATTTTTGGAAATCTATGGGAAACGGTGAATAAATCGTAAGACGAGCTAAAAAACAATCCCAAAATCAACCAATAAATCGTGGGATACCCTGTAAGTCGATGTAAAATCATTTTCTATTTTTGCGTACTCCATATTGTTTCGAACAAGGAAAATATAATTTATCTATACACAATTTACATAAGGTATGCGGTAGTATAGTAACATAAAATATTCTGGTCGTAGACAACACAGTTAACACGTTCAGCCCGGCGCTTATTTTCACCAACTTTTTCATCAACCGCAATAATTCTTAGAACACCATTGTTTCGCCCATTTTTATTGCCCACTGCTGCTATTCATGCGAGAACAGTACAGTTCGCTATGTTGTATGTTTCCCTAGCAAAAGACCACCGACATACGGGAAAGTTCACTAGCAGGTCCTGGGGCCTGCCACCGGGCTGAACGTGTTAACCAACAATCTATGTATTCATATCCACACAACAAAGCAGAGGCGCGCATTATATCAACTTTTGTATTGAAACACCATGAAACATGAATTTCCATGCACTCATACACATACTAATTCTCACTTATAATCACTTTACAATATATCGCGTTAATGTCTTAAAATTAAACTTACCTCTTTTCGTTCCTTGTTCGCACCATCACAGATGATAAAAAACGCACGTAATGAATTATTTCGGTGGGAGTAGAAATGAAAATATGTCAGGAATTAACTACGAAGAGACAAATCTTGATGTGTCCGAGTGTTTCATGTGAAGTCAAATTGAAAAAGAACCGCCAATCTTATTTTCTCTTGATATCGCCCAATGACAATGGGACACCTTGAAGTTTGGCCAAAAAGAGTAAAAATCGGATTGGGGATCGGATTGGGGATCGGATTGGGGATCGGATTGGGGATCGGATTGGGGATCGGATTGGGGATCGGATGGGATACATTCTTATCTTCTTGGTGAGAAGCAGTTCAGTAATGAGAAAATGCAGGCATAATGAGAAGGAAAACGTGAAGTAAAGTTATGATCAATCGCACGCTTGGAAAAGTAGCAGTGATCGCCCTTGTGGGATTCGGGCGTTTTTTGAAAATGTTAAGATTTTGACAGCTGCAGTGCATGATGTCAGTTTGAAAACGAATACGTCTGCATGCACGCACGACCAATTATCGCTACTTAGTCCGCACTTGAGAACGAACTATTGAATAACGTTTTAAAGTGATTTTTTATATGATTGATTTGATTTTATATTGCGTATATTTTCACGATTTATAGATAAACGCAATTTTGTAAAAAAAAATCATTTTAAAGACATTTCCTTATTTTGACTGAAAACTTTCACGAAATGTATTAATATTTTTGAATAAGCGAGCTGTGTGAAGTTTTCGCAATAAGTCAAAGTGGATATAAAGGTAAGCTTATAGCTTTGGAACGAAAGTTTGATAGGTGTGGGTGTGATTGTGTTACGCATCTTTTCACACACACTGCAACACAAAACCCGCGACGACCATCGTAATTCACACAGGTCTTCTTCTGTTTGGCGTAATACGGACGTCACACGAGGCGTAAACTCAAAAAGTGTACTCTTGATTTGTATGGAAGAGCGTAAACTTCCTGTCAAAAGATTATAGGATTGTATGGATGAAATTTAATTCGCACCAAAGTTTACGCTTCGTGTGTGTCTGTGTAACGTCCTACGTGGACATGCCGCCCTAAACAGGCTTTTGAGACCTATTCAGTACCACGCAGTCGGATGGTCAGACTATCCTTCGAGAGTCCATGTTGGGCTTAAACCCTCTACGGGGCTGTTGTGAAGTCGTGCGAATTGACGACTTAGCCATGGGACCGCCCCCTAGAAAATAATGGTGGTAAATCAAAATGCCTAATTGTCTTTATAGTACAGGGTTTTCGAATATTATACAGACATGTTCAGCGAGTTATAGTTTTGTTCAGGCATATAATAGACTCTTTCAGCGAGATACAGAATTGCTCGGAAGTAGGCATTTAATAATTTAATAATTAAGAAATAATTCCATGATATGCAAAATTGAAAAAGGTTTAAAATGTACTAGCATAATTCTTTGATTGCATTGAATAAAATTTATACAATAAATAAAGTTATTTTCAGAAGGAAAAGTAAATTACGAGAAGGATTTGTTATATAAAAACAGTTATACATAGGAATAGACATAACGCATTTGAGATTATATGACACAAAAACTGTTAAGGCCGGGCTACATTGATCGTACTCTCTGGTGTAATTTTGATTTTCACTAGCGCATCTGGCGGCGGCTGACCGAAGCATTTTGCCAAACAATTTGGGACTGCTCCAGAAAATACGTTATTTTTCTATGTTTTTTACTAAAAACGGAGGAGAAAAGTTTTGTAAAACGTAGATACACATGTTTTGCACGCATTGCATCCATTTTTGCAATGGAAAACGATGGAAAAACTACTTAATTTTGAGATCCGGCATGACCATTCCCTGGATGACCAAAAATAGCTTCCACCAGTCGCCGCCAGATGCGCTAGTGAAAATCAAAATTACGCTTGCGAGTACGATCAATTTAGCCCGGCCTTTATATAAAAAAATAATTATAACTTCACTTAATTCTCGGCTCTTTTGTTGAAACTCACTTGTTTGAAACTCACTGCGTTGTTTGCCTAGAAGACGTTCGCTACAATTTTTGTTTGACTATCGTAGATGAATGTAACTATTTGCGAAAATCTTCGTATTGGATGTGATGTGTTCATTTTTCAAAATATACTAGTTTCCTATATTATCCTATCTGCTCGTAATCGACTGAACAACTGTAGTTGGCAGGCTTATGTAAATCTCTATTTTGCTTCACTATAATTGTCGTGATTTGCTGTATTTGCAGTCGTGTAGCAGGAAGCCGGACATATGTTTAGATCATATGTTATCCAATCCAACTACTGTTTTGACCTTTTCATGATCTACCTTTTCATGATAACGCATTGAAAGTGTACAAAGGAAAATGACTCGTTTCGCGATTAAAAAGCTTAGATGACCAAATGGTGACACGCTACCCTATAGGACAAGATGGTTATTGTTAGGTGAAGAATCAATCTTGAAGAAACAATGAAGAAAAACAATCTTTATGGCCAAACTGATAAAAGGAGAAATTGACGCACCTCGCTTATTAAGCAAAGTGAACATACACGTTCCTCGCTGTAGTCCTCGTTCATCGTCCCTTTTGTATGTAGATAGGCATAACACTAATTATGCGGCAAATGAACCGATATCAGCAATGGCACGCAGTATAAATTCATTCCATGCAGGAGTTGATTTTCACACATCTATGTCCACTATTAGTGAAGGTCTGCGCTACATTAATCTATAATAACTTACGATATCTTGTGGGGCCATCATTGGCGGACAAGAATTATAAAATAAATAAATACCCAAGTAGCCTTAAGAAACTCTATTTGATTATTAACAGTTTTTTAAAGCCTTAAAAAATCAAATAGTGTTTCTTAAGAGAATATGACACTTGCCAGCGTTACATCATAACGACGTATACCGTTACAATCGTTTTTTTTCTATTCGGGTTAATACAGTGGAACGTCGATTATCCGGGCAGCTCGGGACGGATAATGGTCCAAGAAATGTCAAATTCATATAAAAATTTAATAATCCCCTAGTTTTATGATAAATTCACCTTGTATCCATCGAAAAATCGTTAGTAGAATATTATTTTAATTATTGACTATAGGTTTAACAACTTTTCATGAACAAAAATAAATTTCAAATACACCACTAGACACTACAGAGCTGCACAAAAAACTGGTTGCCCACTTGACTATCGCTGCAAATGTTCGCCGTACGTTTGAACAGCTGTCACATTTATGCGCACGGTTAAGCCGCCCGCCGGTTAATCCGCCCCCGGATAATCCACGTTCTACTGTATAACACACAGTGTTTTTCAAATTTTATCTACACCATTTCCAATTTATTCAATATTCGGAAAATCATTTTTCATTCTTATTTATGTAATAATGCGTATTTATTTTTATACCATACTATTTTTTTATTAACTGTTTGAAAACTATGTGTTTTCTTTTATTCCTCTCTTTGAATCTGCGGTGATAATAAAAAAAGAATTTAAAAATAAAAAAAATATATTTCTGTAATATCCTGGAGATATGACCCCTGATAAGACCATAGTGCCCAATATGCCGGATCAGAATATGACCATCACCGTGACAACTGTGCGATAATCTGAATGTCAAAATAAAGATCATTCGTTTACGGATCGTTGTACTGACAACACCTTCAGCCTTCTGTTTATTCTTCTACTTTGCGATTTTGTGCCTTTGTTCTAACTTGAACGTTTAATTCAAATTGGTAAAATTCGAGGTTTTACATCTCAGAAGTGGGATACGTCTTATCGCCTGCACCTGCTTTTCTGTCCAATCCAGCACGGCACAAGATTGTGTATCAAAGAGTTTGTGTGTTTGTGTGTGAGACGACGCTACCATCTGCCATTGCGATGCGCAAAAACGAGAAGCTTCTGTGTGTGCTTGCCGGTATAGGCAGCAAATTCGATGATTAGGCACGATTTGCCTCATGGGTAGATGGCCAGATTCACCACCCGCAACGATCTCGATCCCTGCAACCGCATAGACACCAGCCATCCAGCATTTGCATTTTGTGTGGCCGCCATCTTGTTCATGTTGCGCGACAATGACGACGCCGCCATTTAGTATGAATACGGCCGCTGGCTATTCTTTCATCATCGCTCATACTTGGAATACTGGAAAAGCTTCGCGCATCACTTCTGTTATTGCATGTGCACCGCATGCCGTGTTGTCATCGCCTCCGATTCATCGTGTGTATTGCCTTCCGCCACTTTATGGATTGACCCCGCTACCACCCTCTACCGCCGCGTCATGTTCGAGTGCTGTGGCATCGGTTGTAGCCTACTGAACTGTTGAACAACAATCATCGTGGTGTCGTTCAGTATTCAGGTTCATCCTGATCGACATTGTCCTTATGCTTGGCTGTAACTTCTGTAAACGTCAGCAAGACTTCTGGAGGAGATGCCGATCAGCGGCAGCAGTACTTACACCCGCTATGAGATTGATTCAACCGCACGCATCACATGACGACATCATTCAGGATCAGTTCTTTTCGATATCAGCATCGTCCTCATGCTTGGCTGTAACTTCCGTAAACTTCAGCAAGACTTCCGGAGGAGATGTTGGTCAGAAAAGCAGCTGTGATTGAAATTGACACCCACCTTGAAGTTGACCCAACTTTACGCATCATATGACGACATCAATCCGGATCAACACCTTTCGATATCATCATCGTCCTTATGCTTGGCTGTAACTTCCGTAACCTTCAGCAAGACTTCCGGAGGAGATGTTGGTCAGAAAAGCAGTTGTGATTGAAAGTATGTGAGTTATTCTCATGCCAGCTCTGTTCAATAAGTATTGAAGATTTCTACAGCAAAGCCGCTCAAATTGAGGTCAATTTGTTTGTCAGAATAGCCGAGCTGTAATATCCTGGAGATTTGACCCCTGATAAGACCATAGTGCCCAATATGCCGGATCAGAATATGACCATCACCGTGACAACTGTGCGATAATCTGAATGTCAAAATAAAGATCATTCGTTTACGGATCGTTGTACTGACAACACCTTCAGCCTTCTGTTTATTCTTCTACTTTGCGATTTTGTGCTTTGTTATAACTTGAACGTTTAATTCAAATTGGTAAAATTCGAGGTTTTACATTTCATATTTTCAAATGATAGATGTGAAGAGTTTGATGAAGGGTATGCAATATTTGCAAATGAGAAAAATTTTCATAAAAATATATATTTTCTTGGGCAAAATAATATGCTCTTGATGACGATAATTTTTGAGACATACTGTACATGGTCACGTACATGGCGCCTCCATTTCTTATGTCAAAAAGTTCGTCAAGCTTCGTGTGTGTAGCTTGTGTGTAGATGGCAACAAAACCAAGCGTCTGCGACAATTTCTATCAGCTATTGTTTAATTTGTGTGTCATCATGATTTTATAACAGGTCAGTTTATCGATATTACCATTATCTTCACATGAGCTACATAAGTTTTATATTCCGCAGCATATTTGATTTGGATAGCGTTTGGACATCATGTTTTTCGTCCAAGGCTGCAGCTGACCTCCATGCTGATATAATGGAAGAAACCCATGGAATGGAAGAAACTTATGTGATACAGTGACAATATGCAGCGACAAAACGATGAAATGTCGAATAAAAGTATTTGTGGTGAATTTATGCATTTATTCAATGCAATTTAAAAACCTTTTGTTGCTACTTAACGAAGATCTAGAAAATGCATATAGAATGAGAAAGAGCAATACAGCCATCTCTGTCGATTTGTTCGTTGAGTTTGATATTTTTCGTTAAAAATACCGGCAAAATTTTAATTTTTAACGAAGCATTGACGAAGCCAGGAAAGCGTTACGCAGTGTTTTAAGCCCTGAAATTACTGCTGTATGGAAAACTAAAAGTAATACTTTTAGGCATACTTTTAACGGTTTCTTAACAGGATTGTGCTACTTGGGTAAATACCTATTGTTGTGTGCAGACAGCTGCCTTACAGGGTTTACCTAGCCAATCCGGCATCGTCAAAGCGTTATCGGTCGTCGTTAATACTTTTTCGGGCGACGTAAACCCTCAATTGGGCACTGTCATTTCTATTCGGGCCTTGTGAAGTATGAATCGGGCATAGTACAGAATGAAAGCGTCCTACTCTTGAAGGTGTCAAATCGGTCGCTCCGGTGTGTTTGATCCATGAAGCAGTTTAAAAATACGTATTTTGCATGTTGTTTAACTTATTATGTGTTATTTTAAAATGTTTACCTAATTAAAACACCAAAAATATTATATTAAATATTAAAACCAAATTGCATTGTATGGCGTTGAATTAAAAATTAAAAAAAAGGATTTTGAATAATTTTTTATGTAAATAAACTTAAAAATAGTGAATTTTATTACATATCAGTTAAACTACTCGCAAAAAAGTATTGTTTTGCAGCTAGAAAGCAACAAAATATAAAGTAGGCCCAATTCATTCTGTACTATGCCCGATTCATACTTCACAAGGCCCGAATAGAAATGACAGTGCCCAATTGAGGGTTTACGTCGCCCGAAAAAGTATTAACGGCGACCGATAACGTTTTGACGACGCCCGATTGGCTAGGTAAACCCTGTAATATGTTTGGTGATTTAATTAGGTAAACATTTTAAAATAATACATAATAAGTTAAACAACATCCAAAATACGTATTTTTAAACAACTTGATGGACCAAACACACCGGAGCGACCGATTAGAGTAGGACGCTTTCATTCTGTACTATGCCCGATTCATACTTCACAAGGCTCGAATAGAAATGACAGTGCCCAATTGAGGGTTGACGTTGCCCGAAAAAGTATTTACGGCGACCGATAACGCTTTGACGATGCCGGATTGGCTAGGTAAACCCTGTATTCTGAGGGCTCACCGTTGACAGCAGGGCTGTCAGCGAATGATACCTGGAGTAAGGATCGTGACCGGACAGAGATCTGTCGTCCTATTCCCATATCCCCAGTGTTAATGTGTGTATCCTCTTTTAAATTAATTTGCTGTGAATTGTAATAGCATACCAAAGAGCAGCAATTAAATAAATGGTTTGTTTGCACTGTACGTATACACGTCTCATGTTTTAAATTTATGCGGACCCAATTTTTAATTTTTTAGATTATTCTATAAGTCGCTGAAAACCAAGCTCACTTCACTAAGTGGGTACAGGCAGGCCTTGACCGACAGCGGTTGTTGTGCCAAAGAAGAAGAAAAGATTATTCTAACTTGCACAAGTCTTTTAAAGTTGTAGGTACTGCAATAGCGATAATTTGATCGAGTATGCGAATGTCTTCTGTTCATAATTGATTTGTTTTTAGTCATTTTTTCTCATCAAATCAATCAATCATCAATAAGGATTACCTGAAAGGACTAAAGGGCTAAAAATAAAACTTGTAAATCTTTCTACAACTATTTTTCTTTAACACTTCCATTGTTTTGGATGGATGGATAATTTGTAGTACTTACCTTGGACAGATGTTGCACTACACTGCCCCACGCCCTTTTCCTTAAGCCTGTCTTTTTTCTTACAATCGGAATGACACGAATAAATCTTGCTAACATTTGCACACTGGTAAAAAAATACCAATTGAAAACTTAAACCCATGCAGTGTTTTGCCCGAGTCTCGCTCAGGGTAGCAGATCGCTTTTGTAGTGATTTACCCGAGTGAGACTCGGGTTGATTTGTTTCTCCGTTGTTAGCGTTCTTCGTCGCGCTTAGCTGTGAAACAGCTGTGTGATGACTCACGAGCGCTTCCGATATTTTTTGATGTTATTGTCTGCACTGAAACTGAAATTCTAAGACACAATTTTATTCACGACATGATAACTGCAGACGTGATGCGATAAATTTATTAAAATCGCAACGCTGCTAAAAGCATACAACACACAAACCTCGAAAACACCAATACTTGAACTATTTATTGTCACTACAAGTAATACAAGTTTCAAGCATGTATCAATAGAAAAGAGGAAAAAATCGACATGAACATTTTTTTTACATATATTAAGCGGGAACCTTCAAAATCTGAAATAAAAACTGGTGACAATTTTTTATCCATTTTTTGCAAAATCACGAGACTATCAAAGGGTTAATTGCCTCAAAACGGTAGATTTAACACAAAACTGCTTAAGTTTTGACTTCAACACAACACCATTTTTACGAACCTTTTTCGCCGTTTCATGTGTCATTATATATCACACACACACACGGTACCCAGTCACTCAACCCTGTAATCACGGTACCCATCTTTTTCATCATACGGCAGATAGTTCAACTCACAAGAGCAAGAACGGGAGCCGATCCAAAATCTGACCTCACTATTATGTATTAAAACAGTTAATTGAATGGGCCAGACGTGCCAGATCGCCTCATGAGTACAATTTTCGGTTACCAGTTAACTCGCCAAACAAACCTTCAAAACTCACGATGGCAATGAGAAAAACAATGCTCTCTCAGTATGGAGAAGGCAGTCCAAGGTAGCGTCTCAGTATGGAAACGTCAAGCTGTCGTCGGGCTCACCATTGTAAAAATTGTCACTTGGGTACAATCTCAATTTCGCTGTTATCTTACGCATGTGCAACGCATTACACACCTTGTTTCGGAGCCGTTGGTTCAGTGCCGGCTCCGGAATGGCCGGTGCGGAGCCGGCTCCGGAAGGGCCGTTGCGGAGCCGGCTCCGGAATGGCCGGTGCGGAGCCGGCTCCGGAATGGCCGGTGCGGAGCCGGCTCCGGAGCCGTTTGTACCGAGCAAGGTCTATTAAGTTATAGCGTGTGCCGATAATCAGATTTAATCAGAATTATGCGCACGGTTAAGCCGTCCGCCGGTTAATCTGGCCCCGGATAATCGACGTTCTACTGTATTTATCTGTCAAACGGATCGGTTTGATATGTTTATCTGTCAAAAAAAAATTATATCTTGAACAAGGTGGAATGTGTAATGAGGTGTAGTTGTAGCGCTTTTGGCGATCCCCCCCCCCCCCCCATGGGCTCCGATTTTGACAGATGGTTTTCCGCTTGTATATGTATTGATGGATTGTTTACGTTTTGCATGGTCAACATTTGGTGGAGATCAATTTGGGTGAATATTTTAGTTTATTAGAACACAGTCCGTGATTTAAAATGGAAATTTTTCTTCGAGAACTTGAAGCGTTCGCCAAAAGCGGAAAACTAACTGTCAGTTTTCTTCGTCGATTCTTCTTCCACCTAGCTGTCAAAACGGGCTTATAACTTGACCTGATATCTTTACGGTCCTTGATCTTGACCGTAGCAATAGACGATGCGCAATCTCAGATTGCGCATATATTTATCTGTCAAACGAGTCGGTTTGATATACAGTAGAACGTCGATTATCCGGGTAGCTCGGGACCGGACGGTTGCCGGTTAATCGATTTGCACGGATAATGGTCCAAAGAATGTCAAATTCATATAAAAATTATAGAATTGACTAGTTTTATAATTAATTTACTTTGAATCAATCGATTAATCGTTAGTAGAATATTATTTCAATCAATAACTATAGGTTTGACAACTGTTCATGAACAAAAATGAATTTCGAAAACACCTCTAGACACTACAGAGCTGTACAAAAAAACTGGTTGCCCTCTTGGCTATCGCCGGATAATCGACGTTCTACTGTATTTATCCGTCAAAAAAAATTATATATCTCGGACATATAATCTTGAAAATTTATGCGCAATCTTGGCGCAATCTGAAATTGTATGGAAATGACGTTTATAGCTCAGGGTTGGCTACGCGAATTGATATATTTTTTGACAAAACGAATCAATGCACAATCTGAGATTGCGCATGGTTTATTGATACGGTAAAAAACCATATGGCGCGTGCCCACGCAGGTGACAAAATATAAAAAAAATCAGCTTTGTTAAAACTGCTTATCAAATGCAAAAAAGACTTTTTTCGTGGCCGCATCAAAAATCTACACATAAACATCAAAATGCTCAAACATCTGAATGTCATCGATATTTTATTTAAAAAGTACTAAATAGTTACATAAATCAATTAGAAACATGCATTTTAGCACTATTATCATAGCAATGGGTCTCAACTGCGCCGAATAGCTTGTTTGTTTACGCTTTTTCGCGAACGTTTTGGCACTTTTTGTCAACTTTTGTTAACTTTATTTTCTGGCTAGTCCAGGTTACAAAATTTTGGCAAAAGCGCACGTTTTAAAAAAATTGTCAGCATTTTGTTACTCCCATGGCCTTTCGCCTATAAATGTTACGTACGGGTACAATATCTGGTGAGATGTGTATTGATATTAATCACATTAACAAAGAATCAAACGACACTAAATTTAGAATTTATTAAAACGTCATTGAAACACACAATTTTGTTCTTAAAACATATTTTTATTTTTTTTGTTTGATTTTGCTTTAATTATATGCAGCTTACATGTTACATAATTCGTACGGATTGCAGTTTATACAATATCCACGTAATCATTATTGAAAATTCACAAATATTGCAGCTAAACTACCCTGCCCACAGCCTTCTCGGTTCAACCCACTACATTGAATCCGTCCGAATCGCTCGAATCGATTTAAAATTGTAAACAAATCAGTCATCGCACTCATACAATTACAGCCCTCGTATGAGCACAAGGACTTAAGAACGCTAGTTTTGCGCAGCTAACTCCGGAGCCGTTATTGCGGAGCCGGCTCCGGAGCCGTGGATGTGGAGCCGGCTCCGGAGCCGTTGGTGCGGAGCCGGCTCCGGAGCCGTTGGTGCGGAGCCGGCTCCGGAGCCGTTGGTGCGGAGCCGGCTCCGGAGCCGTTGGTGCGGAGCCGGCTCCGGAGCCGTTGGTGCGGAGCGGGCTCCGGAGCCGTTGGTGCGGAGCCGGCTCCGGAGCCGTTGGTGCGGAGCCGGCTCCGGAGCCGTTGGTGCGGAGCCGGCTCCGGAGCCGTTGGTGCGCTCCGAAACGCCCATCACTAATCCTTACCTGTCGATGCCCGCACTGCATGTGCGTCTGTGCACACTGTTTTTTTTTTTACTTCACACTTCACCAAAACACACCAGCGCATGAGACTTTGACGAAATGCGTACCAACGCACAAACACTGCGCGCGGGACTTAGAACAAAACGCGCACAACCATCTCCCACAAAGCGTCGCGCTGTCCCAACCAACCAAACCGTGCTCTTTCGAAGTAAATTTGCTTCGATATAGCTTCGATAGAAGTTCTCTACCGAAGGTGTACCAACTTTGATAGGCAGTTCCTACCGAAGTTAAGCTCGGGTGTTTAGCCGAAATGTTACAAAAGAGAAAGAAAAAATTCTCTCGTTTGCTGCCGCGTTTCGCTCACACGCGCGCCCTGCCCCCTTTTATTTACGTACGTGTTTATAGCCCCTCCTCCTCCTCCTCCTCCTCTCATCTATCTTCCTACCTTATGTGCAGTGGTTATGTGTTTTTAATTGAAATTGGAAGGAGAGATATTCGATTTATTTATAACGTGCGATTTAATCAGAGAATTGAAACATGGTACATGGTGGATCTACTGTTCATCACAAGCGGGCCTAACACTTTAACTATTTGTGAATTCGCGCGTGAGGACGTAAAAGGCGCAATAATAATGGAGCGGTTCTAACGTAAACAGACAAAATCGCTCAGCTGAAAATTTGATAGAGCGGAATAGCATTTCATTGGAATAGCATTGCTAGTATATCATCCGCGCACCCTATGAACCGTACTTTTCCAAATATCTTAAAAAGTACGCATTGTATGAAAAACCCGTCTTTACAAGATCGATTCAGAATTTCAAAACACATTTGGAAAAAGTTTTTTGCTAAAAGTGACTTTTGAAATTTTACTCAGATTAATGTTTATTCCTTTAAATTAATTCATAAATGGGGTAAGGGAAATAATTTATACTAATACTAATAGACCACGACTCCATTGCCTGAAATATTTAGTGCCTCAAAGTAGTATATCCTCTTTGCCAAGCGTTTGAGTTGAACTAATTCGCAAAATGTGAAGAGAGCGTTCGGCCCCCCTTCAAATGCTTCGAGAGAGTGAAGCTCCTCCCCTTCCTCCATTCGTCATCCATCAATTTTTCTCCACGCACTCACACATCTACACGCGCAGCTGTTCGCATGGCAACACGTGAGATGCGTGACATGCTTTCTCGCTCATCACGAAGGATTTGCTTCGAAAGAGCTCGGCTTGGTTGGTTGGGGTACTGGTGGTTTTGTACGCGTAGGAGGGGGGGGGACATACGGAGCGATGGTTCGATGCTGTAGTGTAAGCGAGACAACACGATGTGACGAGCAGATCCAAGTTGGTGAGCTCGCTGAAAGAAGACACACACATTCACAGACGGCTCGTCAAAGCACGGTATTTGTATTGGTGTTAGTGAAGCGCGCGTGTAAAACAGAATGCGAACTCTCATCGCAGCGCGTTTCTCCTTGCTTCCTCAAGCTTCCACATACCCCTCGGCCTGAATCACTCAAAATTTGGGGACTCATTGTTTGCGTGGTAGCTTTGAAGGAATCATTCGACACACTCGCACTCCACTACCCCATCCCTTGGAAAAACGCTCCCACCATCGAGGTGTTGACCAAAATTTCGCTGTGTGCATGAGACACACACTAGCACTCCTCCAGCCCTCCATAACCGATCGCTCCCACCGTTGCGAAGAAGGGAGAAGTTTTGCTCTGAGCGTGAGACCCTGTCAAATGCAGCGAATATCATTAAGTGTTAATAGAAAAGTGGTAAAGTTAATCGTGACAGATGTCAACGCACGCGTAAATTCCATTTTTTTGTTACTTGATCTACGGGTAAGTGTATGCATAAAACGAAGAATGATCCAAATGATGTTTGTCTTCTAACAATCGTACTGCTTACAATGTTTATTTATTCTTCTGTTATTTTCCATCACACCTAGCTATTTCATTACCAAAGCTCCTGATAACAGATCAAAGCGGGCTTACAAAGTCGCCGTTTAATTTAAAATATCTTCGTGATCGGTAAGTTTTAAATAGTACTAGTTTTGTTCACCATTCTAATTCTCAATTTATCTTTCATTCCTCTGGAAAACGCATCAAACAGCAAGTGTTTTTCTTCCAACAGCACGCGCCATCGGTGGAGCAAGCAGGCAACATTTTGTTCGCCCAGCACGCACCATCATGAATTGAAATATTCTTGAATAGCTCTGTGAATAAAAAACTGCACAGTTACTGCCCGAATTTCCTGGAATTTTTTGATCTGTCTACGCTCGCGGGAATGGTGGGTTCGTTGAGGAGAAGGAAACAAAGGGTGGGAGCGAGGATTAACCAAAAACGCGGCATTAAGAATGAGGAGACCCAAGTAGCAGAACCGAAGTTTTTCAGAGATTTTTCTGTGTGCCCAAGCGAGATGCCTTGTCTTCTCTCTCTAGATTTTGGACAGCAAACCGCCGCGCGTGTGTGCGTGTGACGAAAAATGATGGATGAAAAACGCGAGGAGCGGGGTCTGAAGTCTTTCGTTGGTCACACACACATGCATCTACCAGCGGATTGCGCTACACCAAGTCTACCCATCTTTCTCGATCTACCATGATTTTTTCTGCTATCGCGCTCATCCGGGTGTTAGGCATCCTCAGTCTGTCCAGAACTTTCGTTGTGGAAGGATGTGCGGGAGTGATGTGCGATTTCTTGTGTCCCCTACTTTCCTTGTTTACGTTTTGCGCAGTGTTGCTTCTTATTCCATTGTGGAATGATTTATCCTAGCTAACTTGTTGAGGCAAGTTTCTTGATCTCATTGTGCTTCAATGTACCAATTCAACTAATGCTTATCGTTTTCAAAGTTACAGGTGCATGCGCCATTCATCAACGCCTACGTGTTGGCATCATCAACAATCTTCAAAATGGGTGACGGAAGGAAATTGTTTTCCAGTTTTAAAATATTAAGGTAAGTGTTGCTCTCATCATATACGCAAAACTATCCAAAGTAATACGTACTACATACATTAATTATTGGTTCATTTTTATTGACAGCGTTCAGCACAACTCAGCCACAAAACAACGCACTGGATTGCGCTAAGAACCTGTCGAAACGCGCGCAGCCCCCGGGAGCGGTAGGAGAAAGGAAGAATGAGAGGAGGAAAAACTAAAACCAGCGCGCAGCTCTGATGGTACTCTGGACGCGGTAAGAAGAAACAAGATCGAGAGGAGGAAGAACGGTAAATTTGGAAGGGGGAGACCGTTCTGCCGTCTACATAGTGTGAGTATGCCAAAGCACGTGTTGGAAGGGAGAGAAAAAGTTGGAATAAACCTCATGCGAATGTGTGCATACAGCAAATGTAAAGATGTGTGCCTCATCATTTCTATAAGCAATCCGAAAAGGGGGTGGAGCAAACACATTTGTATGCGTGAGGTACAGAAGAAATCAGATCATGATAGTATGTGTGAACGCGATCGTTCGGGTGGAAGGTGTCTATGTGTGCGTGAAACCACATTTCCACTTCTACTGCAAGTGGGTACGTAAGTGGGGCCATATGTGTACGACACGATCCCATACAAAACTTCGGCTTTTGCGGACTGGGCAGCTTCAATCTCAGCGGATCTCTGAGTGCTGGTGACCGGTGGGGAAGGTTCGTGCCGAACCCCGTTCGGGTTTTGCTTCGGCTTCGGGTTTACTTCGGCTTCGGGACCCGACGGATCGGTTGAATAATTTCGCCAACTCAGCTTCAAAGCCACCCAAGTAGCAGAGCCGAAGTTGTTGAGAGGTTTTTCTGTGTGCCAAAGCGAGAGGCCCTGTCTTCTCTCTCTAGATTTTGGACGGCAAACCGCCGCCCGTGTAGAGGTGTGTGCGTGTGACGAAAAATTATGGATGAAATACGGGGCAAGCGGGGTTTGAAGTCTTTCGTTGGTCACACACACATGCATTTACCAGCGGATAACGCTGGACCGAGTCTACCCATCTCTCTCGATCCAACATGATTTTTCTGCTATCGCGCTCATCCGGGTGTTAGGCATCCTCAGTCTGTCCAGAACTTTCCCTATGGAAGGATGTACTGAAGTTAGGTGCGATTTATTGTGCGACGTACTTTGTTCATTTACGTTTTGTGCCGTGTTCCTTCTTCCTTTGTTATGGAATGATTTATCCTAGCAAATTGTTGAGGTAAGTTTCTTGCTGTGCACTTGTGCAGGTACATTCAACTAACCCTTGGCGTCTAAAAAGTTACAGGTGTGTGCGCTATTTATCAACTACTACCTGCTGGCGTCGTCAACAATCTTCAAAGGAGCGACGGAAAGAAAACATTTTCCAGTTTTAAAATATTAAAGAAAGTTTTGATCTAATCCCAAGCGCTAAACTCTCCATAATAATGCATACTACATACATTCATTATTGCTTCATTCAGCCCCCGGTGAGGACGTCATTACTTAACAGAAGCCGGTTCAACACGCGCAGCTCCTGTTCATGACGTCATCACTAAACTCAAGCCAGCTGAACACGCGCAGCACGGATGGTACCCCGAGCGCAGTAGGAGGAAGGAAGAACGAGAGGAGGAAGAACGGTAAATTTGGAAGGGGGAAAGCGTTCTGCCGTCTACACAGCGGGAGTATGCCAAAACACATGTGGGAAGGGAGAGGGATATTATTCAATAAACAGCATGCGAATGTGTGCATAAAGCAAATGTGAACAGCCTCATCATTTCTATAAGCAATCCGAAAAAGGGGGTGGAGCAAACACATTGGTATGCGTGAGCGGCTGAAGAAACCAGAACGTTTAGATGTGTGCGTGACGGATGGTTCGGGCGCCTGTGGCGAAGCTCTCGACAAGACTGCAAACGAGAGCTTTGTGGAGAGCTTTGTAGGGAGCTCAGATTACACAGGCCGCCGTCGGTTTTTGCGTCCTTGGGCACTTACGTACCCACTTGCAGAAGAAGTGTAAATGTGGTCTCACGCACACATAGAAACATTCCACCCGAACAATCGCATTCACACATACTATAACGCTCTGATTTCTTCTGCACCTCACGCATACAAATGTGTTTGCTCCACCCCCTTTTCGGATTGCTTATAGAAATGATGAGGCACACATCTTTACATTTGCTGTATGCACACATTCGCATGCGGTTTATTCCAACTTTTTCTCTCCCTTCCAACACGTGCTTTGGCATACTCACACTATGTAGACGGCAGAACGGTCTCCCCCTTCCAAATTTACCGTTCTTCCTCCTCTCGATCTTGTTTCTTCTTACCGCGTCCAGAGTACCATCAGAGCTGCGCGCTGGTTTTAGTTTTTCCTCCTCTCATTCTTCCTTTCTCCTACCGCGCGCGGGGGCTGCGCGCGTTTCGACAGGTTTTTAGCGCAATCCAGTGCGTTGTTTTGTGGCTGAGTTGTGCTGAACGCTGTTAATAAAAATAAACCGATAATTAATGGATGTAATACGTATTACTTTGGATAGTTTTGCGAAAATGATGAGAGCAACACTTACCTTAATATTTTAAAACTGGAAAACAATTTCCTTCCGTCACCCATTTTGAAGATTGTTGATGATGCCAACACGTAGGCGTTGATGAATGGCGCATGCACCTGTAACTTTGAAAACGATAAGCATTAGTTGAATTGGTACATTGCAGCAAATATGAAATCAAGAAACTTACCTCAACAAGTTACCTAGGATAAATCATTCCACAATGGAATAAGAAGCAACACTGCGCAAAACGTAAACAAGGAAAGTAGGGGACACAAGAAATCGCACATCACTCCCGCACATCCTTCCACAACGAAAGTTCTGGACAGACTGAGGATGCCTAACACCCGGATGAGTGCGATAGCAGAAAAAATCATGGTAGATCGAGAGAGATGGGTAGACTCGGTGTAGCGCAATCCGCTGGTAGATGCATGTGTGTGTGACCAACGAAAGACTTCAGACCCCGCTCCTCGCGTTTTTCATCCATCATTTTTCGTCACACACACACACCTCTACACGCGCGGCGGTTTGCTGTCCAAAATCTAGAGAGAGAAGACAGGGCATCTCGCTTTGGCACACAGAAAAATCTCTCAACAACTTCGGCTCTGCTACTTGGGAAGGTGCATTCGAGAGATTTTCTGCCGGCAGCTCGAGCTGTCGGAAACGCGCAAATTTAACCTCACAAAGAATTTAAGCCACTGTTTACGTGTGTAATTAAGTTTAACATAAGTTTATCAACACTCTCATTACTCATATTTACCCCATTTCAAACAAAATTATGAAAAAAATGATTTTAAAGAATTGCTGAATCCGGTTTACACTCCTCCGACCGTCGATTGCTTCGACCAACTGTCAAACACACAGAAGCTAGAACAAAAATGTCGATGAAACCTTCATCGATTCGAATGGCGAAAACGATACCAATTTTTCTCCCACTCGACTCGAATGCTCCCGATGGAAACGAATGTCATTCGAGTAAAACAATAGGCCTGTTTATCTCAAGACCGCCGAATCCTCCCGAATCTGTCTTAGCCAAAGCCAAGACTGCGGTATGATGCTTGAAAACGTTGATGATACCTGAATTCATCGGATGCAATGCTGAATCTGCGGCACATTTCTCGAACACACTGTTCTGCGCCGAGGACATGCGGTCGAATATTTTTTACACGTATAACCTTTCTTATTTTTCTTGCAAAGGCACGCACCATAGGTGGAAACAGCTAACGATTTGATTGCCCAGTACGCGCTATCAAGAATAGATATTTTGCCAAATAGAACTGTGAATAAAAAAATGCACACTTACTTTCGGATTCCTGGATTTTTTTGGTCGGTCTATGTTGATGACAGCGCCGCATAATTAGGTCATCACGGCCTGGGAACTGACCGACCGAAACAATTGTAAGCAAATCTAATGTAAACAATATCGACCAAATAAAAACTGCTGATCGCGATCGATCAGCAGAAAATTAGTATATAAGTTAGGATTAAGCATGAATAAATCGACTTTCAAGCACAAGAACTCAAAGACTAAGTTGTTTGTCTGTTCCAAGCCAAGTCGGACGGTAAAATCCTCCTGTCTTGGCGCTTCCCAACGAGTTCAGACTCGGTGCGGAAAATATAGTCTACGCTCACGGAAATCACGCTGGGTCACTCACGATTCTTGAAATAAAATGATAACAAACATCGATTTCAAGCATGCGTGTCGCGCGACATTTTGTCATGCGGGATATACAGTGTCGGACAAATCGATAGGACCACTTATCAATTTATTATTCACTTATCATATTTCATGTTTTAAAGTGAATCAATCTTTACCAAACTTTCATGAAAGCTTTATTAGAATGTTTACTTTAAGAATGTTTTTAAAGTTTGGTGAAAAGTTAAGAAACAAAAAAGTTATGATAAGAAATGTAAAAATAACCCAAAAATCATGCGCCAAAATAATAGGACCAGTTCAGAAAATTTTAAAATAATTATCATTTATTATTGTTAAAACACAGTTTTTGATGTTATTGAGTTGTCGGATAACTTAACTTAAATTAGTGAACTAATGCGTATTCATTTTTTTTTGTAGAAACGCTTAGCGCAGTGGCAATTCGCTGTGTTTTTAATTAACATGCTCTAATTTACTAATGCAAGAATATTACGGCACTCGCTTAAGGGTTTTGAGCTCCCTTTGCACTGAGGGACGAAATAGTGGTGAGTACCTTCGTCTACGGGTATAAAAGCGCGTCACAGCGCTGGATCGCTTACACTGTGTTCTAAGCCGTTGCCTAGAACACTTCACACGATCCATTAGCTCGTGTATTTTTGGGTGCACTACTTCAAGCGCTTGATTGAAGGAATTCCAACGATGGGCCGTAGTGCACACTCCACACAACAACAGCGTTTAGATATCAAACGTTTGTCCGCTGCTGGGTACTCCCAGCGTAAAATCGCGGAAATACTTGGCCGATCCAAAACATTCGTGTATAACGCGCTGCATAGCACGGGCACGAAAATACCAACGGGTCGGCCACGCAAGACATCCGCTAGAGATGATGCTCGGATGACGCGATTGTGCAAGGCTGATCCTTTCAAGTCGGCCAGGGCAATTAGGGACGAGCTGCAACTTTCCGTAAGTGATCGGACAGTGCAGCGTCGCCTATTTGAAAACAACCTGGTCGGCCGGAATCCCCGCAAAGTTCCGTTGCTTCGACGGTGCCACGTTCAAGCCCGGTTGCAGTTTGCTCGAGAGCACTACGACTGGGCAGGTGAAAACCTGAACAAGTGGCGAAATGTACTGTGGTCGGACGAGTCCAAAGTGAACTTGGTAGGTTCGGATGGGAAACGCTTTGTGCGTCGTCCAAAGAATACCGCCTACCGGCCACAGTACACTTTAAAAACCGTGAAGCACGGCGGAGGCAACATAATGGTTTGGGCATGTTTCTCTTGGTACGGTGTCGGTCCTATCTTTTGGATAAAAGATATCATGGACCAACACCGATACTTAAACATCATCCAAACTGTCATGCTGCCTCATGCAGAGTGGGAGATGCCATTGAAATGGCAATTCATGCATGACAACGATCCAAAACATACCGCAAAAGCGGTTAAAAAATGGTTTGTTGATCAAAAAATTGACGTCATGAATTGGCCTGCACAATCGCCTGACCTGAATCCGATCGAGAACCTGTGGAAGATTGTTAAAGCTAAGCTTCCACCGGCAGGTTCTCGAACTAAAGAGAAACTGTGGAAGCAAATAGAGAATGCTTGGTACAGCATTCCGCCATCGACTTGCAAAAGTTTGGTGGAATCCATGCCTAAAAGGATGCGAGCTGTCATCCGGAACAATGGACATGCTACCAAATATTAAATGCTGCCAAGTTAGCCCAGGATAAGGCTGTTTTGTTATTTTCTTTAGTTTTTCAAATGTACGGGCTGGCCACATTACGAATTAAAAGCCGGAGCTGTTATTTAATAATGATAAATGGTTAAAATAATAAAATTTTCTATACTGGTCCTATTATTTTGTCGCATGATTTTTGGGGTTTTTTCACATTTCTTATAATAACTTTTTTGTTTGTTAACTTATCAACAAACTTTCAAAGCAGACTTTAAGCCAACATCCGAAAAGTGCTTTCATGAAAATTTGGTAAATATTTATTGACTTTCGGTAATGAAATGTGATAAGTGAATAAAACATTATTAAGTGGTCCTATTGATTTGTCCGACACTGTACAGAGTTCATAGCTAACATTTTTATTAATGTTAGTTACATTTTTAATACGAAAAAACATTATAAGTTGAGGCAGCTCAATTACTTATTGAAATCAGTAAAGTTCTAACTTTTACATAATACATTGTGGTGGATTGCTTATAGCAATGTCTTAGTTGTAATCAAGTAGCCATTGGTTACAGCAACGGTGGTTACACTGAATATCGAATAAATGTAGTTAGTCTTAGTTCACTCTTAGAACGGTTTACATCGTCTTTTAATCGCTCCCACATTGGTGACCCCGACGTGATCTCCGGATTGTTATTAGTTCTCCTAATTTGAAAATTTGTGAACGAACATGTCTACCGAAAACGTTTCTAACGAAGAAACTTCCCCTGCTACTGCAGCCGTTTCGGTTAAACTTCCGGAATTCTGGAAGAACGATCCATCGTTGTGGTTTTCGCAAGCTGAAATTCAGTTTTTGTTGGCTGGCGTTCATAAGGATGAAACAAAATTTTATCATATTGTCGCTAAACTCGAACAATCCGTGCTTTGTCATATCGCCGATTATGTAAAACAGCCTCCTGCGACGGGAAAATATGAAGCCGTTAAGCAGCGCCTCATATCTCGATTCGAGCTCACGGAACAAGCCAAAATGGATCAGCTACTTGGATCGTACGATTTTGGAGACCTTCGTTCTACGCATCTTTTAACGAAGATGCAGGAACTTGCTGCCGGATTGAATGTGAATGATTCGTTGTTAAAAAGACTATTCCTGCAAAAACTTCCAGCTAATATACGTGCAATACTTAGCATCCACGATGGAAGTCTTTCGAAGCTAGCGGAGATGGCAGATAAAATGATAGAAATGGCTCCTCAAACATCAGTTATCCATGCTTCTGTGCAAAAAGAAACGACGGAAAATTTAGCAGAAGAAGTTGCTGCCATGAAAGTAGAGCTACGCCAAATGAAAGCACGGCAACCTGAGCGCGGTCGATTGCGTTCCACTTCTCAAAATCGTACCAATGAAAACATCTGTTGGTATCACCGGAAGTATGGAAATCGAGCTACGCGATGTCGAAGCCCTTGCCAGTATCATCAGTCAAAAAACTAGATTTCCGCCCATCCGAAATCGTCGCCGATGGTCGCGCGGTGGGCGGATTAAGAATCAGTCGCCGTCTGCAAATCTTCGACAAATCTTCTGGTATTCGGTTCTTAATCGACACGGGATCGGATGTATCGATAATACCTGCATCCAAGATAGAGAAGACTCGAGAACCATCGCCGTTTTTACTCCATGCAGCAAACGGAACGAAAATACGAACGTATGGGAGCAAGTTTGTTTCAGTGGATCTCGGACTACGCCGAAAGTTTTCGTGGAATTTTTTGCAAGCCGACGTTACTTCTGCAATTATTGGTGCCGATTTCCTCGCGCATTTTGGTCTTCTTGTAGATCTTGGAAACAGAAAACTTATTGATGGTGGTACGAAATTACACACTGTTTGCGGATTATCGAAATCTTCGGTTTACGGTGTAACAACTATAGCAAAAGATCATCCTTTTCGAGACTTGCTGGTCGAATTTCGAGAAATCACCGCCCGCCGACAATGCGCACTGAGGTAAGACATAATGTAACCCATCATATTCAAACCACTGGACCTCCAGTTGCTTCCAAACCTCGTAGAATGCCGCCAGACAAACTTCAAGCCGCTAAAAAAGAATTTGAGACCATGATGGAGCTCGGGATTTGTCGCCCTTCCAAAAGCAGTTGGGCAAGTCCACTTCATTGCGTACCGAAAAAGAATGGTCAATGGCGCTTTGTCGGAGATTACAGGAGTTTAAACCGGATAACTGTGCCAGATCGTTATCCTGTGCCACATATTCACGATTTGCTAAACAATTTCTTAGGTAAGAATTGTTTTACCACTCTAGATTTGGTACGAGCATATCATTTTGTTCCGGTCGAGGAAAGCGACGTTCCAAAGACTGCTGTAATCACTCCGTTCGGGCTCTTTGAATTTACCAAGATGCAATTTGGATTATGCAACGCGAGCCAGACATTTCAGCGCTTTATGCATCATGTCTTCGGTGATTTGGATTTTGTGGAGGTGTTTGTTGATGATATATGCATTGCATCGTCTAATGAGGAGGAACACCTATCGCACGTGCGAACTGTCTTTGAGCGTCTCAAATCAAACGGCTTGGTACTGAACTTGGACAAATGCAAGTTTGTCCAAACAGAAGTCAACTTTTTGGGGTATCACATCAATGCATCTGGTATCAAACCTCAAGCTAATCGCGTTCAAGCCGTTGTTGATTACAGTCGTCCGATTACGGTGAAGGATCTTCGACGATTTTTGGCATTGCTGAATGGTTACAAACGCTTCATCCGGAATGCTGTCTCATTGCAACAACCATTGCAAGCACTCATTATTGGGAATCGAAAAAACGATAAAAGAAAACTTCAGTGGACGATCGCAGCAGACGAAGCTTTCGTGAAATGCAAGGAAAGTTTAGCAAACGCAGCTTTATTGTCCTATCCTGACTCGTCAAAACGAATGGGACTGATGATTGATGCTTCGGATACAGCGGCAGGAGCTACTCTACAACAAAATGTCGCTGGCGCATGGCAACCGCTGGGGTTCTTCTCGCAGAAATTTTCCCCTTCACAGAAAAAGTATTCTGTCTTCGGTCGCGAGTTAACAGCCATGAAATTAGCGGTGCAGTATTTTCGACATCTAGTGGAAGGGAGAGAATTCACTATTTATACTGATCATCGTCCGCTCACGTATGCTCTGAATTCTAATTCAAATCATCTTCCTCATGAAGAACGATATTTGCAGTACATTTCGAGTTTTACAAAAGATATTCGGCACATTAGTGGCAAAGACAATTCTGCTGCAGACGCATTATCCAGAGTCAACACCATCTCAGCTCCTTCAACAGTGGATTTTGAATTATTATCGAAAGCGCAGCATGACGATCCAGAACTACAGAAGCTACTTGCTGATCGAACTACATCAATGAACTTGCAGTTAAGATCATCTGTTTCAACTAATCAATTGTTGTATTGTGATGTGTCGGATAATGTACATGTCAGACCGTATGTACCAGAGAAGTTACGGTTAGAAGTTCTTCGCAACATCCATTGCCTTTCTCATCCCGGTGTTCGAGCAACGAGAAAAATGGTTGCGCGAAGGTTTGTTTGGCCCTCAATGAATCGAGACGTCGCCCGCTTCGTCAGATCTTGTATTGATTGTCAACGATCGAAAATCCATCGGCATACATCTGCGGCGCTCAACGAATTCGAGCTTCCAAAAAGTCGTTTCCGCCATGTTCATATCGATTTGGTTGGACCACTTCCGACGTCGAACGGAAAGCGGTATTTATTAACGAAGATCGACCGGTTTAGTCGTTGGCCGGAAGCAGTTCCTTTGCCAGATATACTAGCTGAAACAGTCGCTAAAGCATTTTGCGAATGTTGGATTTCTCGGTTTGGTGTTCCAGAAACAATCACGACCGATCAAGGACGACAATTTGAATCCGAATTGTTCACGGAATTGACGCGGCTTCTTGGGGCTCTCCGTATTCGTACTACAGCGTATCATCCCGAAGCTAACGGTCTTATCGAGCGTTTTCATCGAACGTTAAAAACCTCGCTCACTTGTGTCGATTCGAAACGTTGGTGCGATAAACTGCCGTTGGTCCTGCTCGGTTTGCGAACTGCTATCAGGGAAGATATCGATTGTTCTGTTGCCGAGATGACATACGGACAGCCACTGCGAATTCCTGGCGATTTTTTGGAACCCTCGAAGACGGAAATATGTCGCTCAGAGTTTGCCAAACTGCTTTGCCGGACCATGCAACAAATTGGACCAATCAGAAACTCGCATCATGACAAACGATCGGTATTTGTTCCGAAGGACTTGCAAAGTTGCAAAAGCGTTTTTGTTCGAATCGATTCAGTCAAGCGGCCTCTTACACACCCATACGAGGGACCTTTTCAAATAATCGAAAGGCATGAAAAGTATATGGACTTAAATATGAACGGTGAGAAACGAAGGATTTCGATTGATCGTATTAAACCAGCAAACAAATTTGTGAAAAGGATTCGAATGAAGATAACGAAAGAACAAAAGTTACGCCATCCGGTCACCGTGTTCGGTTCTTGGCGTAACTGAGGGGGACTCTGTGGTGGATTGCTTATAGCAATGTCTTAGTTGTAATCAAGTAGCCATTGGTTACAGCAACGGTGGTTACACTGAATATCGAATAAATGTAGTTAGTCTTAGTTCACTCTTAGAACGGTTTACATCGTCTTTTAATCGCTCCCACAACATTATTATTATTCAACATCAATTTTGTACTGCTCTGTTTCTATTCTTTTTCAATATGTTTAAAAAAGCCAATGATTTTATAATGATAGCCATAAACAGGATATACGAGGCAAGTGATTAGATTACTTATCGTAAAACACTTATCGTATTGTAGTCAGAATGAAGATTCGTCATCTTCCCACCATTTCCTTAGCTTCCTTATATTCAATTCATTTTAGAAGGATTAAAGCTAGATTTTTTTAAATTCAGGCAATCTTTGCCATTGCGAAGCTTTAGTTAAAAAAAAATCTTCCACGTCTTTTCCAGTGGCCTGTAGGAAGAAATTGCTACCTATGGCTCCAAACAGTTCTAATATGTTTGATTATGTGACTAAGGGAATTTTTGGGTTATAAGACGGACCACCTTTCCAGTTGCAACCTGTCAACAGTTCTGGATCAAAAATCAAATCGTGAGTTTTGTGCACCCTGTCTTTTACTTCCGCTTTCTTTATGCTTTCATCCAGCCATTTGTGTATATTATTCTTGAAATTATCTTCTGTTCCTAAACTTTGGTTAAAATTATCCATATCATCTTTTGTTTTTAGTTTTTGAAACCCTTCTGGGACTTTTGATTGAGCTTCTACACCTTTCCCTACACATACCACACCACGTTGCTAATTGTTCAACAAAAACTTGAACATGGGTTTTTTTTTCGATTGCTTTGAAACGATTGATAGAAACTTTCTATAATACCATCATTTCCAAAAAATCTTCTTTCTGACTGCGCAATTCATCAAGTATAGCTGCTTGATTTTTTTTAATTTGATTTAATAGTCCCATAACATCGCTTGAACAATATGATGGGTCCTTATCTTCGTCGCAGACAATCAATTCATCTTCCAAATCGTCTATTGATAAAATATGTTCCCCATTCTTGTGGACGCTTAATAGCTCCAGGATCACTCGAATTCATTTTTCCTAAAATTATTAAGAATAACAAAAACAGTTGTTATACGAGATATTAAAACCCGTTAAACATTACGAGGGTTGCATGCGGTATCATCTGCTCGAAATTTTAAGGTATTATAAATAATATTTATTTTTTATCCATAATTTTTTTTTGCGATGTTATTCGTCGAAAAGATCAATTTATCAATTTTACTAGCTTTTGCAAAATAAAATGTCAAAATTCAGGTGTTTAGTCTGCTACAAATCGCGTTGCTAAACCTGATCTCGCGATGCTATAATTATAACTGCTAAAACTAGGGACGAAAAAACTGCCTAGGCTCGCAAGCTCTTTGATGCGAGGGCTCTGAGGCTGCGAACTTGTATGGCGTGCGAGCCCTCGCGCGCCGTCATAAATCGCTGTGAATTGCAATATTTTATACACGACTAGTTAAGGCCCGGTAAAATCTACCGGATGTCCTCAAATTTGGAATTATTTTCAAACTCTACACGTTCAGTGGCAACAACCATAACTCAAACACCTATTTGTTCTTATGCGTTACACCACAAATGCGTTAACCTTGTAACTTCCTGGACAGTTCTTACTGTACTTTGCAGAACCGTTAAATATCGATGAGGCTACTTTTGAGCCAAGTCACGCAATTTTGTAATTTTCGAACTGATACATTCCATGCCTCTGTTGACACAAATGTATAATTTTTTGATTATTATTTTTTAGTTATCGGCGTGATTTTTTGGAAACCTCAACAACGTGTGCATTGAATAACGTGCAGTGGATTAAAAAATAGGGTGCCGCTAATACATATACAACATGTTTGGATCCAATCCAAATAGTGTACTTAAAAACATACAATTTTTGAAATGCTCACTTCTGCTTCAATCCATTTTGTGTTTTTTGTGCCCATAAATGTAAGATTGAACTATAAAAATATGATATCGCACATGGTTCGAATTCCATTTCTACTCTTTTTTTCGACTTATGTTTCATACGTTAGATAATAAGTAATAGATGCTTAGAACATTTTCAATGTAAATTTTCCCGGTCTTAAATTTCATAAAGTTCATTTTCAAAAACACCGTCAAAATTTTATTTTATTATCCTGAAACTGGTTTTGAAGTAAAGAATGCAATTGGTATTTGTGTATGAAACAAATGTTATTGTTGCGCCAAATATCAAATTTCAACCGTGAACATATATACCATATAACCCTGATATAACCATTCCAAAGGTGTAGTTCTAATATTCCAATCTATACTGTTATAGAAAAGAATGGTTCAACACTGTTATAGCCTTTCTAGACCAATTAACTACTTCATTTACTCTTGCCGCCCCACATTTTTCAGATTTTGCTTCTAATTTGACGTGTCCTTAATTATAACGTGGTTGTTCTTGATCAACACCATAGTACGGTGATAGCATCACATGGTAGATATCACTCTTGATCGAACTCGCCATCACTCTTGATAGAAACAGTCAGAATCTTTTCAGCTCTCTTGAGCACGTTACATTGAGCATAGTTTCATTGTCAATCATTCTGCAGTTGATGCTAATCCGGCTGAATGCAGTGCGCACGGTTGTCTCACCTAACGCGCAGTATGTTGCAGTTATGTTGCACAATGAACCATCTCTCCCTTTAGTGCTTTGTTCCGGACGGACTTCCTGAAATAGGTAGTTTTCCCGCCCGCGAGCAAATCGTTACATATCGAATTTTAACTTTCAAGCCATCAACATCCTCCGCTTTCTTGCTCGGAATTTCAGCAAGGCTTTTTAGCATATGGCCGCTTAGGGTCTCTCGGCTACAGCTGCCTCTTATTGTCATGCGTTGTCCTTGTCCCGACTCAGCCAATATTGCGGAGTAGTAGATTTGAGGGAGTAGTAGATTTGGGGTGGTCCCTTGGTACGTGGTCATCAACTCGAACGACTCAATAACATGCCCGTCATGGGTTCAAACCCAGAATGGACCGTCCGCCCGTAGCAAGGATTGAATATCCGGCTACGTGGTAATGAATTAAGTCTCGAAAACCTGTATAGGCCGGCATGTCCGCGTAGGACGTTACGACAAAAAGAAGAAGATTTGAGGGAGTGTACATGTTCGACGTCCTGGGTATAGCAACCCGTTTTACAGGATATTATGTACCACACTTATCTGCCGATGACGACGGTGTATGTAGTATTCGAGGTGCTTAAGCAATAATAATGAGTATGGTTGGCTTTATTAATGATTCAATGAAATGGACTATCAACCATTTCACAATTAAGCTATTTTGCATAGTTTTCAAACATGTTTTTTTTTAATATTGCCTTGAATATCTTGATTTATAATGGGAAGGGGTATGAGATGGGACACTTTATCACCAGGTGGCTAATTTGCAACTTTAATTATTGAAAAAAATCATTATATCCAATACCATGTGTTTTCAAATCGGTTTGTGTAAACAAAAAATCAAAGTAACCATTGCCCTCATTACCCGCGGGCTGGCAGTGTGGCATGGAGCAAGTCCTTTCGCAGCAACGCGCGTTGCTAAGAGAGCTCTGCTCTCACCGCTTTCTCTCTCTCACTGAATGGTTACTCTCACGTCATTGTGGCGATTTTCGATTTTATATATAGTCAGATATTATCATACATATTTCACATACGCAAAACACTAACTGCTGCTTTCGAACATCAAATTTCAGAATCAACTCATATTTAACAATTTCACGCTACTGCAAAAGCACTGGACAATTATGCTGCAACTCCTTTTTATAGCTCTATGCAGCTCATCTGGCACGATCTGGAATGGTGTAACACGCAAGATGCTGGACTAGCATTTAATCACACGAGGTTCGGTTCACGGAGATATCTATAGAAAAAAGGTAAGTCCCTCTGATGTTAATCTATACATGTATGCTTCTTCTCTTCCAATAGCTCCTGCCTCACCGCCTTAGACCTTACCTTCCTGATAAACAACTCCTTAGATGACACACAGCACTTGGCTCCTAACATCCAAATGTAAAATTCCCGAAAAAGCAAAATAAAAATATTTTCTTTCGGTTAGCAATCCTGTAATTTTACATTACTTTCAATCCACCTCGTGTTTTCTCACTTTCTTTCATTATCATGTGAGAGTGTACATTCTCCCACTACTCGCTCTTCACTTCTCACTAACTGGCTCGCCTGACTGACAGAAGATCGGATTTTCTATTCAATCCGATCCAAAATCCGATCCTGTCAAAATTTGACATTTTTTGGCCACTGTCATTTGGGACCTTGTTTCCTACGCGACGCTTTGTTTTTTGTATAAAACGCAAACAAAGTGCAGTTTGTGGTAGATCGAAAATCGAAATACGAAATAAAACTGGACGAGTTAAAATTGACTGTTAACTCCAACCAAACTCCAAACTAAAAGATCCAACCGTATTACAGGGCGCCAAGTGAATGGTGAACGCCAAGTGAATGGTCGTTCCGAATGACTCCGGGTTGCTTACAGATGTCTCCAATCAGATCGGTGCGGATAGAGCAGGACATCACAATGTTGTGGGCAGCCGTGCCGACCCCTGGACTTGCCGTGGTAGTTGTGTTACCACTGGTCAATGTCCAGGGGACGACAGTGTGTCACGCACACTGTCGTACGCACACTAAGCGCGGGCTGCTTAGTGTGTGTCGTGCGCTCGAACAAGCAGCAGCTGTTGCGAGCAGCAAGTCGAGCAGAGCTCCCGGCAGGGCACGGTACGGCTGGCGCGGCCGAATATTGTAATGTGTAATTGTGCTTGTCAGATATATTTATTATGTGTACTATTTATTTAAGTGTTTAATAAAGTACCTGAGTGGTAAATCAAAGACACAACAATCACTACTTCACATATCACACTATCAATCTTCGAGATCAGTTGAGTGTTTTTAAATGTATTGTACTAACGAATGAGTAAAATCGGTTATGTGTGGAAGTGTTGATCGCGCGAGAAAATATCGTTCCGTATGTAGTTGAATGTTTTGATCAACAAGTGGTGTACTGATTAAAGATTCTCTCTTTTTGAAAGTTTTATTTTCAGGACAAACCATTTACCATGGATGTATTTGCAGCAGTTAACAATTCAAGTGACCTGAAGAAAATAACCGCGGATGAGGAAGAGTTTTTCGGTTGGTTTGCCGCCAACACAACAACACAGCAAATAGAATAGGCAAATGAAACTAAAGGTAACCAAGCGCTTCAATGCTTGCAAATGGATTTTCAAGCCTACATCGAGCTGCACCGGCTGAGAATGTACTGTTCGCACGCATAGTATTTTCAAAAATTCGAGGCTGTCTCTATCACAATTGATAGAGATAACCTTCTAGTGGTCTCGTGATACGACGCGAATGGTTGCGGAAGCTGAATGTGCAGCCGGCAATTTATTATAAGATTTTTTATATTATTTGATTTGAATATTGTTTTGTTCTGTTTTATTTTTATCTCATTGCAGGTAAGACAGCCATTCTAAAATGGTTCAAAATACTCCGAGAAATTAGCGCTGAATAAGTGGAAACCCACCGACAATCGATTGGAGGCAAATAGCTCACAGTGGAGATCGACGAGTCCGTCGTTACCAAACGGAAGTACCACAGAGGACGGATCGCCGATAACAACCAGGTTTGGCTGGTCGGTGGTATTTGTCGGGAGACAAAGGAGATTTTTCTGGAGCTGGTTCGGAAACGCAACGCTGGAAACTTGCAGGAAATCATCATAAACAATGTGGCCCCCGGCACGACAATTGTGACGGATGGTTGGCGCGCATACATCGGATTGGACGGAAAAGGCTATGAGCGCGAGATGTCGAGTTGGCGAGTTGTCGACCCAAGCGTTCCATCAATACACACTCAGACCATCAGGAATTTATGGCGCTGGGTCAAGCCCTTTTTAAGCTCTAAAGGCACAAACCCGGGACCATTGATAGGAAATATACGCGAGTACCAACTTAGCGATCCCAGTCAAACAATTTCCAAACCATCTTGCGTGCCTTTTAAACAGTTCAGGAGGTTGAGTATGTATTTATATGTTGTTCTTCTTATTTTTACATTTTAAATTCATCGCGCTCGTTCCAGCTGGCTAGCTAATGCCAGGAAGCAGATGTATTATTATGCAACCGCTGTCTTGAAACTCCGAATCCTACTTCCTCGTGGTGCTAGCTGGAATACGACGTCAATTGCTGACGATCGAATACTAAAAAGATCGGGGGACTATGCTTTTTTTGTATAGCTTACTATAATGACCATACTCATGTTGAACGACCGCAGTTAATTCTACATTTCTCTATTTCTCTCTACAGCTTTTGCCTTTACATTTAGGGTAAGTGTACCAATTGTGGCTATGTCACCAATTATGGCTATAACGAACAATATTTTGGCTCTAAAACAGTCAATTTGCGTTTTGAAACCACGGTAGTATTTTTTATTTCAAATATGATCATTTTAAAACATTTGTGCTTCATTAGTTCCATGCTGGGCACTTCCGTTTCTTAAATATCACCCTTTTAAAATGTGTTGCCAAGATGTTTGACATCTCTTACCATTTTGCTAAGGGGAATACCGTTGAGTAATAAGGAATATTTAGTATTAGAGACCAGTATTTCTTCGAAAAAACAACATCATTTTACAAAATATTAGTTATTTAATCACTTCACTTCAAATTTTTCTCACATTTCATCGAAAAAGGGCGTAATTTTCCATAGTCCACAATTGGAACAACTTTTGGCTACCTCGTGGGTAGACCACTTTTTTATTTGGATTCCCAAGATGTCACAAAATACAATTTTTTACAATGTTTTTTATCACGGGTTACGCAGTTACGGGAGCACGTCCACTAGCGGATGAGAACGAAAAGAGAAGAGAATGCGTGGTGGGAACGACGGCTTTTATAATCTTTTTTAACGGGAAATAGTTTAGTCTGGCTAAGTTGGTAACTATTGCTCGAATTAGGGTGCTCGAATAAGTTTGCTCGAATTAGGGTGCTTGAATTAGGGTGTTCGAATTAGAGTGCCCGATATTTTGAATTGACGGTTGACGTCAGCTCCGGACTGTGGTGAGGCTATAACGTGGTCGCCACAGTGCTCCCCTGCTAGACTGGAGTTACCGGTAACGAACGGGGATGACACGTCGCTGTGAACGCGTAACTCCGGTCGAGAAGTCGTTCGGAGGTGACGGCTCTGTCGGTGGTGGCGAAGCTGGTGGTGGTGGCGCTGATGGTGGTGAAGCTGGTGGTGGTAGCGCTGGTGGTGGTGGCGTATACTCTGCTGCAGATGGTGGCGTAAGCTGTGTCACTGGCTCGGGTTGCTGGAGTGAGTAGCACGGTTTCAGGCGGTCAATAGAGATGTTAGTTGCCCTCTCGTTGATCAGGACTTCGAATGACTTGTCACTACGCCTAAGCACCTTGTAAGGCCCTTGGTACGGCGGGGTAAGGGCTGGGCGGACGGTGTCATTCCGGACGAAGACGTGGCTGCATGTCCGAAGATCCGAATGGACGAAGGGTGTTGCTTTGTCATGCCAGGCCGTTTGTGTTGGGCGAATGGTGTTCATGGCATACTTAAGCGACTTGGTGAACTCGGTGGTGTCTGGCAGGCTGGTCATCGGGCTGCTATTGAAAAACTCCGCTGGGATCTTTAGCGTGCTTCCATAAACCAGCTCTGCTGGCGAAGCTTTGATGTCGTCTTTGTACGCTGTGCGCAATCCAAGGAGTATGATGGGAAGGTGGTCGGTCCAATGAGCGGTGTTTTTGGTACAAATAGCTGCCTTCAGCGTACGGTGCCATCGTTCTATCAAGCCGTTGGCCTGCGGATGATAAGCCGTTGTGCGTAGATGTTTGATGCCCAGTAACTGGTTCAGCTCCGCGAAAAGCGTCGACTCGAACTGCCTGCCTTGATCCGTGGTGATGAACGATGGAACGCCAAAGCGAGCTATCCATCCACTGAGTAGGGCTGCGGCTACAGTCGTTAATGTTATGTCAGGGATGGGAATAGCTTCTGGCCAGCGTGTGAAGCGATCGATGATGGTGAGGCAGTAACGGTGTCCATTGCTGATCGGGAACGGTCCAACCAGGTCCAGGTTGATGTGTGCGAACCTAGCATCCGGTACCGGGTAGCGTCCTAGAGGGCTGCGGGTATGGCGTTGCACCTTCGTAGCCTGACACGCTAAGCAGTGGCGGACGAAATCTCGCGTATCTCGGCGGATGTTCAGCCAGACGAATCTCTCCGTCATCAGCTTCGTGGTAGTTTTCGCTCCGGGATGACTCATCTGATGAACCGCGCGTAGTAGTTGTTGACGAAACGGTTTCGTGACATACGGACGAATGATGCCGGTGGGGCAATCGCAGTACAAAGCCATGCTGCTGCCAGGTATTGGAACTCGTTGAAGGACCAGGTCCGTCCTTGTTTTCCCGCTGAGGATGTCAGCGAGCTCGGGATCTCGGGTCTGGTCTTCGGCCAATTTCTCGTAGTCGATGGATGTTGATGACCGGATGGGTTCGATTCGGGACAGCAAGTCGGCAGTGACGTTTTCCTGGCCTTCAACATGTCGGATGTCGGTGGTGAACTGGCCAATAAAGTCGAGGTGCCGTGCTTGTCTAGGAGAGGCCTTATCCAGCGACTGGCGGAAAGCATAAACCAGAGGTTTATGATCCGTGTAAATATGGAAAGAACGTCGTTCCAAATGATGACGAAAATACCGGACGGCCAAGTAAACAGCTGCTAGTTCGCGATCGTACGTGGAATATCGGCGCTGTGCATTGTCGAACTTTCGGGAGAAGAAACCGAGCGGCTGCATCTGCCCGTCGATGACCTGATGTAAGGCGGCGCCCGCAGCGAAATCTGAAGCATCACACCACAGTGATAGTTCGGCGGATGGTACAGGGTGTACCAGCATGGTAGCCTGTGCAAGTTGCCGTTTGCAGTCCTCAAAGGCCGTGTCGGTAGCTGGGGTCCACGTCAGCGATGACTTATCTCGCCGTTTGTTGCCGGGAATCATCTCCAGGAGCGGTCCTTGTGCTCGCAGTGCGTGAGGGATGAAGCGCCTGTAGAAGTTGATCATCGCCAAAAATCGCTTAAGCTCCATGACAGTGTTTGGCTTCGGGAACTGACGTATGGTGACGACTTTCTCTTCCAGTGGTAGGATGCCTGCAGACGTAACACGGTGTTCCAGGAAGGAGATCTCAGGCTGGGCAAACTCGCACTTCGCAAGGTTGATGGTCAAACCGTACTGCGTGAGGCGAGTTAATAGCAGTCGCAGGTGTTCGCGATGTTCTTCTGGTGTCTTCGAGGCCACTATAATGTCGTCGATATAGGGAAACACAAAGTTCAAGCCGCGTAGCACATCGTGGATTAGCCGTTGGAACGTCTGCGCCGCATTGCGTAATCCGAAGGGCATCGTCACGTACTCAAATAGGCCGAAAGGAGTGATGATCGCTGTCTTCGGAATGTCCTCTGGATGGATGGAGATCTGGTGGTAGGCTTTCTGTAGATCCACCTTTGAGAAAACGGTTTTTCCTCCCAGTTGCATCGTGAAGTCTTGTAGATAAGGCAATGGATACCGGTCAGGGGTGGTACGCGCGTTGAGGGACCGATAATCACCGCACGGACGCCAGGAACCATCAGCCTTTTTAACCATATGCAGCGGGCTGGCCCAACTGCTACTGGACGGTCTGCAAATTCCTAGCTGCACGAGGGAGTCGAATTCTGCTTTGGCTGCTTGGTACTTGTCGGGTGGAAGACGACGCGAACGGGCGAAAGTTGGAGGACCCGTTGTTTCGATACGATGTACCACCTCGGATTGCATCCGCACACCCGGTGAGTTTGTGATGAGTGTAGGAAACTCGTTCAGCAGGTCGGCCATCGGTGAATTTGCGTCGCACACCTTGACGGCGGTTTGTCGAGTGGTATCCGGAAGTCCTGGCACACGTAGATTGGTTTGGGCATCCACCAAACAGCGCTGTCGAAGGTCTACTAGAAGATGGTAATGGCGAAGAAAGTCCGCTCCAATGATAGCAGAGCTTACGTCCGCGATAATAAAATTCCACACAAAGGGGCGGCGTAAACTAAAATCAAGTGTACGGAGGGACTCACCAAATACCATGATCGGAGTACCGTTGGCTGCAAACAGTCGCATGGTGGACGGCGTCGGGGGGGTGTAGTTGGCTGGCTTCGGTAACACGGAGACATCGGCACCAGTATCGATCAGGTAACGCTGGTTGGTTCGTCGGTCGATCACCATCAACCGACTGCTCACAGGTGAGATGGTAGCCACCTGCGATCCGATATCTCCAGCGTATCCTCAGGCTGAAGACGACGGCTGGCCGACGCGCTGGCTGACAGGGGCTGGAAACGAACAGGGCTGGCGGCAGGTCCGGGCGGCTGTCCCGTAACGTCGATGGTAGTAGCACTCTCCTTCAGATGGTTCTGTACCGACACGAGATGACACTGGTGGACGTGGGCGCGGTCGACTTTGGCGTTGGTCACGGTTACGACACTCTGTGATGAAGTCGTTAAGTTGCTGTGTGAGTTCGTCCACCTGGCGCGAAATGCGTTGCTCGAAATCGTTCGGTGTGGTGCGCACCCCGGCTACGGCATGGTGCACACTGGTGTTGTTGGATGCGGACAGGCACTCCACCATAGTATCGGCGACGGCAGCTTTCTCAGTTACACTTCCGGGTGCAGCAACGACGGCCGATTGCACATGTGGCGGAAGCTTGTTGATCCAAAGGTCGGTGAGGAGCGTACTGGCCAACGTGTCGCTGGAGGCTCGGTGCATTTCAGCTAGCAGCTGGGATGGCTTGCGGTCCCCTAAGTCCATGCCGTATAGGAGACGATGGAGACGGCTACGCTGGGATTCCCCGAAATGCTGGAGGATGTTCCGCTTGATGTAATTGTACCGTTCCGTTGCAGGTACATTCTCGATTATCGGCTGGATCTCGTTATACACTCGAAGAGGAATTTGGGCCATCAATACGTGGTAGCGCTTATGGTCCATTTTGGCGGTGATTCCGGTCGCGGCGAACCAATGCTCCAGTGCACAAAAGTACGCAGGCAAATTGTGCAGGTCCATTTCGGGTACACTCAGTCGAACGGCCTGTGCTGCTTCCACTCGAGGATCACTTGCCGTTTCTGCTGCTGGCATGGCATTTGTTGCTTGGGACGTGCCAGTTTTCTCCGTGTTCACCGGGGGTGCATCGTGCGTTGCCGCTTGGGGAGCGGGTTGACGTTCTGGACTATGTTGCATCATCTTTTATTCGCTTGCGAGCACGTGGTTTCACGAGAAGCGAGAACAAAAGAAGTGACGTGGTAGTCGAGAGTTGGGCTTACTTCAGCGAGACAAAAATGGCGGCTGTCAATGGCGTCGAACGTGCAAAATGGCGGCAGTCAACGGCTTTACAAGGAGCGCTTTCTTTTGTCCGGGCTGGAACGATGGGATCGTTGCTCTTCCTTCTCTTTGGGGACGGCGATGTAACCCGCGGCTCGATCCTGTGTAGCGATGCGGGTTCACGATGCAAGGGAAACACGTCGGTGCGTATGGAGAACAATGCACTCGGGACGGGACACTCGCGACACTTACGCACACGCGGACGTGAAGGACACACGCGACGATTACGCACACACGGGCGTGAAGGACACACGCGACGATTACGCACACACGGGCGTGAAGGACACACGCGGGCGTGTAGGGCACTCGCGACGATTATGCACACGCGGGCGTGTAGGGCACTCGCGACGATTATGCACACGCGGGCGTGTAGGGCACTCGCGACACTTATGTACACGCGGGCGTGAGGGGCACTCGCGACGATTATGCACACGCGGGCGTGTAGGGCACTCGCGACACTTATATGCACGCGCGGAAACTCGATCGAACACGGTTTTTGTCCTTGCAAAAAAAAAAAAAAAAAAAGGCACGACACTCGGCGACGCTTGATACACACACTACACGTACCGATTTTACTCGCGGCGTTGACGGACCTGGGCGAACGGGAACCGCGTAGCGTGGAAAGGCGAAAGCGGGCCGATGATGAATCTGTCGATCGGGGAATCTCGGGAATCACGTCGGGGTCACCAGTTTTGGCTACCTCGTGGGTAGACCACTTTTTTATTTGGATTCCCAAGATGTCACAAAATACAATTTTTTACAATGTTTTTTATCACGGGTTACGCAGTTACGGGAGCACGTCCACTAGCGGATGAGAAAGAAAAGAGAAGAGAATGCGTGGTGGGAACGACGGCTTTTATAATCTTTTTTAACGGGAAATAGTTTAGTCTGGCTAAGTTGGTAACTATTGCTCGAATTAGGGTGCTCGAATAAGTTTGCTTGAATTAGGGTGCTTGAATTAGGGTGTTCGAATTAGAGTGCCCGATATTTTGAATTGACGGTTGACGTCAGCTCCGGACTGTGGTGAGGCTATAACGTGGTCGCCACAAACTAAACATCAGGGTACCAATTATCGCAGCATGCTATGAATGCATTTTTCAATACTGTCGGTTTGGACACTTCTAGCTAACGAGTGTTGCAATTTCTTTGTTCGTGTCAGTTTTCCGTAAAATTTGTATAATTTGCTAAACAATCACCAGGTACAGTATCGGACATAAAGATAGAACCCTGGTGTTTTCAACGCACCTTGCACTTGTTTTACCACGTTACTTGTGTTTGTGTGTGTGTGTGTGTATGTGTGTGTGTGAGTGTGTGTGTGTGTGTGAGTGTGTGTGTATGTGTGTGTGAGTGTGTGTGTGTGTGTGTGTGTGTGTGTGTGTGTGTGTGTGTGTGTGTGTGTGTGTGTTTGTGTGTGTGTGTGTGTGTGTGTGTGTGTGTGTGTTTTTTTTTTTTTTTTTTTTTGTTTTACAAGGAGGGGGAATCTTCGAAAGACTCCCGTTGTCGCACGGGTGTTGACATGGGATTCTTACCCAGTAAACCCCCTCCTTGGGCCATATACCCTTCCCCATGGGTTCACCTTTCGGTATGCTTCTTGGGGAAGGGCTTATGCATTAGCATTGCATCCTCGCTATTGCACAATGAACCAGAGTTCGCGAGACAGATCAAAAGTACTATCAAACATCACACAGCAATAGAGCTCACAATCAATACACCAAGCACTTCACACTTCGCATACTGCTCCATGGGGCACACATACAAAACACTCCAAACCGTACCACGTTCACACGCGTCCCAGGTCCTGATCTCCTCTCCACAGCTGGTCCAGCCTTGTCAGGATCAGTCTCATACATGTTGTTGCAGCTTCCCACAACTCTTCGCTATGTAGCATCAGCTGCACTAGGTTGGTCTGTCTTACGGCGGTTCTGCACTTCGTGTCAAGCAGCTGGCGCTCCTCTAGGAAACGTGGACAGTAGAACATTACATGTTCCGCAGTCTCGTCATTGTCCTTACATACTGGGCATCGAGGTGAAGAAGCGTGCCGGAATTTGTGGAGGTAGCTCCTGAAACACCCGTGGCCAGAGAGCATCTGCGTGACAAAATAATCCACGTCACCATGTTTCCGGTTTATCCACATTGCTACATCGGGGATTAGCGTGAAGGTCCATCTCCCATTACAAGCGTTATTCCAAGCCGCCTGCCATCTTCGCATGGACTCCTCATTTGCCTCCTTTGGGGATATAGCACGAGTATCTGCCGCGCGTGAGCTCTGGAAATTTACGGAGTCCTCCTCTAGGGTGATGCAAAGGGGCATCATACTCGCAATTACGCATACTGCTTCATATGAGATGGTACGGTACGCGCTAGCAACGCGTATGGCCATTTTTCGGTGCACCTTATTTATAGCGTACTGGTTCTGTTTATTTCTTAGTATGTGTGCCCATACTGGTGCTGCATACCTTATATTAGAAATGGCTACGTTGGCATGTAAGCGTCTTATTGTGCTGCTTGGACCACCTATGTTGGGTGTAAATTTAGCCAACGCGTTTGCAGTTTTTGTGGCCTTTATGCAAACTTCCTCAAGGTGCTTTCGGAACTTTAATCTGTCATCTATGATAACTCCAAGGTATTTGAGGCTTCTTATAGATTCTATTTGCTTAGTGCCTACCATTATGTGCGCTTTTTGAACCTCCTTGTGGCTACTTATGAGAATAAATTCCGTTTTGGCGTGTGCTATTTCCAACTTCATTTCTCGCATCCAATAGTCAATCCTGCCGACAGCATCCGTAGACAGCAACTCGACCTCCTCTACACTATTTCCTACGACAGTCAGTGCAATATCGTCTGCAAACCCGATGACCTCAGCTCCTGTGGGTAGGGCCAGGGTTAATACTCCGTTGTACATAATGTTCCACAAGGTGGGGCCAAGTACTGATCCTTGCGGTACGCCAGCAGAGATGGTAGCTATTTGTGTGTGTGTGTGTGTGTGTGTGTGTGTGTGTGTGTGTGTGTGTGTGTGTGTGTGTGTGTGTGTGTGTGTGTGTGTGTGTGTGTGTGTGTGTGTGTGTGTGTGTGTGTGTGTGTGTGTGTGTGTGTGTGTGTGTGTGTGTGTGTGTGTGTGTGTGTAGTAGAAAGAGAGTGTGCTTTTTAATGTGTATTTGCAAGTGCGCGGGTTTGTGTTTGAAAAACGTAGCTTGCTATGGTTTCATATTGCATGGAAAGTATTCTGATAATGTGTGTTATCATGTGAGACAGCGTGCGTTTGCACTTGGATAAAAGCTAAAGTTTGCATCGACAGCAGCGCTTGTTCCTCGGAAGAAACCGCAGGTGTGCTGGTTGATGAATGTGCATGCGCAGCGATGTGAAATGGACACGCGCACAACAGCAATGAACTCGGCATTCCCTTACAGGTGTTTCTCCAGTGCACGCCATAGAAATGCCTGCGTGCATCTCTGCGTTGAACGTTGTGTGCGCATGTTAAACTTTGTGCGTACATTGAGCTGGCGCGCAGTTGTTCTTTTCAATGGGCGTTTTGTTTCATGAGCGCGGCAGTATTCGGTTCTCGATTTAAATGGGTAGACACTCACTCGCTTACTCATTGATACTTTTTATCCATACGCTTTTTTTGCTGCTCTGCAACAATGTAATTCATCACGTGTAGAAGCAGAACGCAGGCTGAGCACGGGATCAGCCGTGTCCAACTTTTTAACCAGCGCGTTCTTGACGGTCCAAGCAAGCAATGTTAGTAACAATGGGTCGAGGTAAACATTGTACCGATGATCAGCGCCATATGTTCAGAGAGAGATTGACTGTCAAACTGAGTGGATGTGCCTTCCTCGTGCTCCTGATTTTATACGCTGTTTTGCCGTGTTATTTCTGGAATCTCAACATTTGCAACAGTGGTGCTGCTGAGTTGTTCGTACTGGCTAGTGCGTGCCTTCGATTAATATAAAGCTGCCTCTGTTTATTCAACATTTTTGCCGAGAAAGTGTTTGGCTTCGTTTCTGCTCCTGTCACTCATCAGATTGTGCTGAGTCATCGTTATGCAGTGCTCAACCTGCAATGCACCCACCGATAGTGCTAATTCGGTGTCCTGTGCCGGTGTTTGTGGTTCCAAGCATCACACCCATTGCACGGGGTTGTCCCGTGATTCTACTCGTGAGCTTGGGCGTAATAATCAATTGTTGTGGTTGTGCAAAACATGTCACGAGTTTCGCATTGGCACAAATTCACTTCTCACAAGTGAGATAGCAGCCCTACTCGAATTGGTGAAAGCAGATATTCTCACCACAATTGACGCATCTCTCTCTTCTCTTAGATCGGCTATCAAGAGCGATTTGCTTCCTGAGATCCTCGCTCTCGTTGATAAGCGAGCGCTAACACCCATATTAGCTAAGCCGTCTGTTAGCAACGCATCGCGATCGCACACATCCACTAATGTATCGTCGCTCAATGCCACAAATACATCCAGAACGACTAAAACAGCTTCCGCTCGCCGTACATTTACTAACTCAACGGAGCTCACTGATGATATCCAAGCTGCGAACGATACCAACACTGTGGATGATTCTGACAACTGTAACCACTACAATCATCGTACTAAGCCGACTAGTGATGTTAGTGCTGGAAACTATCGAACAAATACACAAGCATCTTCTGATCCTGTTTTGAACCAAAACACCACCAACACGGGCATAGCCGAGAAAGTATGGTTATACTTCACGAACATCAAATCGCATGTCTCGGCTTGATGATATGCGTGTGTGGCTTAAAGCTGTGCTACCAACGGACGACATTAATGTTTACCGTCTCACGAAAAAGGGTGTGAACCTGGACTCGATGTCCTTCATATCGTTCAAAGTGAGTGTTCCTAAATCTCTTAAGGAGCTTGCGCTGCAGTCTACTATTTGGCCAGTTTCACCTACTGTTCGGGAGTTTGTTGCTCGTGGCCTACCAAAGCAACGTGTACATGAAAGGGCTCGATTTGACCCTTCTGAGCTTATTTCGCATCGTACAAATAGTGAAAATTGCTCTTCAGCTGTGCCAAAAACTACCGCTCATCCGGATAATTTTTTGGATCATCGATCGCCACCCCCACAGCGCGTGATTCTATCACCATCCCAGATGACCGAGATCCTAGAGACTATTCAACTGGAGTTTCCTCCCACACCGCCTCAGTTATCACCGGGGGTGGGGCTTCAATCACAATCCAATCTCAGCAACACGAACCGCTCACCACAGATCAGCCCGTTTGCCAAACGGATAGCTCACAATTAATAGACCCATTTGTGATATATTACCAAAATGTTCGAGGCCTTCGCACCAAATACAATGAATTGCGCCTTTCTGCGAATGAATCAGGGTTTGAAATGCTTGCCCTTACTGAAACCTGGTTAAATGAATCGATTCCATCCAACATGGTCCTTGATAGTGATGCCTACAACATATACCGCTGTGATCGAAGCAGGTTAAACAACGATCGTTCGCGTGGGGGTGGTGTGCTACTTGCATGTTCCGTTCGATATCCTTCTGTGGCACTTAACATTAATCAACCCACGCTTGAAGCTTTATGTATACGTGTTTCTTTTTCTAAGTTTCGTCTTTATGTGGGGATTGTTTATGTGCCACCGTATTTGAGCAGCGACCGCAACTATTTGGAATCCCTTTCTGCTTTCATCAGTGATGCATACATGCAAATGAAACCGAATGATCATCTTATCCTTCTGGGTGACTTCAATCAACCTGCGTTAGAGTGGTCGCTTTCTACCGCAGTAAGGCCAGATTCATCTTCAGCTATAAGACATTATGTGCCACATATTTCTTCGAATACATCCAGTTCCTGCTTTTTGGATATGTTAAACCTGCATGAACTCTATCAGCTGAACGGGGTGCATAACCATTTAAATCATTATTTGGACCTGGTGCTCTCCAACTCTGCTGCAGCTGCTTGTTGTTCTGTGTATCCTGCTTCGTCACTGCTCCTGCCCCAGGATGCCCATCATCCTGCTCTAGAAATTGCGTTACCGTCTTCTTTATTTAGGGCTAGTAGGGTTATGAATGTATTACCTTCTGCTCCTAATTCATTGAGAGTTCGTTATAATTTTCGGCTCACAGACTATCGTAAACTTAATTCAATTCTATCTCGTTCTGACTGGTCTTTTTTTTATCAATGTACATCGGTCGACGAGGCTGTCCAATCGTTTAATGCTTTGTTAACCTCTGCACTCCTTTCATGTACACCTATTTTTCGTTCCCCTCCTAATCCTCCCTGGTCCAATCGTACTCTTCGCAACCTGAAAAAGGATAGAATGAAATATCTTAGGAGGTATCGTTTGAACCGATCTGCTTTCAACTTTCGTTTATTTAAGTACGCTACCTCTGCGCATCGACTATACAACAGGGCTCGTTTTGAGGCCTATTCGAGTAGACTGCAATCGCGTTTCCGTTCTGATCCAGCATCCTTCTGGCAATTTGTTAGGATTCGAAGAGGGTGCAATACGTTACCTAATGAAATGGTACTTGATTCTCGAACTGCCTCTACGCCTGTTGAGATCTGTGAGCTATTCTCTGCACATTTTTCCGAAATGTTTGAGCCACCGGTTAGTGACCCTAACCTTATTGAGGGTGGGCTACTCTACACGCCAGAGAACTTAATTAATCTCTCCGATATTTCGGTTAGCTCTGAAACAGTTGTACAGGTGTTATTTGGGTTGAAACGTTCTTTTACTCCTGGTCCAGATGGCATTCCTGCCTCTGTTTTAATAAACTGTAAGGACGTGCTTGCTCCACACCTTGCTAAAATTTTCAACCTTTCACTTTCTCTTGGGGTTTTTCCTGCTCTTTGGAAATCCTGTTGGCTTTTTCCGGTACACAAAAAGGGATGCCGTAGCATTGTTTCTAATTATCGTGGGATAACCCAAACTTGCGCCACAGCCAAAACTTTTGAGCTATGTATCCTTCCAACCATACTTCATAGTTGTAGTTCCGCTATTAGCCCTAAACAGCATGGGTTTATGCCTGGTAGGTCTACTTCAACTAATCTCATGTCTTTTATTTCCAATATTTTTAGATCTTTTGAGGCCGGTACCCAACTTGATGCAATATACACCGACTTTCATGCTGCTTTTTATAGTTTACCTCACTCTTTATTATTAGCTAAATTGTCTAAACTTGGTTTTGGTGATGGCATTATTAGCTGGCTGTCCTCATATTTAAGTAATCGATCATGCAGGGTTAAAACCGGGTCGTACTTATCTGAGGAGTTTTTTTGTACGTCAGGTGTCCCTCAGGGTTGTGTGCTAAGTCCACTTCTGTTTTCTTTGTTCATCAATGATGTTTGTAATGTTTTACCTCCTGATGGTCATCTCCTTTATGCGGATGATATCAAAATCTTTTTACCTGTGTCTTCTTCTTCTGATTGTCTGAGACTTCAGCATTACCTCAATGCATTTGCTCATTGGTGTTCATCCAATTTACTTCGCCTGTGTCCCGAAAAATGTTCTGTTATTTCTTTCTCTCACTCTCTTTCTCCTATTTTATTTAACTATACTCTCTCTAGCGCTTCCCTCTCTCGTGTTATGTCCATCCGTGACCTTGGTATTATACTTGACTGTCGTCTTAACTTTAAACTGCAGCTTGATGAGGTGCTACTAAAAGCAAATCGAACCCTTGGGTTTATCTTACGTTTTACCTCTATTTTTAGAGATCAAAGCATCCTAAGAATCCTTTATTGTGCTTTGGTAAGGCCTATTCTTGAATATGCAAGTATCATCTGGAATCCTCCCACTATTGATGGCTGTTCGAGAATTGAAAGCATTCAGCGCCTCTTTACCAGGATTGCCTTTCGTCGTTTGTTCGGTGCTGCCTCACTACCTCCCTATGAAACGCGATTGCAGTTATTCAATCTTCACTCCTTAAGCTTCCGCCGCCAAGTGTTTCAGGCTTGTTTTATTGGTGGCTTATTACTTTCTGCTACTGATGCTCCTGATTTACTCTCGTCCATCTCGCTGTATGTTCCCTCTCGTTCTCTTCGTCCACGTGATCCTCTGTCAATTGAAACACGTCATACTCTTTATACTTTCAATGACCCTCTTCTGTCCTGTTTCAGGTTGTTTAACCACTTTTACTATCTCTTTGATTTCGACTCCTCTCTTAACTCTTTCCGTAACCGTATTTTTTCTTCTAATTCCCTTTAATTATTCTCCTTAGTTTTCTATTACTCTCTTTTTTTTTGTTTTTGTTAAGTTTATGATAGTCTCTACGCTCTACTCTTGTTTTTTTTCTTTTCTTTTTTGCTAGGTCAAGACTAGGTTAGTTAGGCTTAGTTTTTCATGAATTTTTTTGTTTATTTGTTAGTATTAAATTAGTTTTAAGTCTATTATATTTAGCCTTGATGGCGGATATTGTATGAAATAAATGAAATGAAATATAATAAAGCGACTGGCGGCTGCTGGCATTAAGCGCAAAACGATCGAGTTTGTAATGGAACGATCGCGCACTTTTGTCGCAAACGCGCTTCGGACATTCGAAATGTGTTTGGACAACCGAAACGCGCTTGGACAACTGAAACGCGCTTGGACAACCGAAACGCGCAAGTCAACCGGACGTCCTCAGAAGACCACGGCGAAAGAAGACCGTAAAGTTGTTAATAGATCGAAAAAACACTGATCGCGAGGGCGGTGGTTCTGCTTATTACATCAAAAACCTTACCCAAAACACAGAAAAACTACTAACAAATCTATACGAAACGACATACTTGTGAAACAAACACACACACACCAATACACATTCAAACATACACACACACACACACACACACACACACACATGCACACACACACACACACACACATATTCACACACATACACACACACACACACACACACACACAAACACAAACACACAAACCACACATAAACCTGTCCCAACAGGTGCATGCTGCGTTGAAAACACCAGGGTTCTATCTTTATGTCCGATACTGTATGTAGAGTTTAGATTGAAAAGAAAACGTTTGTTCAATTTATGTGTTGTGTTTTTTTTTTAGAATGGCTCCATCACGTAATTTGAAAACGTACACCGAAGATGCGATTAGCGACTGTATTAATTCTATTAATGCCGGTAAAACATTGTACGCTGCCTGTAAGGAATTTGGTATCCCAATGTCCACCATCCGTTACAGAATAAGTGGTAATTGGAGAAATAAGTTTAAACCGGGTCCACAGTCTGTACTATCAGCAGATGAGAAACAAAACATTGCTGACTGGTTGAACGAAATGCAGGATCGTGGATTTCCAGTCACTCGAAGAGTTTTGCTCTTTAAGTTAAAAGAATTTCTAGAAGCTAATCCAGATCGAGTGACTCCTTTTCGTAACAACAAACCGGGTAAGAAGCGTATGAGTCAGTGTTTAAATACCAATAATTTACAATATCTCCTCACTTCAGGTCGCAAATGGTTACGCGGCTTTATGAGGCGCAACAACAGTTTTTCCTTCCGTATGCCGGAAGCTTTGTCTAGTGCTAGTAGCCGAGTTAGTGAGAAAGATATCCGCGGATCGTTTAATTTGATAGATGGTTGGCTAACTGAGAATGGAATGCGAGAAATATTGAATGATCCAGCTAGAATTTTTAACGCAGACGAAACCTCATTTTTCCTTCATCCAAAATCAAAAGAGGTTATTGCTCGTACTGGTTCCCGCAATGTTTACGAAGCAGAGCAAGCTGCTGCCGAACATAATGTAACAGTTATGTTTGCATTCGGAGCCATTTTATTGTACATCCTGCCAATACTGCCAGGTAAACGTTTGCGTTACTGCCAGGTGAACGTGTGATACTGTGATACTGCCAGGTAAACGTTTGCGGCAAGAGTTAGTGCAAAGTTTTCCTTCCGAATGGGGTCTTGGTCAAAGCGAACGCGGTTGGATGGATTCTCCTAATTTTAAAGGATTTATTCATAAAATATTTCACCCTTTTGTCATCAAACAAGGGGTGAAATTTCCTATAATATTATGGCCATTTCATGGCCATGCATCGCACAATGCACTAGAAGTAGCCGAGCTCTGCAAATCACTGAGCATAATTTTGATATGCCTATATCCTAATACCACACATATTACACAGCCCGCAGACGTGGCTATATTTAAGCCATTAAAAAACGAATGGAAGCGTGCAGTAGAAGGTTGGAGATTGAAAAATCAAGGTTGTGCTCTTAACATCTTGCACTTTGGGCCAGTTTTATGTGAGGCTATTGAAAAAGGAATTCAAAAGCCATCGATTATCAATGGTTTTCGGGCATGCGGATTGCATCCATCTGATGCTAATGCGGTAGACTATTCCAAGTGCATTGCCAAGACAGCAGCTGCTTTTAAAGTTGAACATTCTGAAGTTGATGACTCTTGCGAAGCTCTTCATACATCAATTATGGAGCCAAATAGCACAGCTAGACAGGAAGATAGCGGTGAGGACAACGTCAAAATAAGCATAGAACGTATAATTGAGGCATACGACCTGATTGGTGTTGATATGAGATCTAAAATCGAAGGAGACCTCTTGTCTTGTGAACCTCTTGTCTCGTGAAGAACGTGTCATTCGATTTTTTTTACAGAGAATTTGTTCGTCCTCATGTTGTATTCGATCAACAAAGATCTCCAATGAATATCTTTGAGACCAATTCTACGGACATCGATGTAAGCAAATGTGAAATTGTTCACATTGAAGACAGTGAAATGTTGCCAAATATATTGCCTTTAAATGAATATCTATTCGATCAACCACGAACTGGCAATATTATGTTAGAACAGCCTAAGGATTTCGAGCATGGTAAGTAAAAAACTGACGTTTGCAAAAAAAAATTGCCAAACGAACTATAGAACATTTTCCCAACTGATATTAATTTTGTAATTACAGTGGAGATAGACATCTTGGACGGACATAATACTACACTTAGCCTGCCCGAGGTATTAACTCTACCGCCAACGCCGCGTCGTAGTATTAAACATCGAAATTACAAAACAAATATTCACCCCGTACTAACGGCTGGAGAGCGTACGGAGGCAATCCGCCAGAAAAAAGAACAAAAAGAGAAAGAGGAGCAACTAAGAAAAAGAAAGGCTGAAGAACGCCGAGAAGCCAAAGAAAAAAGAGAAGAAGCAAAACGGGCAAGATTGGAGGAACGCGAAAAACATAAGAAAGGAGGAAAACCAAAAAAATCAAAGCAAAACAAAAACCAGAACTAGTTATGATTAGCAATTAATGAATTTGACTTCTACATAGATTATAGATTATGATATTTTTGGTTCTTGTGTGTAGAATTAAGACTACCTACTTGCCACTAAAAAAAATCTTTTACTCTTGAATAAAAAAAAAAAATGGTTTATAAAATGGAAAAACTACTTTATTTCTTTTTTGCGATCAAATTCAACTGAAATGAATACTAATGGGTACGGAACACTATAGCCATAATGGGTACCTAAAGATGCAATTGTTATTTAATTTTTTCCCGATTTCTATGAACAGTGAGTCAAAATAAAAAATATCCACATGTTCTACACATTTAAGGCTTCCAGAAAATGATCAGTTTTTTGCAATGCACCTCATAAATTATTTTTACCGCAGTAAAATCGGTATCTTGATGACATATTACATCCATAATTGGTACACTTACCCTATTTTAATTGAAAAATCTTACACGAAACTTATTTTAAACACTCAGAATTCCTGCGCTATGCCACGTCAACCACCAGGATCGTGCTGAAAGTGTAATCAGGTTGGGCATGCTGCTCGAAGCAGTCCAAATTAAATCATCATCCTATGGACTGCCGCGCATTTTCAAGATCAGGGTAATGAAGATCAGGGTACAACTTAAGAAGAGTTTGAACAGGCGAGTGTTGCCTTCGAAAATCAAAATGATCAGAGCTATATGTTGACATGCGTGCGTACACTTTTTGATACAGGAAGCCCAGTTAGCTTTACCGACTCTACTATAGTTCCTAACACTTTTGTAAAACTACTGTGATACCAAGGTATCAGGGTATCGGAAACCAGATGATTGCTGCCTGTGGAGAGGTGTCATGTAAAATATATCTGCGAAAGGATGAGGCAGTATATACATTAATTATCCTTCACCGCTGGACATAAAAATAGGAAAAAAATTTGTGTGTGTTTTTTTTTTTTTGTTTTTGGCTCAATGCATGCGCTAGATGTGTCATCGACAAGAGTGCGAGGCGTACTGAAGTTGCAATCGCCGATTTTTGCCTTTTATACTCCCATTTTTGATGCGCTACTAACCTGAGTTACGAGTGCCGATGACGTGTCGAGGCAGTATAAAAGGAGAGCCAAATCGTTTTGCACTTCATTCTTCAGTCAGTGGTCAAGGTGTAAGGTTGCTGTTAAAAAATTCCACAAAATCATCATGGGTCGCGGTAAGCACTGCACACCAGAGGGGCGGAAACACATTCAGGGGCTGTTTCGTGAGAACGTCCCAATCAAGACAATCTGCAAGGCGTTCGGCCGTTCGCGGACGTTTGTGGACAACGCCATTCGTAGCAAGGCTACGGGTAAGTCGACCGGTCGTCCGCGAAAAACTACGGCTAACGTTGACGCGCAGATTGTTGAAAAGGTCAGGGCGGACCCTTTCACTACTTGCACTCGCATCAAGCAGGAGCTTGGATTGCAAGTTTCGTCGAAGACGGTGTTTCGCCGTTTACACGCGGCTGGGTTCTGTGCCCGGAGACCACGGAAGATTCGGAATCTGCAGCCGCACCACGTAGAAGCGCGCATTCGGTTTGCCGAAGAACATCTAACTGCATCCATCACTTGGTGGATAAAAATATTTTTTTCGGATGAGTCCAGAATCAATCTGGATGCTTCGGACGGCATAAAATACGTCTGGCGCCTTCCCAATCAGGCGTATCATCCGAAAAACACGATAAAAACCCTTAGTCACGGAACCGGCCACGTAATGGTGTGGGGTTGCTTCTCCTGGCACGGTCCGGGTCCTTTGGTCCGTATCATCGGGACACTGGACTCGGAAGGGTACAGAAAAATACTTAGTCGTAAGATGTTGCCATACGCTCGACAAAAAATTGGCGACGAAGAGCATTACATCTTTCAGCATGATAACGACTCAAAGCACACATCACGAACAGTTAGATGTTATTTGGCAAACCAGGATGTGCAAGTTCTACTAGTGATGGGCGTTTCGGAGCGCACCAACGGCTCCGGAGCCGTCTCCGGACTAACGGCTCCGGAGCCGGCTCCGACGTTTTCCCGGAGCCGGCTCCGCTCCGACGGCTCCGGAGCCGGCTCCGCACCAACAGCTCCGGAGCCGGCTCCACACCAACGGCTGCGGAGCCGGCTTCAGGCCCACCGTTCCGGAGCCGGCGACGAATAAACGGCTCCAGACCAACGGCTCGTTAGTTCGGATAATATATATCGAATATATCTTCTCACACGTGTGGAAACCAATACACGATGTGATTGCAGTATTGACATGCATGACGTTGTGTAGCATTCGTTGGTCTCGCCTTTCTTAACAATATTGAAAAGTCATCGATGTTTTTTTTGGTAAATTCTTTTAAACATAACCTACTCCGCTATTTACGGATTTTCACGATTAAAACTTCATTGAAAAAGTTATTTTGGTCCTTTGTGTTAAAACCGGCTCCGGAGACGTTGGAGCGGAGCCGTGGGTGCGGAGCCGGCTCCGGAGCCGGCTCCGAAATTGTCTGGAGCCGGTCGGAGCCTCCAGACCAACGGCTCCGAACCAACGGTTCAATAAAGACATCATTGTATGATAGCGTAATAAAAAAACGAATATATCTTCTCACACGTGTGGAAACCAATACACGATGTGATTGCAGTATTGACATGCATGACGTTGTGTAGCATTCGTTGGTCTCGCCTTTCTTAACAATATTCAAAAGTCATCGATGTTTTTTTTGATAAATTCTTTTAAACATGACCTACTCCGCTATTTACGGATTTTCACGATTGAAACTTCATTGAAAAAGTTATTTTGGTCCTTTGTGTTAAAACCGGCTCCGGAGTCGGCTCCGGTGTCGGAGCGGAGCCGGCTCCGAAATTGTCTGGAGCCGGTCGGAGCCGGCTCCGGCTTCGGAGCCGTTTTGCCCATCACTAAGTTCTACCGTGGCCTGCGTAGAGTCCTGACCTCAATCCGATTGAAAATCTGTGGTCAATTCTTAAGGACAAGCTCAAGAACCAGCATGCATCCTCAACACTACAACACTAAGCTTCTCTTAATTGCAGTTTTCGAACTCCCATACAAAGGACAATATTGTTGTTGTAGAATACAACACTTCGACACTCGGTGTGAAGTGCAGTTTACACTCGCGTTGAAACCCCGCACAACAAATTCGAGCAGTCGCATTGACGCCTCGCAATTGCCCATAGTTTAGTCGCTCATAGCCCCAGTGACCTCACATGAAAGCAGGTTGTGAGAGTAAGCAGTTTTTCTGCCCTTAGTTTTAGCAGTTATAATTAGAGCACCTCGCGAATAGTGCTAACAGCGCAAATTATAGCTTGTTAGTAGTAGTAGTAGTAGTATTTATTTATACATAAACTTAATTTTCTTCACAATTCATTACATTGGTTCTGGTCGCTTAATTCCATTATTCGCACCTTAACTCAATACTAGCTCTTTCCTTTCTTGTGCTATGCCATTTTGAAATTAATTATTATGGGATGATTATGGAGGATGATCCAACCTTTGGGAAAAATTGACAAAAAACCCTGGTACCTGTTTATTTTTCTATTATTTTTAAATTTCCTTCTTACGTAACTAACGAATTATTCTACGTTCTTAGGTATTTAACTATTCTCTAATTAATACTTATACTAACTTATTTTATTTACGTCTAAAGTAGTTCATTGTGTTTCCCTTAGTCTTAGTTGTCTGTCATTATATTTAGCCATAGTATTTTTTATGTATTCAAACAAACTCGGTAAATTTGCTAGTCTGTGTACATCTGTTGTTCTATGCCAAGGTGGTAAATTAAGGATCCGTTTTAGACATTTGTTCTGAAATATTTGCAGCTTCGTTATATGAGAAATAGCACAGTTTCCCCACACTGAGGATGCGTACACAATAATTGGTCTAATGATTGTTTTGTAGAGTAAAAACTGGTTCTTTCTGCTAAGTTTTGATTTTCTGTTTATAAAACAGTACAATACTTTCATTGCTTTTTCACCACTTATTTGTTTTTGCTCAGTGTGGTATTTGAAGGTTAGCCTTTTATCAAGATTTATACCTAAGTACTTTACATTGTTGCTCCATGCAATTTCCAAGTTGTTTATTTTTAGGTTTGTATTAGGTTTTTTCCTGGCACTTGTGAAACGGGTAAAGTATATAGCCTCTGTCTTATTTTCATTTAGTTTTAGTTTCCATTTAGTGCAATAACCAACGTATTTTTTAATGCCATGATTTAAGTTTTGTAATATAGTCCTAGGGTAACGGGCTGAGGACGATATAGCAAAATCGTCAGCAAAAGCAAAACGTTTTGCTGATTTCATTGGGGGAATATCCGATATGAAAATGTTGAACAAGCAAGGTGACAAAACGCTGCCCTGTGGTAAACCGGCAGGGAGGGTGTATGGCTCTGAGTATTTTGATTTCACTTGAATTATACACTTTCGGTTTAAGAGAAAGGATTCAATCAAGAGAATATCTTTGGGAGGAAATTTTAATTGAATAAGCTTATAAATTAGACCTTGGTGCCACACGGTGTCGTAGGCTTTTTCTAGATCGAGAAGTACTAATCCTGTTGATTTCTTTAGGCATCGTTGCACTTTAACTGTTTTTGTTAATCGGTTCAATTGATCTGTGGTTGAAAGACCTTTTTGGAATCCAAATTGATATGATGGAATGATGTTATTGTTTTGAACATGTGTTAAGATGCGTTTACCTATAAGTTTTTCATAAATTTTTGATAAGCCACTTAGTAAGCTTATTGGCCTATAGTTTGCTGGATTACTAGGATCTTGGTTGGGTTTTTTAATTGGGACTATTTTTGCAGTTTTCCAGGCATTAGGAAAATAGTTTAATTTGTAGCAGCAATTAAATATAAATGATAGGTAGATAATTGCCTTCTTAGAAAGTTGTTTTAAACAGCGGTTGTTGATTTTATCACAACCGGTAGATTTTTTTGTTTTTAGTTTTTTGATTATGGTTTGAATATGTTTGGGCTTGCAAAATAGAGTTGGGTCTGTATTTGGTACCAAGAGTTGCCAGGCTTTAAAAGCATGCACTGTTTGGTTCACTTGATTTTCTATTGAACTTTTTTGTGAGTGGGTGATGTTATGCGCTTTTTCAAAATTTGTTTTGATAGCTTCACATTTTTCTTTGTCAGTTAAGTATGCTTTATCATTGGATCTTAGGGGAGGGATAATTTTACAATCGGATTTCATTATTTTTATGAATTTCCAGAGTCTATCATTGTTTTTGCCTTTGTTCATTTTGGATAAATTACTCTGCCATGCAGTGTTGCGAGTTTTTTTAATGTCGTTCTTGATTTCATTAGCTAAAGCGTTGTACCAAGATTTAAGATATAAACACCTTCTATTTCTCTGCCATTGTTTTCTGATCAAGTTTCTTTGTTTAATTTTATTTAAAATTATGTCGGGAAGGATTATTTTATAGTGGTCAGGTGTTTTTAATGGGACCGATAAGTCATGTGCATTACTTATTAAGTTGGTAAAGTATTCAATTAATAAATCAATTTGTGAATGATCTGTTATTATTTGCAAATTTGTATTAGTAACATTTAACTTACTATCAACGAATTTTCTAAACTCTTTCCAATTTGCGTGTTGGTAATCCGGAATGCTTTGATGATTACGGACATATATTTTTGATGTACTAACTTCAAAACCAACTGGAAGATGATCGGAGTCAAAATTCGTGATAGTTTGAAATGCAGAAAAATCATGGTGAATGTTTGTAATAGCAAGATTATTATTATTATTATTATTATTATTTATTCCGAAAGTTATCCAGCTGGCATAAGCTTACATAACATACTTATTTCTATAGTTAATGCTAAAGAACAGTGCTAACAAAAACGCATCAAAAAACATAACAAGTTTAACTGTCAATCAACCAAATAAAAATAAAGAAAACAACATAAACTGTGGAAGCGTCATATTAAGCTATGTAAAAAGGTCCGTAAATTGTTTAAGTTTGAGTTCAAGTCGACATTGTTTCCTAGCGAGTTATAAGCACTTAACATTTTTAATAAAGGATCGTTTGATCCAAAATTAGTCGATCTGAATTCTATGTTAAATAATGTCCTGGTTCTTAACATTCTACTGGGGGCCTGAAAGTTCAATTTACTCAGAATTGACGGGGCGTCTAAAGATCCGGTAACAAGTTTGTGTATAAATAAGCACTGTGCCGTCTTTCTTCTATGTTGCAGAGGTTCTAGTCCAAATAGCAGGCACCTTGTACGGTAAGAGGGACAAACAGAATTACGAGACCATGGGAGACGGTAAAACAATGAACGAGTGAGCTTACGTTGAACCGATTCTAGCCTATCTATTAAATATTGCTGTGTCGGAGTCCAAATAATACTAGCGAATTCTAAGGTAGGACGGACAATTGCACAATACAGAGCTTTTATACTGAATGGATCTTTGAAGTCTTTCGCAACACGCAAAATGAATCCTAACAAACGGAAGGCTTTTGAAAGTATTGCTTCATAGTGGTTCTGTAACGTAAGTCTGCTATCTAAATGGACGCCTAAATCGCGAATCACATTTTTACGCGGCACTGATCTATCATCAATTTTATAATCGTAAACAATGGGGGTTCTTTTTCTAGTTTAGGATATAACAGAGCATTTAGATATGTTGAGACGCATACAATTTGATTTACACCATGAGTTAAATCGAGTTAAGCAGTTTTGAAGGGTAAAACAATCGGTTTGATCTGATATCGGTAGAAACATTTTCATATCATCTGCATAAAACAATTTTTCGCAATCTGGTATAACATAAATAACATCGTTTATGAAAATGTTAAAAAGAATAGGTCCGAGAGTACTGCCTTGTGGAACCCCGGACGTGTTGGTGAATGGTGCAGATATAGAGGAGGAAATATTCACTGTTATATGCCTATCACTTAAATAACAGGAGAGCCAATGAACTAGCGCCCCATTTACTCCGTAGCTTGATAGTTTTGAAATTAGCATTGAATGATTTACGGAGTCAAAGGCAGCACTGAAGTCGGTGTAGATTACGTCTACCTGTTTACCATTGTCCATTGCAGGATAGCAGGTGCTCAATAAAGAGAGAAGGTTTGTTTCAATTGAGCGGTTGGGTAGAAAGCCGTGCTGATCATTGGAGATTATATTTTTAAAACCACTTGATAGGTGTTTCGAAATGGTGATCTCAAAAATTTTGCTGACTGCACATAACATATAAATACCACGGTAATTACATATGTCATTTCTATTTCCATTTTTGTAAACCGGGAACATGAATGAAGATTTCCATGCTTGAGGGAAGCGTTTCTGCTGCAAAGACTTGTTGAACAATGTGGTCAAGACAGGAGTTAAAGCATCTCTGCAGCGTTTGAAAATAGCACTGGGTATAGCGTCAGGCCCAGTAGCGAATGAAAGCTTCAACTCGTTGATAGCCGAGGCAATGTCAGCTTCAGACAGAACAGGAAGAGGAATGTCGGCAGCATCAGGTATATGGTTGGACGTAACAGCATTAGTGACTGGCGGCGAGTTACTCACGTATGTTGATGAAAAGTAATCAGCAAATGCTTGACTGATTTCAACATTACCGGTGTACGATCTTCCGTTCAGAAGCATCATTGATGGAAGTCTGTTACTATCTCGTTTTTGTCGAGCAAAACTAAAAAACGTTCTTGGATCCCTTTTAAATCGGTTTTCTATTTTTCTTACGTAGTTGGCGTAGGCTCGGCGATTAAGTGTCTGGTACAGACGGGCAGCTTTAATAAATATTCTTCTATTGACCTCGTTCTTATGTTGACGGAACATTTTATGGAGTCTTTTTTTCTGTTTTCTCAAGTCTTTTAACCGTGAGTTAGACCAGGGTGGCTTGGTTGGGGTCCGATAACGAGGGACAAACTGATCGTAAAAGCTTGTGATTTTATTTGTAAACGACAAAATGTTTTGATTGAGATCCGGGTCTCTGGTGATATGGCTCCAGTCAACGTTGGTAAGGGCCGATGAGAGACCTATAAAATTCGTCTTTCGGAAGTTCCGACTCTGAATATTTGAAGTATGTTGTGGTGTTGTAGTGTGATTTGATTCAGAAAATAGGCGGAGAGCAATCACCGGGTGGTAGGAGTCTGGTTGAATCCAAGGGTCAAGAACGAGCTCCAACTTTAATAAGTGGTAAGGAATCCCATCATCAGCCAAAATAAGGTCCAGTATAGAACCATGGGGATTCATGTAGCAGTTTAGTTGAGACAGTCTTGCATAGTTAAATTCATCGAGGAGAACTGAACAGGAAGGATTAATCCGGGATTCCGATGTATTTAAAACTGCAACACTTTCATTGGATGTGCTCCATACGAGCTGAGACTGATTGAAATCCCCCATAAGGATCATTGTATCATCGGTATATTTATCCCGCACACACCGAAGAGTGGAGCATAAAGCATTTATTGTGTGGGTGTCGTTGCAACGATCCGGTGCAAGGTAGATAGCACCAACTATAAGAGAATTCGTAGGGGTTCTCAATTGAATCCACAGACTCTCAGTTATGTTTGAAAGAGGAGTGCAAGGGCTAGAGGCAATTTTTTTTTAACTGCAATAAGAACTCCCCCTCCTCTTGTCTTTGTACTATTAGTAGTGGAACGATCGGTACGGTAAACTGTGAAGCGGTTGTCGTCAAAAAGCATCGTCGAGGAAATAGCATGGTCGAGCCATGTTTCAGTTAAAACTATAACGTCATATTCTGATTCATAACTTGCTGCATATAAATCAGCTGTTTTAGTGCGTAGCCCACGCACATTTTGATAATATATCGAAAGTTCACTCAGGGGAGGCTGCGAGTGTGTGATCGTTGGGAGAGTGTCGGAGAGCGAAACAGTATGATGTTCGGTGTTCGGGTTGTTCTCTTCGGGTGTGAGAGTGTTCGGGACGATCTGTGATCTCATAGTCATTCTGGTGAGTTGTATAGGGTATGTGGCGTAAAAAAATCGTTGATTTTTTTATTACGGAACTCAAATTCGGCATATACGAAACCGCGGGGCCAAGTTGCAGGTGAAAGTGCTTTATTCTTAAGTGCATTTGGGAGACTGACCTTGAAGGAGATGAATCGAAGCGTTGCAGGATCACGATCACGAGGAAGTATTTTTTTTACCATACAATTTTTATTTTCAAGGCGATTGGTAATAAAAGTTGTCATATCTTCTTCAGTAACGTGCGGTGCGATGTGAGTGACAAACAACCATACTCGTGACTCAACATTTGGAACGAAGCCTTCAAACGATGAACTTGCATCAGTTGCTGCACCGGTAAGCAATGCGTTTCGATGATGAAAGGAATGATTAGCCGAAGCTGCACTGTCAACACCGATTCTTCGTTGTGTTTGTTCGCGTGGTGAAGTAGATGAAAGAGTGTGAGTGATATTGCGTGTATGAGAGCATCCAGGCAGCATTTCCGAAGAGCTCGTGGTGTTGTGAATAGTTTTGACGGGATGGACAGGCGTAGTGTTCAGTGTAGTAGTGGAAGCCAATCTTTCGTTGAACTGTGAAGTGTTAGTGGCATGGTTCCTAGTGAGTGTGTGAGGATATTCGGAATGGTTTGTGCGTATTCGTAGATCAATCTCTGCAATCATTTCTCTCTTCAACTCATTTAGTAGGTGAGATATTTCGTTCTTCATCTCACTAATCATTTTGATGAGGCGGGGTGCCTTCTCACCAAGAACCAAGCCATTATCGGAGTTGTTGTTGGTGCACATATTGCAAATCCAAACAATATTATTGCTATGAGAAACACTTTTTATGCTCGATTTTGGCATTTTCAGACACTTTGGATGGAAAGCCTGTTTGCACGAAGAGATGTTCAAGTTACCGCCACATATGATAACTGCTTCCTCGGTGTCCAGTGAGCAAATCCGGCAGTGTGTCATGGTGAATTGACGAGCAGTAGCACGACGCAGAGCACGACGAAAACAGGAAACTAAACCCGAAATAGACCGATTTTAATGCCACTAATCAAGTGTTACAGCACACCACTGCAGCCAACTCTCTACTTTCAGAATCCTCAAACTAGTGAATACTACAAGCGCGATCACAACAACGCAAATATTATCTGATTTGTACGGAGCAAACTCAAGCACGACCGTTCACCGCAAACGTCAAACGCACTGACGATCAAGATCAAGGGTAGATGGTGAGCGCTTAGCATCACACGGATAATAAGTTGGGCTCTGCGGATGATAAATTGAAAAATTTCCTTTTTGTACTTCTTCAAAAAGGGTTTTTCCCATCCTATTTGACTTTACACAATTCCACAGCTGGTGCCGCGCGTTAAAGTCTCCACAAATAATAAATTTTCCTGGAATATTGCATAGAGCTATAATGTCTCGTCTAAAACTATTGCAGTCTGAATTGGATCCAGGATTATAAACAGATACAACATTAAATTTACCAGCTTGCGTTGATACACTAATACCAACAGCCTCTATCTTCTTTAGTTTAGGCAGTTGTAAAACTTCGTGATTTAATTGCTTAGAAATTATGATTGCAACACCTCCTTTCTCGCCTACTGTTCTATCAAATCTGTATATCGAGTAATTGGGATGTGAGAATCTAATATTTGGTTTTAGGAATGTTTCACAGATAGCTGTTATCATAATATTTTCCTTCAATAGATAGTTGAAAAACTCGGTTTGCTTGTTAGTAATGCTATTGGCATTCCAATATAATATTCGAAGTTTATCTACACTATACATTTTTGAAACAGTATTTAGCTGTGATTTGGACTATCACAGAAATTAGGTCTTTCTTAGATTTGCACTTTGATAGATGTACAAACACATCCTCCACAATCTGTCATATTTCATCTAGGTTAATGTCACTAAGGTTAGACTTATTGTTTTCATTATTATTGAGCTGGTTTGCGTAACTCGTAGAGTTACGATAGTTCGTGTTTGTGCGACTAACCTGTGGTAGCGATGGGAAACTTTCACTAGTTAATTGAAAACTTGGTTTGGGAGCTGATCGTGTCGTGGGTTTGTTAACCTTACGGGCAGGGCATCCGTGGAAGCTAGCGGTATGATGTTCTCCGCAATTTGCACATCGAAGTTTAGTCGGTGCTATTTTGCCGTCTGGATTGGTAGTTGTTTTGCTCAGAGGGCACATGTTAGACGCATGTGGCTCAGCACACTTCACACATACCGGTACACGGAAACAGTTTGCTTCTCCATGCCCATATTGCTGACAATTTCTACACTGTATTGGGCCTGCTTTGTGTGAGTAGTATTCAAAATACACTCTATGGTGATTTACGTCGCGCACCTGTTTTAGTTCGCCTAACGTAATTGAGCCCTTGGCAAAATGTAACAAATACATTGCCTGGTCATCGTATCGTTTTTTACGTATTGGTAGCTTCTTCACTGTAGTGGGGTTGATTTTACATTCCCCTAGAGCTGGGAGTAAATCGTCTATCGGCATTTCAGGCAGGCCAAAAATGACCACTTTTGTTGTGCGTTCTTCTGGTAGTTGGTGCGTGAAGAAGTTGATTTTGTTGTTCTTGAACGATTCTACCACTAATTTGAAATCGTTCGTATCTAATACGCTAACGTTTATACCTTTTGTAGAGGTGTTTGTGTAGTAGTGCACTACACCTGTAGCGACGATCAGTCGATGGACGTTTCCTACTGTCGTACCTGTCACTATGATCGGAGGTACGCGATGTTTTTTCGTGCTTGGTTGTAGTGGTTGTACATGCGATGACGGGGCTTCTTCGTCTTCACTTAGGATGTCGTATGCGTTATTGAGCGACACCTGAGGTGCGTACTCTGGTTTTGCACGCTGACCCATACTATGAAAACGGGACAGCGAGTACGTTGAGCCTCCACGACGAGCGACGTTTCTCTTTCGCGGGGCCATCTCGGGTGGCCGAGCGCCTAGGCGTTTGCGTAATTTAACTGGAATGTTTCTCTTTTGGTGTTTTTCTCTCTCAGAAGATAAACTATATCGCACTATTACCGAACACGTCCGAACAGGTCGGAGGCTGAGAGTGATCTGTAGCTTGTTAAAGACATGAATTGATATATTTTTTCTTTCAAAATCCACAAAAAGGCCGTTTGTAATCATTAGTATTATAAAATAAAGTTCACATTTTAGGTTACTGAAGTTGAGCGTTCAACTCGCAAGTGTAAACGACTGCGGGGCTATTGAATGTCTAGCAGATTTCTTTCTATACATATTAGTTACTCGTATAATACGGATAATGAGTCAAATTATATTTTTTATTAGAAAATAATGACTTTTTTTTAAATTTATACTATGTTTTGGTAAAATCCAGCCAGTTTTAATTGACTTCATGTTTTTCCAATGAATATATTTTGAATGTTCCGTGCATTATAGCCTTTTATGTTATGACAATGTGCTCTAATAACCGTCTTTTCAATAATCCTCCTCAGCACTACATTTCTCCTTTGTATTAAACTGTCATTTTTCAACAGCACGGATAAAAGGATAAACGGAGCTCCACTACACGATATTTGTATAAGACCGTTTCTACATACACCGAGAAAGCAGCTGAGAAAATAACTGATAGCGTACTTTGACAGCGATTGACAGCATTTTCCGTTAGAAAAATCTCCGCGACACGCAAAGAACGATGGAGCTGAAAGAATTTCACATCGGGTGTAATGAGAATTATGTGAACTGAGTATAGCATAAGCATGCTACATTCTTTTTAGCTTGTCGAGCCACGGGAAGAAGTACAAAATATGAACGACGGTAGTAATTTGATACTGTTCTGTTATCCGGCGCTACAACCGCTTTGCGGTCTTGGCCTGCCTCAGGAGTGTCCGAAACCGCTCACGGTCTCGCGCCTTCGTCTGCCAGTCCGTTATCCCAGCCTTAATGGCGGACGCCTCCACGCCATCTTGCCACCTCAATTTGGGCCTACCACGCCTCCTCTGTCCTTGTGGACGGCCTAAAAAGACTTTACGGGCTGGGTCGTCCGTTTCCATGCGTACAACATGGCCAGCCCACCGGAGCCTGGCGAGCTTAATACGCTGTACGACAGTGAGGTCGCCGTACATCTCGTACAGCTCGTCATTATATCGGCTCCTCCATTGTCCCTCCACACATACGGGGCCAAGTATCCTTCTGAGCATCTTCCTCTCGAACGCGGCTAAGAGGGCTTCGTCAGATTTGGACAGTGTCCATGTCTCAGAGGCGTATGTGATTACTAGTACTATATAGGTACTATATAGTCCCAGCTTCGTCCGTCAATTTGATACACATAAATGAAAACGCTTGGGAGGTGGAATACATAGAAAATTATTCTATGTCTCCTGAAATTGAAATGTCACAATCGACATCAGCTACCGGCTCCACTAAATGCCAATGAACATCACGAAAGAGGAAGAATGTGGACGTTATTTATGACGAAACTATGAATAATTTTTTTAAAGTCTGTCACAAAAATCAACGAAAGAGTTGCTGAGCTATCCAAATCTGAAGACAGTGTTTACGTGGCGGGATTCCACGATAAACTGACACAATTATCTCCTACCACGCAACAAAAACTAAAATTAGAATTTGATGCTCGACTGCTAGAGGAATTAAAAAGAAAAATATAATAGATATAAAGAAGCCTAAAATGTTCAGCAATGCAGGGGTTCTCATAGTTGTGGGACACTTTTTTATTTCATTCATATTTGTAGTGAATTTTTTGACGAGAATTGGACTCTATGGCACCCCATTTGGACAGGCTCTTTATATTCCCTATTCAATTTGTCCAAAAAGAGTGTTATAGGGTAGAATTTCCATCACATAAAGTTCATTTCTCGTAATAAAGAGTCAAGAAAGTGTCGATTAACTATGAAACTCCATAAAAACCATATGTTCACGACAAAAAGAACCTATAAGCCTTAGTGCACTAGCAATAACCTGGTGATCTCTGAAATCGAAACGTCTGATGGTTGTCACGTGGATTAGATGAGACAGAGAGAACATGTAATGCGGTTATGTTGGCCCCCGCAAAAAAATGTATACGTATAGAAAAAAATAAAGAAAGAATTTAATCAAATGAGGCACATGAATTTTAACTAAGCTGTAATGTACAGTAACTATTTTTTTTCATATTTTGTATCAGTAGTTTAAACGAATAGTACTATTGTATTTCATCATCATATAACATCCAAAGTAAAATTGATTCAAAAAATATACCTAGTAATAACATTTATTGTGATTTACCAAATGTTCCATCTATCAGAAAGATTTCAAAGAGCTGTAGCAGCGTTATATGACACTAAAAGTATGACAAGGCCAACTCACCGAAGCTGGACGAACTTTAAACACTTCAACAAAACAATAATCATTATTGTAGCAGCTACCTCATTTTGTTCCCCCACATAGATATTCTTCTAGACATTTTTCTCTCGGACAAGAAAGTAATATGGTCCATCATAATAGAACGAAGTTTTTTTAAGTTATTGATATCATAGTTTTAGTTTAGTGATATGTTAGCGTATCAATCTTGAATGACCATAGTGAGGTCATATGTCGTATTGAATCCAAGTCCAACAGTAATTTCTCAAAAAGTAATTATAACACAGGTAGGACTTTTATTTTTTACCGAAATTTTTCCTCGATCTTCTGAAAGTCGTATAACGCTGTAATCGCCAGAGGCGTTCGCATTAATATCCGAGTGCAGCGTAACTTAGTTTCTGGATAGCATACATCTTTCCAACCACCACCAGTTAACAATGCAGTTAAAAAACAGCTAAGTTATAAGAACTTACTTAAACGTAATCACGAAGGGTCTTTACAATTTGATCACTCACTTCAGGTACAATTTTTGAAAGAGATAATATAGAAACCTTAAAATTAAAATAATTAAGTCGATTATTTTTAAGAAGACTGTAATTGATGTAATTATTTTATAAGAATTGCAAGGCTATAAATATAATGAAACATACTTACTCTAAGTACAAATTGCAGGTCGGAATAAGTGCAACCCGTTGCTAAACAACGTAGCCCGATAGCCAATCCTGCTGTAGTACTTATCGCCAATCGCGTTCAAGTATTCATACGAGATATTTCGGGGTGAATAACCCTTAGAATAGAATCGAATAACGCCCTGGGTATTCTTATAAACATTTTAATCGTAGTTTTAACTTTTTCTTCGGCTAGCAGCTCCAAGAGGTGGTTGCCATGCTCATTGTGATGAGCTAACATTGGCCGTTGCCATAAACGTTTTCTTGACGGATTTGTCCTAACAGCGTTGTACAGATCAATAATATTTTCAATTTATTTATTCCACTGATTTAAATTTGCTTGAATTGCATATTCCATTTTGAAATCAGATCGATTTTGACAGACAGTTTCGAAAAGTCTCATCTCGGCGCCCATCGGAGCTTCTACACTCACCGGCGTGAGAAACCGGTTGTGATGATGATGAAACATTGTAAATATATCAATGTATCATAATTCTAATTTACTGTTAAAAATGATATTCTGTACAGTATATTCGCGAGATACGCGGTTTACGCGTTCCCGAGGAATCCGCCTAAGTCGAATTTCACGTTTTTCGACTAAAATACAATTGATTCGCTCGGAGTTGTTTATTACATTTAGTACTTACTTTGATTAAATTTAGTACGTACGCCGTCCGCGGTTATGCTGAATATTCTTCAATGGATGTCAGAAGAGCAGCGGATTG